>NW_006399763.1:1784544-1801880 GCF_000299155.1 Elephantulus edwardii
TCTCGGATAATCTGCTCTGCATACAGGTTGAAAAGGTATGGAGATAGGACACATCCCTGGTGTATACCCTTCCTAACACTGAAGGTATACAATAAAACAATGGGACCATACAAAGTTGGTTTATTTTCTAGCAAAAGGCCCCTCTTTGCTACAGCATGGCCTTGGGCAATCACACAACCCTCCCAGAACTATTTTCCTCACCTGATACTTGGCTACTGACTTCAGATGTTATGCTTAAACAACATGCTTTTAAAAGTATACACCAACACCCCACACCAAACCCACTCATTCTCTTCTCAGCGTTTTTAACTCAAGGTAAGGCCTCACTGGGTTTCTGTAAATCTTTACTACAGGAAACTGCCCCTCTTTCTCCCACAGCATGCTCGGTGTTTTTCAACCTGCCTGATCTTTTGGTTATCAGTCCAACATTTACACACCCTCCCAGCAAGGCTCCTTGTTTAAAGCACAGAACACTATTAAAAGAAAGTGAGAGGGACATCATACGTGAAAGGATAGGAGGTCAGCAAAGGAGAGAAAGACTCCAGTGAGATGGACTGACATGGTGACTTCAGGAATGAGCTTGAGTGTTTCAAAGATAGTGAGGTTGGTACAGGACAGGGCAGGGTTCAGATTGGCCATTCATAGGGTCTTTATAAGTTGGGCTTGACTTGATGGCACCTAACAACAACAACAACAGTGTTAGTCAAGCCTAAAACATCAACCCAGTACCTACATTGAGTTATTTTTCCTAAAGGGGCTCAGCTGGGTTGGGGAAATAAAACTTTCCAAATAACAGCAGTTATACAAATTCATGATTAATTGCTATATAAGAAGTGCTAGAGAGAGGGAAGGAGGAGGACTCAACACGTAAGGACCACTGACCTGCTAAAGCTGACAGTGTCATTAGGTAGCAGTCATGGGTGGACACAATGAACATGTCCATGGAAAGACTGCTGAAATGGCAAGAGTTTTCTACATATACCTTTACCAATATTATTTTTTTAATACAGATTTTCCTGCGGTTGGACCAAGGTAGAGGAGAAAATAAAATAACCAGGAAAGAATAAAATAGATGAATGGGATCTTTTAAGAAACAAATCTCTGTGCACATCAAAAAACTTCAACAGGGTAAAAAGGAAACCCACAGACTGGAAAAAAATCTATTTGGCAAGGACAAAGCTGATAAAGGATTCATATCTAAAATTCATAGAATACTCCAGCACCTCAAAAGGAAAAAGGTAAATAATCCAATCACAAAATGGGCACAGGACATGAATAGACACTTCACCAAAGAAGACAATCAGATGGCAAACAGACACATGAAGAAATGTTCAAAGTCCCTAGCTATCAGAGAGATACAAAAAAACCCCAAAACACCCCAAAACCCAAAACCAAAACAAAAACAAAAAAAAAACCCAACTATAAGATATCATCTCACCCCTGCAACAACAGCAAAGTTTAACAGAGCAGTAAACAACAAATTCTGGCAAGGCTGTGGAGAGACTGGAGTTCTTACTCACTGCTGATGGGAGTGTAAAATGGTGCAACCACTTGTGGAAGGTGGTCTGGCTCTTTCTCAAAAAGTTGGAAACAGAAATACCATTTGACCCAACAATTCTATTACTGGGAATATACCCTAAAGAAACCAGATGCATGCACACCCACGTTCATTGCTCCGTTATTCAAAGTAGCAAAAAAATGGAAGCAATCCAAGTACCCATCACAAACTAAAGGACAGAAAAACTATGGTATATTCACATAATGAAATACTACACAGCAATGAACTCATAAAATATTACACAGCTTGGGTGACGCTGGAGGACCTTACTTTGAGTGAAATATCTCTGTCAAAAAACGACAAATAATGCATAATACCACTGTTATAATATAAGACTGACATGGAGGTTTGGCGGAGGGGAAACTAGGAAAAGAGGGGATAGATTGCATTGGAACAGAAGGAAAGAACTGTTTAAAAGGAATATGACTAGGTGTTATATGTATGACAATAGTCCAGGATTAAGAGGGGCCTTGTGAAGCAGATTGGGGGAGGGGGAGCGAGGAGGGAGGAAGAAAATAAATTGTGAAACAATGAATGAATTTTTTTTTAAAGAAGAAAGTGAACTGGGGGAGTGGGAAGGGAGGGAAAGAAAAATGTGCAACAATTAATGAATGAATTAAAATTTAACTTTTCTGTAAACTTTCATTAAACAATATAAAGTAAAATTTAAAAGCTATATATTTTTTTTTAAAAAAAAGCTGTATGGGAAGGCCACTAAGGGTAGCATTTGTGCAGACAAGTCAGGTACGTAGCTCATGCAGAGGAAGACAGATAAGGGAGGTATGTGGCACTGGGCCAATGTCGAAGTGAAGCTGGCTCTCCAGAAAGGTGAGGGAGTGGACAAGGAGGCAAGAGGCCCATGAGTGCTGGCCAGGTCTACTATCCCCTGCTGAGAAGCCAGCATGCCCACACCCCTGCTGAGTCCTTAGTCCACTTGACCATCCTGGTCATTTCTGGCCATCTGTCCCACATTTAGTGCCAACATTAGGCACATTAGGCAGCAGCTTCTGCCTGAGGCACAAACACTCTACACCAAAGAAGTCTGACCCTGGACCATCACATCCCACAGCAAGTGAAGCAGAAAGAGACACAGGCTGAGAGGAGCCAAAAGAATCCTTTAAGTAACTGAAGCCATAGCCAACTACAAACCAAAAGACAGCGAATGGAGAGAGGAGAGAACTTTACCCTCAACAACAGTGTCTGCAGAGCAGGACAGCACAGGAAGAGATGGAGCCAGCCGTGGACTGGTCTCTAGGAACTTTGGTTCCGAATGGAAAGACCTTTGTGTTCCTAACTGACTGTTTCCTGAATTGCTTCTTCTCCATATTCCATTTTTGATGATCCCTCATTAACCAAGGAACAGGTTCTCAGTCCTAGCTGTGTATGAGACCCCCTGGGACCTTGTAAAAGCAGAGATTCTTGCCCTCAACCCAGAGCCCTGTATTCCCAGCAATGGGCCAGGCCTGTGTTTTTCAAGGTTCACAGTTGATCCTGCTCTTCAGCCACAGCTGGGAATCACTGAATTAAGGTAACCTGAGCATGTGGAGTCCTTGGGGTACTAACATGCTCAGCTGTAAAGGAAAGAAAGACTTGGCTTTTCACTGCTGAAAATGCAAGTTTATTGCCATAGAGTTGGTTGCAGCTCACAGCCGCCCCTCCAGTGAGTCACTAAGTTACAAATTACACAGAAGGAGACTACACATCTTCCCCTCACATTGGCTGGTGGATTAGAACCACCAGGGAATTTCAGCCTCCTCAGAAAACTCAGCCATTGGGTGCACAGTTCTACTGCAACACGTGAGGGCTGCCATAGTTGGAGTCACTTCAGTGGCAAGAGTGAGCTCTAGTGGCCAAGTGGTAAGGAGCTGTGCTGATAACTCACAGGCAGGTAGTGTGAAACCACCAGCCACTCCACAGGGGAAAGATGGACAATCTCCTCCCATGAACAGGATGGTCGGCTATGTGTCAGTTCCAACCCGATGGCACACAACAACAGCCACCTGGCTGGATGACTGGGGAGAGGGAATCTGTTTCTACATCAGAGAAAGGTTATTTTTCACAGAGTATGTATGAAGTTTAGTGTGAAAGACCTCCAAATCATGTTCACTTCCCCCCCTACTCTGTTCTCTTTCTCTTGCTCTGTCTACCCTCAAACCTCCTTCTCTCTCTCTCAAACACACACACACACACCTGGATAAAGTGAATTTCACACCAATCTTTCATCAGAAAACCTGAATTTTCTTCAAAGAACTTCAGATTCTGAGTTGTGTTTTATCTACTACACAAAGAGATTTGACTATGTGAATCAACAATAATGAATAACATAAGAAAAATGGAAATCCCAGAACATTTAATTGTGCTCATGAGAAACCTAGAACTAGACCAAGAAACAGTTGTCTGAACAGAGCAGGGGAATAGTGCATGGTTTAAAAAGTGTGCATCAGAGTTGTATGTTCTCCATACTTATTCAATCTGTATGCTGAGCAAATCATTCAAGAAGTCAGGCTCTATGAAGAATGCGGCACCAGGATCAGAGGAAAACTTATCAGCAGTCTGCATTATACATATGACACAACCTTGCTTGGTAAAAGTGACAACTTACAGCATTTGTTGCAGAACATGAGAGACTACAGCCTTCAATATGGATTCCATCTCAACACCAAGGGGGGTGGGGGGAATCATCGCCACTGGATCACGATGAAGAAAAGACTGAATTTGTCAACAATTTCATTTTCATTGGATTCACAATCAACACTCAAGAAATAGCAAAAAACTAAAAAAAACATCAGCCAAGAAATAAAAGACATGTTACATTGGGAAAATCTACTATCAAGAACCTCTCCAAAGTGCTAAAGAGTAAGGATATCAGTTTAAACACTAAATTGTGCCTGATCAAAGTCATAGCTTTTTCAATTGTTTCCTGTGCATATGAAAACTGGAGGATGAATAAGACCAAAGAATTGATGCTTTGGAAATGTGGTATTGGAAAAGAAAGCTGACTACCTCCTGGACTGCCAAAAGACCAACCAGGCCTGTCTTCTGGGAAGTGCAACCAGGGTATTTCCTTAAAGGGAAGGATGGTGAAACTTTGTTTCCCATACTTTAGCATGCTGTCAGGAGGGCCCAATCCTTGGAAAAAGATATTACATGGTGGGAAAGGTGGAAGGTCGGAGAAAGAGAGGAAGACCCTTCAACAAGATGGATCGACAGAGTCCCTGCAACAACAGGCTCGAGCATATCAGAGTTGGTGAAGACGGTGCAGGATAAGGCACGCTTCAAATCCGTTGTTCATAGGACTGCTATGCCTTGCAGTCCATCGGGTGGCACCTAACAACAACAGTAGCACTTAGAATGGCGAAAGCACCTAAACAACCATTTTTCAAGAAACCGCCACACATCAGGCCTGTGTTTAGCTCTTTTTATGCATCTATGCATTGAGTCATCCCAAGAACCGTGCAAGGTGGACGTTATCTTCTGTCTAAGTATAAATTCTAAGAGGTTAAACTCAAGGTTGAAAAACTTGTACACTCATTACTCAGTTACAAAGAAAAATGCAGTCCTGATATTCCCTACAGCATGAACACTGAAAACATGCTGAATAACACTAGCCATTTATAAGAAAACAAATATTGTATGGCCCCACTTCTGTGAAATAGACTAATGTATAAAAGCCAAAGCTTATTAGTGGTTACCAAGAGTATAAATGAGAGGCATAGGAGAAGTTGGCCCTGGGCTTAATTAGTTGGAGTGGAATAATTTGGAAAAGGCTGGTGGTAAGGGTCACAATATGATGACTATAAATAATAGTGCTGAATTACACATGTAAAAATTGCTGAGTTGGCAAATATATAGTGGTAAGAAGCTATGCTGCAATCCCAAAGGCATGCAATCCAAATCCACTAGCTGTTCCATAGGAGAAGGATGGGCAGTCTCTTCTGTGCAATTTACTACCTCTGAAAACCCAGTGGAGTGTCAACTATGGTTTGGTTCCAACGTGATAGCACACAACAACAACATAAATATATTTATGGAGCTAAAGGTGGCCTAGTGGGTAAGGAGTTGCATTACCAATCCAAAGGCAAGTGGTTCAAATCCACCAGTTGCTCTGAGGGAGAAATACGGGCAATCTCCTCCCAAGTAATTTAGAGTCTCTGAAAATCTGCTGGTGGGTCAGTTATGTATCAGTTCTGACTTGACAGCACAGAATAACATATGTTACATTGTATATTGTGAAATAACACATATATTTCACGTGAAAAACAAGGCAAACTAATTCATACTTGTTTTAAGTAATAAAGCCAAGACTCGGAACTGTCTTTCCATTATGCTCTTGTTTAATCCCGACAATTCCGCATGGCAGGATTGTCATCACCCCTATTTCACAGATGAAAGACAGGCATCCTATAACCAGTGAAGCCAGGAATTTAATGCAAGGCTTTTGAGTAACAGTGACCTTCCCACAGAGCCCTGATGATTCACACAGTGGTCAGGCAATGGTAGGGCCAATGCCTACATTTTGGAAAAGATTTTTTAAAATGCTCAACTAATTTACAAATCAATGTTTTTAGACCTAATTTGGAATGAAAACTTATTTAAACAATGGGAACATGTTTTTCAAAATTAGATACTACCTTCTTCCCTTTTGTATCAATATGTTCTGACCTTTTCAAAGACAAGGACTATACTATAATGCCAAATAGTTTCACAGACCTTCTACTACCACCACCATCACACAATAACAGAACTGCTAGTGAAAATGTGTAAATTCCTCAGAAAGCACGGCTCTAATCTGACACACCATGTGGGTCACCATATGTTGTATCAAAGCTCTATTGTTTAAAATGGTGTTCAAAGCCACTGACTTTGAACACATAAGTGGAAATAGGGTGTGTATAAAGTAATAATTATAGGATGGATCAGCTTTTCCAATCTCACAAAGTTGAACTGAGCAGAGTCAGCAGTAAACGTGAGAATCTCACTATTGTCAAGGAAGAAGAAGCAGGAGTACAGCACAAGCCCTCTGGGGCTAAAGATTCCTACACCAGTCAGACCAGGACCTACAGGAGAGCACCAGCAGCCTCAGCAGAGAACCAGAGCTGGACATGAGGCACAGGTGACTTGGGACTGCTGCTCATGGAGTCAGAGTCAGGAGACTTCATCCACGCCTGCTGGAGGACTGGAGAAGATGCCATAACTGGTAGGACTATTCTGGGCATACTGCCAGATGGCTCCAATCCTTGGAGAAGGATATCATGCTTGGAAGGGTAGAGGGTCAGCACAGGAGTGGAAGATC
Source organism: Elephantulus edwardii (assembly GCF_000299155.1). Classification (NCBI taxonomy): domain Eukaryota; kingdom Metazoa; phylum Chordata; class Mammalia; order Macroscelidea; family Macroscelididae; genus Elephantulus; species Elephantulus edwardii. The sequence goes on from NW_006399763.1 coordinate 1,791,396, forward strand.
CTGGATGAGATGGATTGATTCAGTGACTGTGGCAATTAGGGGCAGATGTATTAGAGACAGTGAGACTGACTCAGGATAGGGCAGGGTTCACAGCTATTGTTCATATGGTCACTGAGTCATAGTCGACTCAATGGCACATAACAACAACAAAGGAACTTTATAACACTGACTTAATGCAAGAGGCTGCAGGTCAAAGGACCTGTGAGCATACTTGAGAAATTGCCTGGACTGAACTGTATGTAACCTGTTCCCTAATAAACCCCATAACTATGAGTGTGGTTCTGTGAGATCTGTGTGGTTATTGTAACAGAGTTCAGGCCCAATAGGAAAGGAAGATTGGTGTTGAATTAGTAGAAGTAGGTTCAGGAGCATTGGAAATAATGTCCAGCCTTATAGGAAAAACTTTTCTATTGTGGATGTTGTTGATAGTACCCTTTTGTGCACTTAGCAAAGGGCAGATATTCTCAGGCTACCCACACTAATTTTATACAATGACTCAAAATCAACTTAAAACTCCTATCCCCTCAAAAGAAGTTTTCAAAAACTACTGCATATGTAAAATTGTACTATTTACACTTTGTCAAGTAAAATATATATTTATTTTCTGGGAAAAGTATATAAATTCATTTAAACATGATGATTTAGAGAAACTTTAAGGCCTATTTCTTTATTCACAACAACATGTCTGCACTTTTAAACAACAGCCTTGTACTTCTGCAGTTTACAGAATCCTGTTTTCCTGCAGTCTACAGAAAATGCAAAAAAAAAAAATTTTTTTTTTAAAAAAGGTGAGCCAGAGGAAAAACCTACAACAATAGTCAGTGAAGTACAAGTCTCTACATCCACATTGTAAATAACAGACGATGTTGTATATCATAGAGTTGGAACCAACCCACAAACCTTCCATCAGGTTTTCAGAGGCAGTTAATCACACAAGAAGAAACTGCCCATCCTTTTCCACTCAGAGCAGCTGGTGGCCTCAAACCATGTGCCTTTGGGATTGCAGTGGAGCTTTTTGTCACTAGGCCACCAGAGCTCCCTAAATAACAGTAGAGGTGCCTTTTGCAGAAACTCGCAAATTACAATAATCCTTAACATGGTCTTATTGCTTGTAGAGATATATCAACACAAATGAGTATCAATATTAATTCATACAGAACAAACCAAGCCTATTGTCACTGAGTAAGTATTGAGTGATAGCAACTTTCTAGGACAGAAAGAACAGCCCATAGAGTTTGCAAGCCTGTAAATCTTTACAGAAGCCACCAGCCTCCTTTTTCCCCCCATAGAGCAGCTAGTGGATTCAAACCACTGGCCTGCTGTTTAACAGTCGAGCACTTAACGACTGCACTATCTGGACTCTTTACCATGCACATTCAATGCTGTCAAATTAGTTCTGCCTCCATTGAGTTTCTGTGACTGTCAATTGCACTGGAAGGAGACTGCTCTTGTTTTGCCAGCAGACATACTTGGTGGACTTGTGCTTCCATTTAGTCACACGACATATTACAGATTATGCTACCAGTATGCTCTATCCATACAGGTCACAGATATTTTAAACCTCACTCTGATAAACTCACAGGCTTATATTCAGGAGTCTTACCTAAAAATGATGACAATACAAGTAGGAGTGTGTGGGTGTCTTCATCTCCAAAACATGATGAAGCATTAGTGATATTTTCACTGAAATTCCATAAAGTCTTGCAAACCAAGCAGGCCAGCTGCCAGTCAGTAGGACCAAAATCTTTTAGGCAGTCCACTAACCTGAGTTAATAGTGAAAGTCAAATTGACACATTATTAGTTTAGGATCTGTCACTAATTTTAGTATTTTTAGCATCATGGTTACCCTTCTATGATATGTAATATATATGTTATGTATTAAGGATCATTTAAATAATTGCATATCTAAGGATTTAAGTAGCAGCAAAGTAGCAATAACGTATTTATGGATTCTTGGAAGTGCCCAACACTTCCACAAAAAATCAAAAACCTTCAAGTTCATTGCTGTAAAGCTGGAAAAAAACTGATAGCTTTCTCTCCAGTGGGTTCTCCAAGGCTATAAATCGTACAGGAGGAGAGTGCCCATTTTTCTCCCTTGTTGTTTTTAGGTGCTGTCAAGTTGAGTATGACTCATAGTGAACCTATGACCAAAAGATCTCCAGGGCATATCTGTTTGTTCTCTTGGCCATCCATGGAATGTACAGTGCTCTTCTCCAACACCACAGCTCAAAGGCTTCAATTCTTTTCCTGTCATCCTTATTCATTGTCCAGCTCTCAGATGCATAGCAAGTAAATGAGAAGACCATGGCACCTTAGACCTCAAATTGACATCATCACTCCTCAATAATCTGAAGAGGTCCCCAACAGCAGATTTTCTCAGTGCAGTGCATCTCCTTATTTCCTGACTGCTGGCACCCTGGGTATTAACTGTGGATCCAAGCAAGGTGATGTGTTAACAGTTTCTATCTCTTTTCCATCCATCATGTTGCTGACTATCGGTCCAGTGGTAAGAATCTTTGTTTTCTTGACATAGAGACACAATCCACACCAAAGGCTGCATTCCTTGATCTTCTGCAAGAAGTGCTTCAAGTCTTCTGCACTTTCATCAAGCAAGGTTACAAGACATATTGCATCAGGAAAGCCTGCAGTTATAGACTTCTCCAAATTACTGAGGAGTAATGATGTCAGTTTGAGGACTAAAGTGTGTCTGATTCAGGCCACGGCCTTTGTGAACACTTGCTATGCATTTGTGAGCTGGACAATGAATAGGGATGATAGAAGAATTGAAGCCTTTGGGCTGTGGTATTGGAGAAGAGTACTGAACATTCCATGGACGGCTGAGAGAACAAACAGATATTTCTTGCAGAAGGCGCAGCTGGAGTGCTCTTTAGAGGCAGAGATGAGGAGACTTTGCCTCACATACTTTGGACATGTTGCTAAGAGGTGTTATTCCTTGGAGAAAGAGATGATGCTGGGAAGGGTGGAGGGTCAGCGAAGGAGAGAAGACCCTTTACCAGGTGGACTGACATGGTGACTGCCATCATGGGGACTAGTGTGTCAGGAAGTGTGAGGATGGCGCAGGATAAGACAGGGTTCAGATCTGTTGTTCTTAGAGTAGCTATTAGTCATACTCAACTCGATGGCATCTATTAACAACAACAACAGAGCAGCTGACGGATTTGAACCACTAGAGAGAAACTGGTTTTGTGTTAGCAGAGCAACTGCCTAAGGAATATGTCACCAAAACCCCTCAACTGCCACTTCGTCCCTAAACTCTCTGCAGCTCAGCCTGCCACAGAGGAAGGACAAGAGTTGAGGCCCAAACTCCCTAGAAAACGAAGTCTTCTGAATCCTAAAGAGTTACGGCTCCATGCCGGGAAACTTACTTTGTAATGCCGCCTCCATCTTTTAGGACGACCCGTTTGTCCTTATCCACAGTGAGATTCAGGAGAACACCACAGGCAGAAAAGCAAATATCCTGGTGCTTAGCATCCAGCAGTGCAATCATGAACTTGTGTACTAGGAGAGTGGACAACATATGCAGAGTAGTTAACTCACAGGTCTCAGCTGTATTTTTGTTTCACAGCCAGGCAATGACTTGCAAAACTGGAAAGTTAACCAGCAGTGGGTTCCCCAACATCTAAAACTCCCAGCACCTCCCTTCTACCTCCTCCTTCCGTTCCCCAGAAAGCTCTGTACCATCTCAGTAGCTCCCTGGCAAGGAACCCAGGATGCAGGGATGTCAAACCACAGAGGTGACAGTTATCTTCAACCCCCAACGTTCTCCAAGGTCTTTCTAAACCTCCAGCAATAGATCTCTCTTTTGCCAGATTACTATGACCTTATTATTTTTTTAAATTTTCAATTGTGACCTGAGTGAAGGATTATTAAGGAAATTATTTTTTATCCAACCATTCATAAAAATTTGTTCTAGAACATTAATTTCAATGTCCACAACGTAATCACACTCTTCTCATCTCCTTGATATATAATTCTGATTTCCACTAATCTTCCTATATCTTTCTGTACCTTTCCTTTCTTTAGGAAAGTGGGTTCATCATTCCCTTACTATATACTCCCTTTCCCATCATTCACCTTGATACGTATATACTTCTATTAATGCTCTATTGATTTTTACTCCCTTTTGCTTCCCTGGTAATCACCCAACAAGGATTTTCCTGCCCTTCCAACCCCCCCCCCGCCCCCGTATCAACTTTTCTTTACCTTTTTCATAATTGTGTTTTTATCTTATGTCCTTTTGTGACTAACTTATTGGAGTCATCATAAAGTCCTCTAGATGTATCCATGTTATGTAGTGTTTAACTAATTCCTTTTTTTATTAATTTAGTTTGTTTATTTTTCATTTCAATGAACATCTACAGAGATTTTGGAATTCCATTCATTCATTGTTGCACCCTTCTCCCCGCACAAACCCCTCCCCCGCCCTTTGCTCCTCTCCTTGAAAAGCAAAAGAAAAACTCCCTCATTGGTACACAATCCCCCCCGCACCTCCCCAAACTAATTCTTTATTGTTGCATGTTGTTATTCTTAGGTAGCATCGAGAACAATTCATAGTGACCCTATGAACAACAGATCTGAACCCAGTCCTATCCTGTGCCAATCTTATAATTTCTGACATACTTGAGCCTGTGCTGCAGTTACTATATCCATCCACCTGGCTGAGGGTTTTCCTCTCTTTTACTGATGCCCTTCTCCAAGGAATAGCCTCTTCTAGCAACATGCCTGAAATCTGTGATACAAATCTTTATCACCCTTGCCTCCAAGGAGGCTGCACTTTCTCCAAGGCGTAATTGTTCCTTTGACAGTCCATGGGATACACAGCCCTCTTCTCCAATGCCACAACACAAAGGCATCAGTTCTTCTTCTGTCACCCTTATTCACTGTCCAGCTCTCAGTTAGTAGTAAGTGACAGAAAGGATCATGGCCTGAATCAGGTGCAACTTAGTCCTCAAGCTGACATCATTGCTCCTCAATAATTTGAAGAAGTCCTTGACAGCCAATTGGCCCAATACAATACATCTCTTGATCTCTGAACTCCTGGTACCAAGTGTGTTGATTGTAGATCCAAGTAAGATCAAGTCATTGACAATTTCAATATTTTCTCCACCTATGATGATAGTTGGTCCGGTGTTGAGAACTGCCTTCTTGATTTTGAGATGCGATCCATGTGGAAGGATGTAGTCATGGATCTTCTGCAGCAAGTGTTCCAAATCTCCTTCACTTTAAGCAAGGAAGACTATCATCTGCCTAACACAGGTTCTTGAGAGTCATCTTCCTATCTTGATGCTACATTCTTTATAAAATCCAGATTCTCAAGTGATTTTACTCAACATACAGGCATGGAGAGAGGATAAAACCCTGAAGCACATCTTCATTTAAACCATGTTCCTTTGCTCTGTTCACACAACAGCCTCTTACTCTAGGAATTGCTTTTGGATGAGCACAATTAAGTGTTCTGAAATTTGCATTATTCTCAATGTTAGCCAGAAAAAAGCATAGACATTCTTCTAATATTTTCTGCTTTTAGCCAGGATCCATCTGATATCAGTGATATCCCTGTTACCACTGCTTCTTCTAAACCCAGCCTGAACTTCTGGCAGTTTTCTATGTAGCTCTAGTAGGTTTTGGATGATTTTTCAGGAACATATTGTTTACATGTGATATTAATGATGTTCAATAACTTCCACATTCTACTCATCACCTTTCTTGGGAATGGGAACTATATGGATCTTTTCCACTCAGTTGGCCAGGCATCTGCCCTCTAAATTTCCTGGCATAGATGGTGAGCACGTCCAGTGCTGCATCTGTTAGTTGAAACATGTCAATTGGTATCCCACTAATTCCTGGGGTCTTGCTCTCCCCCACCACAATGCCTTCACTGCAGCTTCAACTTCTTTCTTCATTACCATTGGCTCTTGATCATATGAAATATGTTAGTGTCAGTCAACTCTTTATGGTACAGTGATTCTATGTATTTTCTCCATCTACTTTTGGTGCTTCCTGAATGATCATTCAAGATCTTGCCCATAGCATCTCTCGGTGTTGCAACTCTATGTCTGAATTTGTACTTCAGTTCTTTCAGCTTGAGAAATGCCAAGTGAGTTCTTCCCTTTTTATTCTCCAATTCCAGCTCTCTGAACATTCTGTTTTAATACTTGGCTTTATCTTCAGGCTGCCTTTTGAAATCTAATCAGCTCTTTACTTCAGCATCTCTTCACATTGTTTTGACATCTCAGTACTCTAGTGCAATTTTCAGAGTCTCTTCTAAAATACATTTTAGTACTTTCTCTCTAGTGTTCCATTATATGCATGCATCATAGCTACTTTATCCATTCATCTCTTGATGTGCACTTGGGTTGTTTCCATTTTTCATTATCACAAATAGTGCTGTAATAAATATAGGTGCATATGTATGTTTTTGTCAAGGCTGTCATTTCTTTATGATACATACCTCCGAGTGGAACTACGGTTGTTGTGTACTGCTGAGTGGGAGCCATCTTTAAACAGACCCTCCAGGTCTTTCTCTCCCTTTCTGCTGACAGCATGCTGTATGGTTTGGTCTCACCCTTTTCTTTCAGGGGTCCTTCCCTCCTTTCCCCTGTACTTTCTTTTTAACTTTAACTCCTTTGTATGGACTATCTTTTACCTGCTACACATGTGTTTTATTGTTGTTGTTGCATGACTCATAGAGACTCTATGACCAAAAAGCCTGAAACCTCTCTACAACTATCGACATTTATCAAAGTTCATAGAGTTTCCAGAGGCACGTTATTTACGAAGTGGATGCCACTCCTGCCTCTGTTTTATTGCTTTAATAAACTTTTTTCACTTTTTTTGCTAAAAATAAAAATTAAAAAGCCAACAACCCCTCCCCCCAAACTCTCCAGGGGGTTTTCAGAGGCAGTAAATCGCATAAGAGAAGACTGCCCATCTTTCTCTCATAGAGCAGCTAGTAGATTCAAACCTCATGCCTTTGGGTTAGCAGTGCAATTGCTTACCGCTAGGCTATCAGAGCATCAAATGATCTTTCCATTTCCAATTTTCTAAGGAAGTACCAAACTTCGTGGTAATGTGGTGCTACTGCACCATTATCTCTCCTCACCATCAACGTATTCAAGTTCCAATCAACAAGACAATAAACAACAAATGCTGTGAGATGGTTTCTCATTGTTTTGATTTCCATCTCTCTGTTTGCCAATGATCTTCATGCACTTGGTGGTCATCAGAACATCTTCTTTGGTAAAGTGTTTATTCACATTTTCTACTCATTTTGCAACTGTCTTTTTTTTCTCTTATTCTTGTTGTGGTTTTGGAGTTTTCTATAAATTTTAGAGATAAGATTTTCATTGGTGATGACCTTGCCAAATCTTTTTTTCAAGTCTGTAGATTATCTTTTTGCTCTTTTTAAAGGAGTCTTTTGATGAACATAGGGGATTTCTTTTTTGGGAAGTCCCAACTGTCTAGTTTATCCACTGTAGATTGTGAGTTCTCACTTCTAAAATAACTGAATAGTCTATTTATGTCACAGATTGTTGTTGTTACATGCCACTGAGTCCAGTATGACCCATAGTGACCCTAAGAACAACAGATCTGAACCCTTTCCTCTCCTTACCATCTTCACACTTCCTGACACATGAGAGCTCACTGCAGCAGTCACCATGCCAATCCACTTGTTCAAGGGTCTTCCTCTCCTCAGCTGACTGTCCACCTTTCCGAGCATCATGTCCCTTGCCAAGGGACAACCCCTCCTAGCAACATGCCAAAAGTATGTGAGGCAAAGACTCATCATCTTTGCCTCCAAAGAGCACTCTGGTTGCACCCTCTCCAAGAGATATTTGTATTTTCCTTTGGCAGTCCATGGGATGTTCAGTACTCTTCTCCAACACCACAACTCAAAGTCATCAATTCTTCTGTCATCCTTATTTACTGACCAGTTCTCAGATGCATAGCAAGTGATGGGAAAGACCATGGCCTCAATCAGATGCACCTTAGTCCTCAAACTAACAACATTACTCCTCAGTAATTTGGAAAGGCCCCTAACCACAGACTTTCCCAGTGTAATGTGTCTCCTACTCTCCTGACTGCTGGCACCAACTGTGTTAACTATGGATCCAAGTAAGATAAAGTTGTTGACAGTTTCAGTCTCTTCTCTATCTATCACAATGCTGCCTATTGGTCCAATGGTAAAAATCTTTGTTCTCTTGATATTTAGATACAATCCATATTGAAGGCTATATTCTCTGATAATCTGCAACAAGTGCTTCAAGTCCTCCTCATTTTCAGCAAGCAAGGTTGTGTCATCTGCATAATGTAATAAACTGTGTTATGCCAGATTATTGTTGTTTACCATAGGGTTGGAACTGATCCATACTGACCCTCTGGAGGATTTTCAGAGGCAGTTAATCACACAGAAGGAGATTAGGACTCCTAAATTTGCCACAATTTTTTCTTTGATAATGTTTATAATTTCAGGTTTTAATCCAAGGCTCTTGATCCATTTGAATTAGTATATAGTAGGCATTACTTTGTTTCTGTTTCCTGAAAATACCTATCCATTTTTGTCAGCTTTATTTGGTACAGATACAGTCTTTTCCCCTCTTGGTAGATTTAATCACTTTGTCAAAGTTCAACCACACAGGTGGTTGTATATACTTCTGGCCTTGCAATCTTATCCCCTTGGTCTATGTTTCTGTCATTGTACCAACAACATACTGCTTTAATGACCATGACTATGTAGTAGGCTTTGAGAATCAGGAAAGGTGAGGCCTCCTATTCTGTTTTTATTCCACAGTCGTGCTTTACTTAACAGAGATCTTGTTCACTTCCATATAAAGTTGATGATTACTTCCTTTTTCTCTTTAAAGAATGATGACTGAATCTACATCTATAGATCACTTTTACGAGTGCTGATAATTTTCATGACATTAAGTCTTTTGATCCATAAGCAATGGTATACTCTTCTAAACAATCTTCTTTTAAATACCCAGACCCAGTGGGTCATGCTCCTGTTGAGAGAGCCTTTGAAGTCTTTAAAGGCCACAGATTTCACAAGAATGCTTGCTGGAAACTGACCTGTGATGGGGCGGCACATAGGATATACACCTCCTTACTCCTATAAATAACTCATTTTCTTCATTTTTCTCTCCAGAGGTCACTTTGTTCTTAAATGTAGAGTTTATAATTCTAAAGTGAAATTTTAATTCACAAACAGATTCGTCCTGGAGAGGGGGAAACCAGGCTGCTTCTTGGAAGCAAGGATTCTGAAGCTTTGTCTGACATACTTTGGACATGTTGCAAGGAGGGATTAGTCCTTAGAGAGGGACGGCATGCTTGGGAGGGTGGAGGAACAGCGCAGGAGAAGAAGGAAGGGCTTGGTGAGATGGACTGTTTCAGTGACTGGGGTAATAGGGGTACGTGTGTTGGAGACAGAGAGGTTGGCACAGGATAGAGCAGGGTTCAGAGCTGTTGTATATAGGGTTGCTATGAGTCTCACGCGACTCGACAGCACACAACAACAACAACCAATATCACATCAGTGTACATATATAAATATTACCCAGGATTGTTCTGCATGTTCTGAAACTTATATCAATGGCAAATAGAGAGCTTGCATAGCCAGTGAAAAGGTATGCAATTTGAATGGCAGGAAAAAGATGGGCAATCTCCTGCGCAATTTACTGCCTCTGAAAACCTGCTGGAATGTCAGCTATGGGCCAATTCTGACTCGACAATACTTAACAACATTCCTACAGAAAAGATCTGGGAGCTGGGCCCTGTCTTCTAATTCCTGTAGGAGGGGCAGGGTCAAGGGTTGGGGGAGAGGGAACAAGGCATGTGCTTTGCTTCCTCCTGTCCCTCTGGGCACCAGAGAGGTGGCTGTACTCTACCTGCTGTGCTAGGTTGGACAATGAGTTGGACAAGAGCTATATCACATATATTTATTTTTAAGAGTGTGAAAAATGCTCAATACAGCAGCAAATACACTAAAATTGGAACAATACAGAGAAGATGAACATCATCCTTGGGCAAAGATGGCACACAAGATTCGGAATCATTCCATATTGAAAAAAAATAAAATCTACATAATGCACATGGAAATGGTAACAGTTATCTCTAGGGTAGGGAGATGACGATTATGGTTTACTGCTGCTGTCGTATTTTTTTTAAATCAGTATTATCTAAATTTTCTATGAACAGGGATATTTTTACACGAAATGTTGTGATATACGAAGAATATGTTTAGTATAAGCAAGTATGTATCTCCCATTGAGAAAGAAAACATTACAGAACAATTTTTGCATCCTTCCCTTACCTCATTTTCTTCCTTCTTCTCTCCAGAAGTCCCTCTGGTCTTAAATGCAGAGTTTATAATTTCCAAGTACTGTCTGTACTTTATTCTAATACATATAAGTACACAAATACAAATGACACCCAGATTGTTTTCTCTCTCTCTCTCTCTCTCT
>NW_006399763.1:1801980-1838134 GCF_000299155.1 Elephantulus edwardii
TCACCCCATCTCAGAAATCACAAGGACACTCACCAGGGAAAGACAAACCCTTGGAGCTCCGCCTAGATTCATCTTGGTATCTAGAGCACTATGTCCCCAAACAGAAACAAATACCGTGTTGTGATGGCCCAAGTTTCAAAAGCACTTAGCTAAGCTACTGGCAAGAACTACGTGTCTATGAATGTGTCATAAACTGACCATTTTTCTGCACAATGAAGTCGCAGACATCGCGGTGCTGGGAGAGGTTTCCGAGCGCACGCACAGCCTCCAGGATCCCATCCATGTTCTTGCTTACCAGAAGACTTAAGAGCACTGAGTTGGGATATCAAAGAAGTAAAATAAGTGAGCTGAACTTTTCATTAAAAGGCCATAAAAATCGCTATAATCCCAAATACTGTAAGCTTCTAAATTGAAAATGATCATAAAATACAAATTGTAAGGGGCTTCAGCAGGAGAATGAGAAATGCAGTTTTCCATATACAAACATCTTGGGGTTTATACTTAGACATAAATAGGGCTCTAAGACATTTATAACCATGGTCAGAAACTAGTAATTTCTCCAGTTCTGTGTTTATTTAAAGGAAAAACTTATGTATCCATTTGCCCAAGCCCAATTATGAGTCTTACATTCAGTAATATAGAGCTTTTTGTCGTAAATTATGGAATTCTTCACTTGGTAGTAAGACAAATTGTTGATTGTAGCTGTAGCATTGATGACCAGCTCCTCGCACTCCTCAATGGACTTAGATTCTGAAACAAAGTGAGCATAAGGGAGTCAAAGACCATTGCAGGGGTCTCACTCACAGCTCAGAGCCACTAGTAGTAACTAGTTCATAGCTGGCCCTCCGGCAGGCTTTTTGAAGCTGATAATTACACAAGAGGAGACTGCCCATCTTTATCCTTCAAAGCTATTGGTAGATTCAAAACACCCCAAAAATGTGACCTTTGTGTTAGTAACACGGCTCCTAAAGTACTACATCACCAGAGCTCATTCACTGCAGGTGTAGAACCAATGAGATCAGAACCAAAGCAATGGCAAGGTCAAGGGCAAGCCATCTTCCGGGCAAGGGCTGTGCAAGTGCAACTGTCTTTCCCATGACTCCCTGTCAGGAGATGCATGAGCACGTGGTCCCTCCAGGCCAGAGCAAATGCACTCCCCTAATTCTTCAGGCCAAGAGGTTGGGGAAAATTAGGCTATTCTAGGCCCTGGGTCTGCAGTAAAGTCCAGGAGCCAGCACACCAGTGACCCGAAGCCAGCTCTAATCCACAGCTGATTTGCCAGGTCTTCAATTCTTCCAGGACCTACCTGGGTGTCTGCCAGTGCCCAGCAGAATGATCTTGAGGCCATATAACATCTTTAACTCCTACCCTCTTGGTCTTCCAAATGCATGAAATCTGATTACTTCTCACCACATCTTCTAACACCTCCTCACTGGCTTCTCTTTCACACTGCCTCTTAAGATGAAGAAATCTGTTATCAACAGTCAGCCTGATAGAGAGTAAGGGGGATAATCTCATTCATCTCTACTCACGAATAATTAATTCTGAAAGTGCAACCTAACATCCCATTTTACAGATGAGACTATTAAGGCTCCAAGAATTACTTTGCCTTGACTTCACACAGCAGGCATCTGAATCCAGGCCCGACTCTCCTATCCTGCTCTTATACCATGCCGATGTCAAGGACACAGACACCATCAAGGGCCCCTTAGGGCCATTGGAGCAATAATTTCCTTCCAAAGAGCATGAGAGAAACACACACCCAGCCCCTGAAAAGTGACTCAGATATGAGAGTCTGGTGTTTGGAATTTGCACTTGAAGCAGCAAATCTCAGAGTAGAGAGGCCCACTGAGAAGCCTGGTTCTTACAGAAACCTGTTTTAACTCCTAAGGACCCTCTGCAATGAGACAGGAAGTTCCTGAGCATAGACATCTCCTCTCTGGACTGGTGAGAGGTAAGAAGAGATGGTCCAAGAGTTGCTTTTCTATATAGCTAGGGAAGGGTGCAGGACAGCAGGAGGGTCAGGTGTAAGGGGTGCTTGGCCTACAGCGTAAGTACGATGGCAGCTGTTCCCAACTCAGCTAGGTGGGTACATGACCAGGGAGCAAGCGGGCTCTTTTCCGTTCACACAGATTCAGCCTTGGTGCAGGTGTTGAGCTGCCTGTATGTAGTCAGGCCTGTCAGAGGTGGGCACTTGGACAACCATCCTCTTCCTTCCTAAATTGGAGCACCACTTCCCGAAGATGCAGATAAAACAAGTGGGAAGCAGCAGAGACCAGCTTAGCAGGTGTATGGATCAAGGTGCACACCCTTGCCCCAAAATATGTACTGATATCCTAACCCTGTAGCTGCAAATGTGACTCTGTTTGGAAAAAGGGGGTTTGTTTTACGATGTGAACGAGATTGTAGGGTGGATTCTAAACCTAATCACTTCTGACTTCTAAAAAGAGTCAAACAACGCAGACACACACAAGCAGAGGGGAACTCAGACACCTTGTGAGAATCATCTACAAGCCAAGGCACACACAAGGTTACTGATGAGGAAAAGCAGGTCGGCAAAAGAGAGGAGGACAATGAGAACTGACACAGTGACTAACAATGGACTTGAGCATGACAGAGATTGTGAGGATGGGACAGGACAGGACAAGGTTCAGATCTGTTTAGAGGGTCGTGGTAGACCTAACGCAGCACCTAACCACAACAACTGCCTGTGAGAAGGAACCCGCACAAATGGTGCCTTGATTTGGACTTTAACGCACACGTGTGTGAGAAAATAAAGCATACTCTTTAAAATCACCCACTTGTGATATTTGTGTTATAGAAAATACTGTATAATTAAGACAGTAGGGCTTAGTAGGGCTCAGCAATTCACCCCAGCAGTGGAGCCAAGTTAGGGAAGGTGGAGGTAGAGGAGTGTCTGCGTTTACTCTCTTGAAAGCTTCTTTTGGGTGATAAAATCTTTACGAAGAGAAAACAGAGAAGGGATTCCTGCTTGCCCAAACAATTGCTCGAGGCCTGGAACTGGTATGCTGGAGAAACCTGACTGACCACCCGGAAAGTCTTTTGTTTTTAGCTCTCTGAGTGAGGCCTCTGAATGTCTGCATCAGCACAAACCAGAGAGCTTTTAAAATGCAGACTCTTCAGGCCCACAGCTACCTTGCTGAATCGTAACCTTTGAGAGCAGGGCTAAGGTTATGCTTTTAATTAGCTTCACAGGGAAGTCTTACACATGTGGAAATTTAAGAACCACTGGATTAGTGCTTCGATCTTCAAGAAATGGATGCTGTTCCTAATTCCAGTAACCTCCTAAAGTCTCCCACCGGGTTGTGACCAGGTCAGAGTGAGATCCCCTGGGTAATCTTTGCTCCCTGGTCAATCTGCTTCCTCTTCCTTTGATGCAAATGTATTATTGCCTTCTTGTGAATCAAAAGCAGATTACTGATCCCACCTTCAATTTATATGTACAAACTAATTTATAAGCTAATAAAATGTATAGAAGGTTAAGAACTTTTTTTACTTTACATGTGAATATCAGCAACGATAAATAAATCAGGCAGAGTTCTCCACCTTAACTTGCCCATTCATAAAGATTTGTTCCCTTCAAGGTCATGGCTTCCAGGCACCGGGGTTGAGTGTGCTGCAGGCTAGCTCATCCAGCAGGTCTCAGACTCAGTGGTGCCTCACCTGTCACAGAGGTGAGCTGTGCTTCCCCAAGCTTCAGGTATTTTAATGAGAACAAGAACCACCTGGAGATAGGGAGGAGACGGAACTGCAGATGCCAAGGCCCCACCCCATGGAGTCAGGTTCAGGAGGAGGCCCTGGAGAGCATAGCTTAGTGAGTCCCACAGCTGTATCAGAGGCATCTGGTGCCCTGGCCCTGGATCAGGCAGCACCACCCTGAAGCGCCGAAATTCCAGGGAAGGAAGGAGCACTGCGAAACAGGGAAATGTTAAAACCTAAAAGGTGCAGTTTGCAGTTGGTTGAAAAGTTGAATATTTAAAATATCAAGGCCCACTTGTGCCAGCTGATTTCCAGTTAGCATCGAGCTGCTTCTGATTCATGAAGACCCCAAGTGTATCAGAGCAGAACAACGCACCAAAGAGTTCCCAAGGATTGCTTTCTCTGAAACAGATTGCCAAGTCTTTCTTCCTAGGCACCTCTGGGTGGACCCAAACCTCCAACCCTGGTTAGTTGCTAAGCGTGTTAACTGCTTGCATTACCCAGGGACTCTGGTACGTCTGCTAAATGGAGTGATGTGGGCTTTATATCTCCTCTACCCTTTTCCAGGATGCTGTCTACAGAGTAATGATCAAGCGCCTCAATGTAGAACTCAAGGCCCTCCACAAAAGGCTAGATGTGACTTGTCTAGTGGTTCTAACACCCTCAGTTCAAGACTTAACGGACACCACAAGAAACACATCCTACTTTCTCTTCACCCTTTTCTTTTTCTCTGGGTTTTTCCTATCAAAGCTTCATCCACTTCAAATGATCATCTTCTCCAACTGATTTCAGCAAATATCTCCCAAAACTCTACTTTGAGTAAGACAAACTGATAGGCTTTTTCATGGATATAACAGTGAATAAAAATAGTTTCTACCCTTCAATTAAAAATTAAGGAAGGTGTGAATCAGGTTGCGCCCTTTCTCCATAGCTATTAAATCTGTTTGCAGAGCAAATTATTCATGAATCAGGGCTCTAAGGAGCAGAATGTGGCATCAGGATCAGAGGAAGACTCATTAATAACTTTCATATGGAGATGACACAACCTTGCTTGGTGAGGAGAACCTGAAGCATCGCTGCAGAAGTTCAAAGACTACAGCCTTCAATATGGACAGCATTTCAAGGTCAAGAAAATAAACATTCTCACCACTGGACCAATAGGCAGCATCATGACAGATGGAGAAAAGATTGAAACTGTCAACAACTTATCTTACTTTAATCCACAATCAATACTTGGAACTAGCAGTCAGGAGATCTGGAGGCTTATTGCACTGGTAAAGTCTGTAATCAGGGCGTTCTCCAAATTATTGAAGAGTAATCATGCCAGTTTGAGGACTAACATGCGTCTGATTCAGGCCATGTCTTCTCGGTCACTCCCTATGGATCTGAGAGGTGGACAATGTTATGGATGCCAGAAGAAGAACTGATGCCTTTGAACTATGGTTTTGGAGAAGAGTGCTGAATATCCATGGATTATCAAAAGAACTAACAGGTATGTGTTGGAGAAGGTGCAGCCAGAGTGCTCCTTAGAGGCAAAGATGATGAAGCTTTGCCTCATTTATTTTCAGCATATTGCTAGAAGAGTTTATTCCTTGGGTAGGGATATGATGGTTGGAAAGATAGAAGGAAGCAAAGGAGAGGAAGATCCTCCACCAAGTGGAGTGACACAGTGACTGCAGCAATGGGCTTGAGTGTGTCAGACATAGTGAGAATGGCACAGGATAGGACAGACCTGTTGTTCTTAGAGTTGCTGTGAGCCATAATTGACTTGACAGCATCAAACTACAACAATCACCCTTTAACGTTGTTACGTGACCATGAAACAGGTATAATCAAAGCAGTAACAGGAAGAGAAAAGTTACTTCTAGTGAGTGTAGTTTTGGAAAGATGGACTGTAAGTAAAAGACCTGATGATATGGGACAAAGAACTTCACAGAAGGCTTTCAGACAAGAAGGGGTCATGCAGTGTGGAGTGTAATTGGGCACAATGTGGAGGGAAAAATGAGGAGGGAAACCTGGAGTGAGAAGTCAAGGACAGGATCAGCCAAGACCTGGACAGAACTAGGGGAACGGGGCCACAAAGATGTAAAGAGACCACAGCATAAGAGAGGATGGCCAGGCAATCACACACTGCTGTCTGGACAAGAGACTCCTTCCTAGGGGATGCTGAGGGTGCATTCTGTATCTGCCTAAGAAAAACAGAAGGATATTGTCTAGGATATTATGCTGTCAACACAAGTGTCCACCATCCCACCAGATATGGATGCTAGCAGATAATTACATATGCAATGAGCAACCTAGAATCCAAGACCAAATGTGCAGGCTTCTGAGTTACCACGTGGAAGTGACAAGTCACAGGCCCAAATCTTGGTCAGAATTTAGGAATCCTTCTTGAGATGAGCAATGTGGAGAACCAAGGAGCAGGAGTCTGGGGCTTTGTGACTCCAATACTTAGTATCTTCGTGACCTGATAAGTGGTGAAAAGAATAATGGTGCTTTTTCAGCCATAAAGCATTGTACACACACACACACACACACACACCCGCACACCTCCTCTCACCAGAAAATAGGTTCAGTGGCTTCATACGCTTAACCCTCATATACTGTGCACGCTTTGTTTCTGTCACTTTCATACACTGTGTAGTTTTTAATCTGTCACTGAAATTCCTTGGAAGCAGAGAAACCCACAGGCATTGATTTGATAGAGCTCATAGTGACTCTACAGGACAAAGAAGCACTGTCCTGTAAGATACTCAAAGCTGTAATCCTTATGGAAGCAGATTGCCACATTTATCCCCCTAAGGAGTGGTTAATGGGCTTGAACTACCGACCTTTAGTTACCGCCATATTTTCCTTTACACTGAAGCCCATACTGTGGGAGGGTAGGACTCTACTATACAGTATTGGTGGTGGCAGCACTCAGTTGGTTTTGCTTTGGCACCTTGTGTGGCTGAACTGCCCCACGGAATTTTCTAAGCTGGAATCTTTATGGAGGAAAGTCACCAGTGCTTTTTCCTCTATGAAGCAGCTGGGGTGGGGTTGGTTCAAATCCATCTAACTCTTATGGTACTAATGCTCCTTTTACTATATAGTAAGGACTATGCTAGGAGAACAAACAGGTTCATCCTAGAGAGGGTGAGACCAGGCTGCTCCTTGGGAGCAAGGATTCTGAAGCTTAATGTGACATACTTTGGACATGCTTCAAGGTGGAATCAGTCCTTGGTGGAGGACTTAATGCTTGGGAGGGTGGTGGGACAGTGCAGGAGAGAAAGATCCTCGATGAGGAGGATTGATTCAGTGACTGGGGTAATGGAGGGTAGGTGTGTCAGAGATAATAAGATTGGCACAGGATAGAGCAGGGTTTAGGGCTGTTGTACTTAAGGTTGCTGCAAGCCGCAGGTGACTTGATGACACATAACAACAACAACAACCAGGACTAAGAGTATGACTGAACAATGACTCTTAAAAGTGAAACAGTAAAAGATTATACACACATTGCCCAAACTCCTCATTGTCAATGTTGTGGTTGTTGTGTATCATCGAGTCAAAAGTGACCCACAGCTGCCCCTCCAGCAGGTTTTGAGAGACTGTGAATCTTAGGGGAGGAGTCTCTCCATCTTTCTCCTGTGGAGCAGCTGGTGGATTTAAGGCATGTGTCTTAGTATTGGTAGCATTCTGCTTCTACAGTGAGGTCTAATATGGAAGCTGGTAAAGTGGCTCAGTTAACCCTGAGATGCAGTTGTTCTCTTCATAAACTAGGCAGAGGTACCTGCGCCTCAAATGTGAACAAGGCCTCAGAAGTGAAAAAGGCCTCAAATGTGCACAGAGATAAGGCCTAACTGGCTGGCTGGCTGGCTCTGTAGTTAGAGTGCCTGCAAAAATCTGAAGAACAAATATCTGAATTATGAACTGATCTAGGAAAAAAATATGGATTTTAAACCCTTTGGGGTTAGTTTTGCTAAGTTTTGGTAGCTTGGTTGATATTAATTTTTACTTAAAAATGCAATATAATTTATCTACCATGAAATTATTTCTTATAAAGTGTATTCAGTGTTTTTTTTTTAAATAAAGACTTCAATTCTTTTCTTTCTCTATGTTTGTTGCTTTTGAAGCAGTGTAGAACTGAGAGGCGTGCTCCCTTCACAGAGCCAAGCAGCCTCGTTGTTAGGTGCTGTGGAGTTGATTCTGACCCTTGTGACCCTATCGGATGCAGCAGAACCAGCTCATCTGTTCTAATGGTAAGTAGCTGCGCTGCAATCCCGAGAGCAGGAGGTTAGCACCACGCGCTACTCTGCAGGAGAAGGAGGAGCAATCTCCTTCTGTTCGATTTACTGCCTCTGAAAACCCACAGGAGGTTCAGCCATAGGTTGGTTCCGACTCGACGGCACACAACAATAATCTTAAAATTAGTCCCCTCCTGGTTGGTGGCTTAGTTCATTATCAGCTGCTAATGAAAACACCAGCAACGTGAACATACCGCACTTCTCCTTGGAAGAGAGATGAGGCAGTCTGCGCTCGTAAAGATTTACAGTCTTAGAAACTCGACCACGGGACAAGAAGGGACTGAACTGGAAGGGAGCAGATATCAACATAGTAATCATTGTGGAGCGCTGGAGGTGTTGCTCATAGGAAGTTGTGCCGCTAACCCAAAGGCTGACACTCTCTGGTAGTTCAAAACCACAGTGGCTCCACAGGAGAAAGATGGGTGATGTCCTGTGTGACACAGCTTCTATAAACCTGCTGGAGGGTCAGTTATAACTCTACCACAGTGAGCTGTTAGAGAAGCCAATTCTTTCTCTCTCACACAGGGCTGCTGGTTGGATTTGAATCACCAAGTGACTAGTCATTGCACCCACCAGACGATTTGAGTGAGCAGTGGTGCTAGGAGCACCTTCACCACCCCAGGCCCTTAGCGCTGTCCGGGGCCACTGCGTGCTGTGCCCTGCGGTAATGTGTTCAGTCAGCTGTGGACAGTCCAGCCAAGGCCCTTACCCAGTGTTCTGAGCAGCAGGCCCACCACCTGCGGCCTGGCAGCCAGGGCAGGGCCAACGCGCACGTGGATGGCGAGGTTGGCGAGCACGCGGGTCAGCTTGATGAGCACGTCCTCCACACCTGACGGCTGCCTCGGAGGCTTGGCCTGCGCCTCTCCATCACCAGCAGGCTTCTCCGAATGCAGATCGAGTTCAAGGAATGTTTGGAATAGTGACAACAGAGTTTGGATGCTCCCTTTCTCCTTGAAAAGCTGCTCACGAGCCTGGTTATTTTTCGCTGTCAGGTTGCCAAGAATAAAGACAAGACGAATGACTAAGTCCTGTGATGAATTAAAGACAGGGTTATTAAGTGCAAAGGGGCTGGGATAAGTTGTTGGAAAGAGTACAGCGTTTAAGTTGTTTTGCAATTTAATTAATAGAACAATGACACCCGTCTGGCTTCTTTTAACTTGTACAGAGTTTGATGCCTAAGACTGCTGCAAATTGACATTAAAAACCCTTGGTGGCAACAAAAGACTACAAACTGATTGATGCTATTAGCAAAGTCGATTAACTTGAGAGAATTCTGGCTAAGCCACCACACCCTCTTTTTTTATTCTTTCAGAGAACAAATTAGTTGAGTGGGATAACATTATTGACAATGTGTTACATAAAACTACCAAATTTTGAAGTGAATCTATTTAAACATCCAAATCTTTTTCTAAAAGTGCAGCTCTGACTGAAGGCATTTGTTTCCTGCATGATGGTTTATACTGGGCTTTTCACTTCAGCTTTATTTTCATGACAGGCTGAATATTTCTTTGCTGAGGGAGGCTGACCCGTGGATGTTTAGCAGCTCTTCTCACTAGACGCCAGATGTAACTAAAAATATCCACACCCCTTTTGGTGCTATCTGGATCCAGCTCATAATGACCCTCTAGAGGGTTTCTGAGGCTGTAAATCTCAGCGGGAGGAGACTGTATATCTTTCTCCCTTGAAGCAGCTGGTGGATTTGAACCACCACCTCTGGGTTGACAGCATTCTTTCTCCTCAGCCACTAGGTCACCAGAGCTCCCACATGGGTAGACCACTTTAAATAAAGCAGTCTTTGCCTTCCTTCACCACGTTGGCAGGTTTCTAACTATGTGCTAAATTGTACACACATGTTTTATGCACTTGTCTATGCTGTAGTTAGATGCTGCCACATCAAAGAAACCTTGTGTACAAAAGAACAAAACCCTGGTTGACTCTTAGCCATCTTCACAATCTCTGCTGTACTTAAGCTCACTGTGGTAGTCACTTCAAACCATAAGGATGTCACTGTAAGGACAAAAGTTTAACTATCACTTCTTAATGGGCTACATTTTGTTGCTGTTGTGGTTGTTAAGTGCTGTCTAGTCGTAGACAACTCATTGTAACCCTATGAACAAAAGACAAGAACAGTTGTCTAACTTTGATCTTTTCTCTAAGGTCACGGAGTTTCTGGAGACAAGCTACTTCATTCCTGCTTTCAAGCCTATTTTAATAAGAAAGCTCCTCCAAACACTGTCCACCATGGGTAACCATTACTGAATTTGACACTTCATTCTCACGGTGTTTAGCACTACAGCAACCACAAGTTACCTCTGCACAGCAAATTGACAGACCAATGCTACATCACTTAGGAGAATGTCTGATCAAAATAATCATGAGGTTGTACAATTTGATGAGAGGGGGTGAGGGGAAAATGAAAGAATTTGTTCTTGAAAACAATATATTTGAATTGTGTAAATAAACTAAAAAAATTAAAAAATAATTAAAACAATTGGAGGAAGGAAAATACATCCAAATAAATTTGCAGAATTTAAAAAAAAATTGAAAAAAGCAATTAAAACCAGGCCTGAGGGCTGCAGATTAAAATCACCCACCTTTGGCTTGGTAGCATAACTTTCTATCCACTAGGATAACAGAGCTCTCTCTATGACTCACAGCAATTCTATGAACAACAGATCTAACCCTTGCCCCATCCTACACCATCCCCACAATCCGAGACATGCTCGAGCCCACTGCCACAGTCACCATATCAATCCATTGTGTTGAGGATCTTCTTCTCTGACCTTCCACTTCTCTCAACATGATGTCATTTCCCAAGGACTAGAACCTTTTTTACATTTTAAAAATGGTTTTTAAAAAGCCCTAAACTGAGAACACTTTGAAGTTAAAAAGGACATAGAAACTATGTTCTTAATTTGACAACTGATAAGACATGTGAGTAAGGTCAGCCCATGGCGAAGGAGATCACCTGGGAGAAGAAAGAGACTTTAAAGACATTTCAGTAACCTGAGTGTGTACATCTAGGTGTATATATGACACGTCTTCATTCCTTGAGAGGGAAATCACTCAAGAATAAGATTCTAGAAAATACTCAAGAATTATCCTCAAGTACTCTATTCACTGCGCTAGATGCTGCAATTTAGCTTCTCTCTATGCCCAGGTACCTGGGGGCTGCTCTTAGTTAGGCATACCTAAGACACAAAGACGGTGGGACAGAGAAGACAAAAGCGTCACTGGGCTTGAAAGCACACACCTTCATACAAACACACTGAAGACATCACCCAAGGCAGAGTAAAACTGGCCATTCTCACCAACAACGACTGCCTATCCTTGAAGAAACTGGAAATAGAGTGCTAAACCATGTTGGCCAAAGCTGGTGTCCATCACTACAGTGGCAATGCCATTGAACTGGGCACATCATGTACACTGGTGGTCAGTGACCCACATAATGCCACCAGCATTAGAATATGCCAGAACAGACTGGTGTAAAATCTTTCTCACTGCCTTGGAGTTAGATCTAACTCAGCTGACCCTCCAGTGGGTTTCCAAGGCTGTAAATAGCACAGGAGGAGACTGCCCGAGAAACACTGCCTTTGGGTCAGCAGACTCCCTACAGACTACACCACCAGAGTTCCCTGGTATCAAAAAAGTCATACGTTTGCTTTCTTTACTAAAACTAGACAAAGCTTGTACTCTTGGGCAGGGGTTAAAGGTGCGGATGGGTGGCTACATATGGCAAGAGGCAAAAAAGGAACGGGCGCATGGCTGGTAAGGTTTGAGCTGGGACTTTCAGGGTTATCCAGACTCCTGGGGTTTTCCACATCCAAGCCCTTCCTCACAGGGAGGGTGGTGTTTCATTTATCTCAGCTTTGGCTTTGCCTTCCTTCAGAACAGTTAAGGAATTATCTCCTGAAAGTATCTTTAAAATGAAATCTGTTACCAGCGAGGGATTACCATAAACCTGGCTTTGTTTATCCGATTAGTGGTTATCAGCAGCCTTTAGGGAAGAAGGACAAAGGGCAGGACACATTTTAATCACCAAAGGGGATCAGGAAGCTTGTGAGCAGTGGGTGACGGTCCAGGTGGGACTCAGGAGAGGCAGAGCAGCACAGGCTGCTGTTAGGTGTTTCTGCTATGATTCGTAGGGACCTTATAAACAACAGATATGAACCTTGTCCTAGTCTGTACCACCCTCACTGTGTCTGTCATGCTCAAGCCTGCTGTGGTAGCAACAGTGTCAGAGAATACTGAGTACGGTAAAAAAGACAGTATGGATCCAGGACAAAGGACAACTGAGGGCTACTCTGGCAGTTCGAACCCACCAGAGGAGCCACAGGAGAAAGAAGGGCATTCTCCCATGCAATCTACAGGCTCACAGTTCAAAGCCTCAGAAACCCAAAGGAGGGTCAGCTATGAGTTGATTATGAATTGACATCAATGAGTTTTGGGTTATAAATAATTTGAAAGACTGAAGTTGTCAATGAGTTCATTTTACTTGGATCCAAAATCAGCACCCATGCTAGCAGCAGTCATGATATCAAAATACTTTTGGCAGTGGGAAAATGTGCTGTCACAGACTGCTTCAAAGTGCTAATAACGAGCAAGGATGTCAGTTTAAAGATTAAGGTGTGCCTGATCCAAGCCATGGTATTGTCAGTTGTTTCCTAGCTACCTGAAAAGTCAGTCAATGAGTAAGAAAAACAAAACAACAAACAACAACAACAAAAAAATCTATGCATTTGAACTGTGGTATTGGAGAGTACTGAATATGAATATCCCATGGATTGCCAAAAGAACAAACAGGTCTATCTTAGAGGAAGTGCAACCAGGGTGCCCCTTAGAAGCAAGGATGATGAGATTTTGTATCACATACTTTGGGTTTGTTGTTCCTGGAAAAAGATGTCGTGTTAGAAAAGTTGAAAGAGCACAGAAATAGAGAGAGACCCTTAAAGAGGATTGGCACAGTGATGCAACAATGGATTGAGCACAAGGATGATGTGAGACCGGGCAAGGTTCAGGTCTGTTGGTCAGAGGCTCACTATGCATTGTAGTCGACTTGACACATCTAACAAAACAACTGCCATTAAGGAATCCTGGTGGCACAGTGGTTAGACACTTGGCTGCTACCAGAACTCTATCAGTGGTTCAAACCCACTGCTACAGAAGAGAAAGATGTGGCAGCCAGCTCGGTAAAGATTTCCAGCCTTGGAAACCCTGTGGGGCCGTGCACACGGTCTTGACGGCCGCTGAGAGGTAGAACCGACTGGACGGTAACAGGTTTTCAAGTGGCACAATCATTAGTTAAGCCCTTGGTATCTGAGTTGGCCATTGGCTCTACAGCACACCTGGTGGTCTGCTCCCTCATAGACTGGCTGTTGTTGTTACATTCTGTTGCGTGGTTCTTACTCAGAGAACCAAGGTACAGGAGGAAGGCACACTGCCCAATCCTGCACTGCCTCTGCTGTGCTCAGGCTCACTGCGGCAGCCCCTCTGCCAATCTACCTTGTTGAGGGCCTTCCTCTTGCTCACTGACCCTCCACATTACCAAGCATGATGTGCTTCTCCAGGTGCTGTGTCCTCCTGAGAAAATGTCCAAAGCACATGAGACCAAGTCTCACTGTCCTCATGTCTAAGTAGTATCCTAGTCATTCTTCTTCCAACACCAATTTGTTCTTTTGTCAGTCTATCCATAATAATAATAAGAGAGCTCTGGTTGCCAAGTGGGTAAGGCATAGTGCCATCAACCTAAAGACAGGTCGTTTGAATCTACCAGCTGTTCTGAGTGAGAAAGATGGTCAATCTCTTCCCATGTGATCTAGGTTGTGTTGTACAGCACCATCAAGTCGAGCATGGCCCATAGCAACCCTACGAATAACAAATTTGAACCCTGTTCTATATCCTGTGCCATCCTCACCATTTCTGACACACTAGAGCCTACTGCTGCAGTCACTGTGTCAATCCACCTGATCAATGGTCTTCTTCTCCTTTACCGACCTTGCACCCTTCCAAACATCATGTCCCTCTCCAAGGATTAGCCCCTACTAGCAATATGTCAAAAGTATGTGAGGTGAAGCCTCATCATTCTTGCCTCCAAAGTGCTCCCTGGAAGGGCAAGGAAGAAATGTCACTGTGGCTTGTAAACCTGGGAATCACTGGTCAACATTACGGCAAGAACTGGAGCTGGTCCAGGACTGAGTCTGTAATCAGAAAAATCCAAACACATGGCATTCAAGCAATTCTAGTAGCTGCCTCATCAGGAGAGCCTGTTCCTGACTCTACCCTAGGAATTACAGAGGTACACCCATAAACAAATATGGATATAATCTTGAGAAGGCAAGGCTAACCTATATGTGAGAAGGCAACAGACTTGACATGCTAAGCAAGTACTCAAGCACTAGAACCAGATCATGTGGGTACATCCAGGTGCCTTTACTTAGCTTCTTTGTACCTCAACTTTCTCATCTATAAATGGAGAACATACTGCATTAAATGAGACAAAAGAGATATAGCGTTTATAATAGATGAATCATTCTGCCCCATGATTCAGACATTGTACTGGACCTTTTCTGTGTATTATCAATAAAATATTAGTGGGTAGCATTAAACTGGCACAGATTCGACAGTCCCACAGAGTTTAGGTAATGGGATGATCCATGAATGAGAGGGCATGGCAGGGGTGCCCAAATGACGTTAAGTCTAACCATGGAAGCATATGAGATGCCGCTGTGTGGAGGAGAAGATGGGGTGGGTTGGTGGAGATGTTGGGGCTAAAGGAAAAGGTCTAGGAATAGAAAACTCAAGACAACCCTCTTGCTGGGACCTGGGGTCACCTGGCTTGTCTTTGATCAATAAACTCTTCTAAAGAGGTTGTCAGACTTCAATATAAAGAAAGCACATCCAATTTTATTATAATACTTGAATTGCACTTCACATAAAACCAATGGTTATTCCAAGTAAACCCTGGTGGCAAAGGCTTCTTACGAGGCTCTTGAAGGAAATGACCCAGGTAGGAGCATCTCCTGCTGCCTAACAAGACCCAAAGACAAAGCAGAAGGCTTCGTCCTCCTGGGACTTCCTGGGTGGTACAAGCAATTAAGCACTCAACTATCAGTCCAAAGGTTGGTGCTTTGAACCCACTGAGAGGCACCTTGGAGGACAGGCCTGGTGATCTACTCCTGTAAGGTGACAGCACTTCTGCTCTTTATACAGGGGTCGTCGTGAATCAGAATCAACCCAACACCCACCAACATCAATCTTTGAAGGAAAAATGCCTTTTTATGTTTTCTAAACTGAGGACTATGAGCTTTTCACAAAAGTTTCAATGTATGATTTCTTGAGAATCTATATGGAATTCACCATCTGAAATTTTAATAATAAATTCATAAAAGGATCAGCAGTTTAACTCAACAGTATGTAGCCCTAGCTGTAAGTAAAAACAAGTTTTCATATAGATTTTCATTCAAAATTCAATTGACTGCTGTCATGGAAGTTGTCAGGTAACATTGAGTCGAACACAAATAAGAGCAAATCCTGTGAAGAGCAGATCTAAACTGCCCTCACCTATGATCTCTAATATATATGCTTGAGCCTGTTGTTATAGTCACTGTGTCAATCTTGTTAAGGGTCTTCCTCTCTTTCTCTCAATCTATTTCGTTAAGGGTCTTCCTCTCTCTCTGACTCTCCACCTGTCCCAGCATGAGGTCTTTTTTCAAGGCCTATCCCCTCCTGCAACACGCCCAAAGTATATGAGACCAGAGGAGAAAACCAGGCAATCTCCTCCGGTGTGATTTACTGCTTCTAAAGCTCTCCCTGCTGGGAGGGTCAGTTATGAGTCTGGCTCCATAGAAGACTTAAATAGAAAGTGAATCGGTTCTAACAAGGAGCACCCTGCTTTTATTTATTTCCTTCAAGCCAGACTTGTTTGTTCTTTTGTCAGTTCATAGAAGGACGATTACCCTCAAATTCTCTCAGGTCCCTTCCACTTCTAAAATTCCTTGATCCCAGTATCTTTGTGCAGCAAAGGTTGTTGACTGGAGTTAGGAAGAAATCCTGCTTTGGGGAGGGAAGAGTTAAAGCTACCACAATACCTTCCCCTGCCTTCAGACAGAAAAAGGAGGGGGTGGTTCCTGGCAGGGAGGATGCCAACTGCAGGATGGCATGTGTTATCAACAAATGGGGATGGCAGATTGCAGCACAAACTTCCAGCAACTGCTACCCTCACTGTTTTTGTCCTCTTTCTTAGGGTTGGCTAAGGCATCCTTCTCCTTCCTCCTCCTCTCCCCTTTCTTCACCTCCCTTGAATATCTTCTCTGCAGATTAGGGAACATGGATGGAATAGGCCAAATTAGAAGGTATTGCACAAGAGCTTGGCAGAATTAGTGTTTCCTTACTCCCATTCCAGAGCTTGTCTTGACTCATCTGGAATCTTGAAAGAGGAGGTCGAGCATGGGGTCTTCACAGAGGCCCTGCGGCTCACCACAGGTGGTCTCTGTTCCTGATCCTGCACACCAAATTCTCCCCACCGAGCGGATCTGCATGGGGCTGTGTTACAGAAAGGTTATTAACTGTTCCAAGGCCCCCATCCCCAGCTCCATCCATCTCTAGTCTACTAACCACTTATCTGAGCATCCCATAAAACCATCGATTTATAGATGAAAATTATGTCATCGATACATATTTCCCCTTTGAGGTTCAAATTCTCTCCTTTATTCTTACACAATATGAGAGAACCACCTATAAATCATTGTGCAACCTTAACAGTATTTTAATGAAGTTTAACACAAAGCTACATATTCATACCACAACTATGTGGTTTTGAAACAGCCAAATGAAGATGAATAAGTAGAGATTTTTAAAATTTTTTTTTAAGAAGATCTGTCTAGCCTAACCAGTTGATACTGTCTTTCTATTTGGGCCTAAAAAAAGAATGAGCCTGGCAACAGCCACAGCCAACCAGAACTTTGACAAACAGGTACCAGGAGCACAAGAGGCCTGGCCTCAACACGCATTCTAGTTAAAGTCTGTGGGACATTCAGTTTAGCATGTCATGTTCCTAGTGAGCAAAGCAGAGTTATTCACGCTGAATGGGCACCACAAGCCTTTAAAGGAAACAGCTTTTACTGAAACTCAGCAAGAAGCAGGACACTACTGAACAGAATGGTCCATGCTGAGTTCCAACAACAACAGCAGCAGCAGCAGCAGCTGTTGAAAGTTACTTTCCACTCCAGAGATATGGGCTAAAGCCAGCAAAGGAGATTTTACCCTCCCCAAGGCTGGAAACAGGTTTCAACAGATGGTGCTGATGATTTCTAAATGTCCAACCCAACTCACAGTCCAAACTGTACTTTCCCTATGACCCGCCTCTTCTCAACCACCCAGACTCGGCCTCAGCAGCATCTTTGATCCCTCTGAGACCCTCAACAAGATGGACTGACACAGTGGCTGTTAGCAGTGAGCTCAAGCAAATCGGAGCTCATGAATGGAGCAGGAGAGTGCAAGGTTCTGCTCTTGTTCATAGGGTCTCTATGAGTACCCAGCCTGTCACACCTAACAACTGATTGCCCTTTTCCAGTCACTTACCAAAGCCCTTCAACTTTGTCACCTCAAGATCTCCCCCAAATTTCCCTTCTCCTTCTCCCACCTACCTAGTTAACCTATCTGTAGACTATTCTCTAAATAAAATGAACCCCAGTTTCCATCGAGTCTTTTTGAACTCCTGGAGAACCCATGCATGCCAGTGTAGACTTGTGCTACAGAAGCTTTTATAATTGGCCAATACTCCAGAAGAAGACTGCCAGGACTTTCTTCCAAAGCACCACTAGGAACACTTGAACCTCCAACCTCTCTGTGAGCAGTAGCAAGTGCTAACTAACCATTTGCACCTTTCAGGGATTCCAGATTTAGCAGCTCCGCCTTCTGTGATCAACATTAACACCAGTTCTCCCAGAACAGCTCTGACATCACCACTCCATTGCTCAAAAACATCTGATGACTACCACTGACTATTAAAGCAAGGTTAAAGCCAGCATCTAATGCACCATTTGGCCCCATGCATTGATGTCTGCATTACCTCACATTACAACCTATCCACCAAGGCAGCCAAAGTGAGCACATTCTTTCCTGCCTCCCACACTCTTCAGACTCTACCTCAAAAACAAGTGGTGTGCATTAGGCTGACCGAGGGGCAGGGATGAGAGAGCAGGCTGTCACAGAAAGCATAAACTATGTTTGGCAGACTCCATTTACTTAGGAGAGGGTTGCTTCTGAGCAAAGAGAGACATTTCAGAGAGATTTGCAAGGGTGAGTTGAAACTGAAGGGGTTAGAAGTATACTTCAAGCCCTCAATAAAAGAGAAAATTAAATTAACTCAGATGCCCTGCTTAAATTTGGTTAGAAACTTCTGGTGTAATCTGCAACGTTTACCAACGTACCATCTCCAGAAAAACCCAAGCATTAAATGGACTTACAGGTAGTTTGAAGTACAAATACACTTTAACAGACTGGAATACAGATTGCACTAGTGCAAAAAAGCTAATTTACCCTAGGGTCCCAAATGTGGCTCAACAGTTTGCTTAAGTGCTTAACTAGATAAAATGAAAGAATCAGGGATGTTGGGGACGAAGAAGAGGTAGGTAGAAAATGATTCAAAGACTAGGCATAGCTTATACTTAATGTCTCCAACCATTTATCAACAGCACCCCCAAGGATGTGGAGCACCCACTACATGCCTCTGAAGGTGGCTACTGCTCCAATACCCCAGGCAATGCTAGAATTTCACTGTGCTGTTCTTTTTTAAATCCAGCAAACATAAATCAGGCCACTGGGTTCCGTGCTGAGCAGGGGTAGAGGCAGTTCCACAAGGGCAAAGCAGCAGGAGCTGGAAAGAATGAACAAGCCAAGGGTTTATTGTACTGCCTGCCCAGTCAGGGGTGCAGAGCAAGGCCAAGGCTGGAAAAAGGAGTGACTTCAGCCAAATCCTTGCAGCACCCCCCTGGGAATGTGCCTGCAAGGGGCTGGAAAGGGAGCCACAGGGCACGCTCCTGCCAGGGAGGAGGCAGAGGGCAAGCCCGGAGCCAAGCCACCCATATAAAGGCGCCAGAGGAAGGGGAGGAGGCATCTTCCTAGCCAATCCTCTATGGTCCCAAAGAGGATGGAGGGGAAAGAGAGGTCAAGTTATCTCTGGACTGCAGGACAGCTGTAGCCGCGTTAAGAGATGAATAGCTAGAAACATGGCGGATGTTTTTGCTTTCAGGCCACACACTCCAGACATCCCAGGTCTCGCTTTCAACAGCACAGAGTGTACACATTCCAAACCAATGTTCATGGTGTGTACAACTGCTTACCCTGAAAGAAGTAAAAATGGAATGAGAGGGGTGTGGCTTTAAACACAGGACAAGCAAGGACGTGTCCAGCCATTGGCAGAAGGGTTTGTGAAGGTTCTGACATCTTCTTTTCTGGAAGTACTGTTTTGCAAACTAAGGAATAACCTTATCTAAAAATGGAGAGGGGTAAACGGTAGTGGCTCAATGGACACGGAATGGGAATGTAGATAAAGGGTAGTCTTTTTTAGACCTTAACCTTTGTAAAATATTGCCTGTCTTGCAAAAATCTTGCTTGAGGCGTTTTACCAGATCTTTTGCCCAGTTGATATTTACAGAAGTAATGGGGAAAATCCCTTCATCTCCTTCCAAAAAACAAACCCGAACTTATTTTGTTGAGATGCTAAATGTAGCAACACTGACGTCAGAGGCACCTCCTCGGGCAGGCTCTGATTTGCGAAGGCTGATAGCAGCCCTCTTCATTCCATAGTTATTAAGCCCATCTGTTCGCACATTTGGTTTGTACCAACTGCAGTTTACATCATAAAGCAGACAATATGTGCATATTTCTTAAGTGAGATTTGTCACTGAAGTGCGTTTTGGTCAGAGTTTTTAAAGAGATATTCTACCTAATGCAAAAATTGTGATTCCCACCTGTATTATGCAGAATGCTGTGTTTTCATCTTGGTGAATCTAAGTTAGTAGTTACACAGTGATTCATGGGCAACTTAGGCTCAGGGACACAAGCCAAACAAGCTTCCCTTGTTGTCCCTAGGTCTTTTATAAGAGGTAGAGGTGGGCGTGGCTTTTCTTTTTCTGAGACTACTGATGAACCGGGAACCCCAAGCTGGGTACCATGATCATCACAAACACACAGAGGCTCGTGTCAGTCAAGGCCTATGTACAGAGAGAAGTTCTGCGAATCAGACTATGTTTTATTTTAAATTAGCTAGGCAAGGTGGCTACTGAAAGGATGCTGTGGTGGGTACCACTGCATGGGAACTGACTCACAGAAAATGCTTCAGAGAGTTTTTAGTTAGTTTAAGGACTAAGGTGTGCCTGTTTCAGACCATAGTCTTCAGGCACTAGCTATTCATCTGAGAGCTGGACAATGAATAAGGCTGGTAAAATAAGAAATGATCCTTTGAACTGTGATGCTGGAGAAAAGTACTGAATATCCCATGGACTGCCAAAAGAACAAACAGGGATGTCTTGGAGAAGATACAACCCAGGTGCTCCTCGGAGGCAAAGATGATGAAGCTTTGGGCATGTTGCTAGGCGAGGCTATTCCTTGAAGAAGGACATCATGCTTGGAAGATAGAGGCATGGTGAAGAAGAGGAAGACCCTCAACCAGGTAGATTGAGAGAGTGACTACAACCATGGCCTTGGGTGAGTCAGAGATTGTGAGGATGGCACAGAACAGGACAGAGTTCAGATCTGTTGTTCATAGGGTCACTATCAGTGGTACTTGACTCGATGGTACCTAATAACAACAAAAAATTAGCACAGACGGAGATTGTTCACCTTTCTCCTGCAGAGCAACTGGTGGATTTGAATAACGTGCTTTTAGGCTGGGAGTACAACTCCTTACCACTAAGCCACCAGAGATCCATAATGATATTCATGTGATTCTCATGTACTACTGACTCATAGCTGACCCTCCAGTGGGTTTTCAGAGGCAGTAAAGTGCACAGGAAGAGACTGCCCTTCTTCCTCCTGCAGATCAGGGCTGGTCGATTCAAACTGCATACCTTTGCATTGGCAATGCAATTCCTTACCACTAAGCCAAAAAGCCACACCAAATGATACGTCTATAGTACTTAAAAAACATTTTACCACTCCCAGTTACCACTGAGCTGATTCCAGGTCATGCCGAACCCCAGAGGGTTTCCCACAGGGGCCTCTTCCAGAGATCCCTGGGATGCTTTTTCAAGGTGCCCCTGGGTGGACTCGAATCATCAACCTTTTAGTCAGCAGGACACATTAACATTTGCAACACACAGAGACTCTGATAGATCACCAATCACTTTCTGATTCATCTGATGCAAACTAACAAAGTTTAGCTACAAATAGACTGACTTTTATATATGGCAGCTTCAGAAATATTTTGGTTTTTATTTTAGGAAAAAAATTTGGTGGTGCAGTAGAGAAGGGATGCAGCTGCTAACTGAGAAGTTGCTAGTTCAAATTCAGTCATCACCCTGTGGGAGAAAGGTAGGGCAATCTGCTTCAACAAAGAGGTCAGCCCAGGCAGGGTCCTTCTCTGTCCTGAGGGATGCAATGAGCTGAAATCAACTCTATGGCAGAAGGTTTGGGTTTGCTTTCACAGATGACTGAGTCGACAATGTGTGGCTCATTTGGACAAGTGAGGAAAGTTAGCATATACCCCTCACACAGGAAGAATGAGGAGTCCAAAGAAGGTCCAGTGTGTTCCCTCCCAAGACGCCTACTTTGACCAGTGTCTGAAAGTCATTAATGCCATGGCAACGTTCTCAAAACCAGGTTGCCTCTGAGCTGTTTGTTTAGACACAAGTCTGGCAGAGAAATCACTGCAAGAGTCTAATGTACCAGCTCGTTTTCTCCAGCTGAGAAAGCACGTCTCAGTGCAGTGATTACCATTTGGAGACACCTGCACTTACACCTGGCCTGCTTGAAAGCTAGATTCTATCTCTGTCAGGAAGACCCGCTTTCAGCCACTGCATGTGGAGAAAGACTGACCCTGTGTGGCTGACTTGATTAATCACTCTAAACGTCTCAAAACTTTGTAGAAGTTTCTCTACTGTCAATACCGGAGACATATCTTAATGAGCCACCTTTATAATTTTTGCTACAGGTATCTTACCATTCGTTTGAATCATGTGAGGATCCTATGAAAAACAGGTTTCTGGATCCCGTTTCAGACCTGATTCAGAATCCCCCTGGTAGGGCCTGAGGCCCTGTATTTTTTCCAAACTCTCAAGTGATTCTGTGATAAGCCAAGCTTGAGAGTAGTGGACTCAAATTTAAGAAAGAATTAAACATTTCACCTCCTTAAGAGCTTTCAAAAGAGCCTCTCATCTTTTGAAACAATGCTTTTTTTTAAAAAAGTAAACTCAATTATAAATACTTTTAACAATGCAGATATATAGAAATAAAAGCAAAAACCTTCCCTTACTTTCATTACTGAATTAACAGGGAAAGATTAAGAAAAATAAAATCCATGCTTATTTGGTGAAATCAGACTTTTCCTTGAGAAGAAATTACTATGAAAAATATAAAAGAATACGAAAAGTCTTTTTTCACAGACATGTAGATATATTTCACAAACATATACATAAAGATCTTGTATATGTATGTATGTGTATTTATATATCTCTGGTGGCATAGTCCCTCAAGAGTTGCATCACTTACTCAAAGGTCATTCCTCTCTGGTGGTTCAAATCTACTACAGGCTTCATGGGAGAAATACAGACAATCTCCTCCTGTGTGATTTATAGCCCCAGAAACCCAATGGACTTAGCCAATTTGACTTGAGCTGAGTGTGTATGTCTGTGTGTGTGTGTAGTCAAGGACTATAGTCTTAAATATAGATTGAAGCTCAACATCAAGAAGACAAAAGATTCTCACCATGGGGCTAACTGGCAGCACCATGATGGATGGAGAAGAGACAGAGGTTGTTAATAGTTACAGCTTGCTCGGCTCCACAATCAACACTCTCAGCACCAAGTGTCAGGAAATCAAAAGATAAATTGCACTAGGTAAATCTGCTGTCAGGGACCTCTCCAGAATACTGAGAAGCAATGATGTTAGTCTAGAGGCTTTGGTGTGCCTGATCCAGTCCACAGTCTTCTCAATTACTTGCTATGTATAAGAGAGCTGGACAATGACCAAGCATGACAGAAGAAGAACTGATGCCTGGTGCTGGAGAAGAGTCTTGAACTTACCACAGACTGTCAAGAAAACAAATAGGTCTGTCTTAGAATGAAATCA
This sequence comes from Elephantulus edwardii, assembly GCF_000299155.1. Lineage (NCBI taxonomy): Eukaryota > Metazoa > Chordata > Mammalia > Macroscelidea > Macroscelididae > Elephantulus > Elephantulus edwardii. Next base: position 1,825,272 of record NW_006399763.1, read on the forward strand.
AGTTTCTCCTTGGAGGCTAGGATTTTGAAACATATTTTGGGCATGTGGCCAGGAGGGCCAATCCTTGAAAAGGGACATCATGTCTGGAAGGGTGGAGGGATAGCACAGGAGAGAAAGATGCAGTATAAGATGGACTGATATAGTAACTAGGGCAATGGGGGTAGATGTGTTGGCATCAGTGATAATGGCTCAGGACAAGGTAGGCGTCAGAGCTGTTGTACATAGAGTCACTGTAAGTTGCAGGCAACTCAACAGCACCAATAACAACAAAAACAACAACAACATTATATATATAAATATAAAATCCCCCCCTTTTTCCTTCCTATGCAGATGACACAACCCTACTTGTGAAACTGAGGAGGGCTTGAAGAATTTGTTGAAGAAGATCAAGGGCTATAGTCTTCATTATGCTTGGAAGGGTGGAGGGACTATCCAGGAGAGGAAGACACTGGATGAAATGGACTGACACAGTAACTAGACTTACAGGGATAGGTGTGTCGGAGATGGTAAAGTTGGCTCAGGATAGGACAGAGTTCAGAACTACTGTGCATAATTGCTATAAGTCGCAGGTGACTTGATGCCACATAACAACAACAACAACAACAATAACAATTCATGAAAACGCTCTGTACAGGGAGCGGCAACAGTTGAGGGGAAAAACATTCCTGCTCCTCCCAACAGCAGTCAGTCCTAGCAATACTAGGTTCAGAGTGGGAGCTCCACCCTTTGGGGACTGTGGAACCCACTGGTCACAGCTGGATCCCAGGAAGCCCCCTCACTGTACCTTACAAGATCTTTTAAAGAAGTGGCACATCATTTATAACTAGAGAGGACTTTTCTTTTTCTCTTTTTGCTTACATAAATATTTGTTTCCATGTTCTTTGATAAAAATGAGCAGAGACATGATTTAGCATAAAAATGAATCTCAGGCAAAGAAAATTTATTCTGATTCCACATGTAGTCCACAGACTTTAAGATAGAGGCAGCACTGTTCTCTGAGAACAGAAATAAGGCATTCTGGTATCCTGATTGTGTTCAATGATTTAATTACTAAGTGATAGCTATGCATATTAAGAGACTACAAAACTCCCAGAGTATATTTCTAGAACCCAAATTAGCCCATTGTCATGAAGTCAGTCACAACTCATGGTGATGCTACATGTTACAAAGCAGAACTGTGCAACGGCCTTTTCTTTCTTTATGGAGACAGACTTCCAGGTTTCCTCAGAGGTGCCTGGGGTGAACTAAAATTGTCAGTCTTTCCGTTAAGTACCAACTAGTCAGTTAAGTGCATTAGCTGGGGGACCCCTCAGCCTTTAGTTTGCAACAGAAGGGCCCATGGTTCCTGTTAAAAGGCAGATGATAAACATAATTTATCCAGTTTTTCTAAAATCTCTGTAGATGTTCATTGAAATAAAAAAAAAGGCAGATGACTAGTTCCCATCTCATTCAACTGACTCAGTAGGCCTTGCTGGGATGGAGCCTAGAAATCTTGCCTTTTTTAACTAGTGTGCTTATCCAAGCCACGGTCTTTTTAATCCACCTGAGAGTTGGACAATGAGTAAGGATGAGAGAAGAATTAATTGTGGTGCTGGAGGAGAGCACTGAATATTCCACGGAATGCCAAAAGAACAAACAAGTTTGTGTAAAAGAGCGTGCTCCTTACAGGCAAAGATGGTGAAATTTCATCACATACTCTGGGCATTTTGTCAGGAGGGAAAAGTCTACCAGTCCTTGGGGAAAGAACACATGCTAGGAAAGGTGAAGAGCCAGAGAAAGCAAGGAAGACACACAACAAGATGATGGACTGATACACTGACTTTAACAATGAGATCTAACATATCGGAGATGGTTCAAGATAGGGCAAGAGGTTCAGATATGTTGTTCTTAGGGTCACTATGAGTTGCAGTCAATTTGACAACATCTAACAACAGCATGGGTTATCCACACTCTTCCCTAACCCAAGCCTCCACCTACAGCCTCTGAGTTTTAGGCAGTTTTTATCTCAAACTTCTCTTTCTTCAAATCCCACTGGTAGCTTACTGCTTCCAAGGGCAGCCTATTCCATTTTATAAACATTAAATTTAAGAAAAGCTTCTGATAGACACCTGTACAGCAAAACAGAAAGTTAGTCAAGAAGGGCTTACACAAATACACTAATACACAGAAATTGAGGAATTAAATCTATAAAGAACTGACCTGCTTTTTCTGGTATTTGTTTATCAGATTCAAAAACAAGGCATAACATCTGGAATAGTTGGCCAAGGCTGCACAGCAATCATGGTAAGAAGTAAGTTTGCTGCAGAAATGCCAAATGGGAAAATAAACTTTATTTCTCTGTAAAATTCAAACACATATTATCACTTTAAAAATTGTTCTTCAAAAGGTTTCATAGTTTATAAGAATGAATTTAGGAAGACTCAACACACACCTCCAGAGAAGGAACAGAAAACTTGACGCTTGTCTAGGCTCTGGGTTAAATGAGGAGAGGAAGAATATATTTTTTTATCCACTTGTTTTAAGGAATAATAATTTTTAGAAAATTGCTTGAAAAAAATTAAACTTGAAACTATAATACACATGCTGTTGTTGTCGCTATGTGCTCTCAAACCAGAAGTGAATCTTAACTGATCTTCCAGTGGGTTTTCAGAGGCTATACATCGCAGAGGGAGACTGTTCATTTTTTCCCCACAGAGCAGTTGGCGGATTTGAACCATGCATTTCTGGGTTGGCAATGTTACTCCTTGCCACTAGGCCACCACAGATCCCTTCCAATTTATATTATCTACATGATTCAGAAAACACAAGTGTACAAATGTACCTAAAATCTAGGAGGATATCAAGAAATGTTTTGGGCCCTAACAGAAGCAAAAATAAAACTGCACTAATATTCTAAGAAAATACTCATAAAAATGAAACTGGTGTACTATGTTAATATTAGCCCAAACACACCATAAAGCAAAAAGTCTTCAAGATAGCTTAAAATATCTAAAGCAAAAGTAAAGCAAATAAAAAAACCCATAAGACCTTGTTTGACAAGTCCATACCAAATTTATAGATGCATAGGTAAAGCATCATAAATATTTTAAAAAATTCATTATGTATCAACAAACCTCAGCAAATTTGGAACTGGCATCCTACAGATTATATTCTCTTGTCAAAGTGCAATTACATTGGCGACCAACAAAACAAAATACTTATCTTAAAAAAACACCACACTCTTAAAAGTTTTAAAAACACAGAGATTAAAGGTCAAAGGAAAAGAAAAATCAGGAAATGATTAGGTTTGTGACTAATAATAAAAGTAATACACATCAAAATTACGTAGGTGCCGCTAAAGCAGCAGTTAGAAAAAAATTTATAGCTTAAATAAGGTGGCTGAAGAGAAAAGAGTTGACTTTTTAACAATTAGAGGAGGGAAAACAGAAGCAAAAATAAGAGAAGAGAAGGGATAAAACAGGAAACAAAAATGCAGATCAATAAATCTGCCTGTAAACAGGCAAACCTTTGAGAAAGCTAAGCAAGGGGGTGGGAGAAGAAAGAGAAAATGACTTAAAAAAAAAGAGACATGAACATAGTGGCTCAAAGTACCAGTACTAGAGTCAGACTAGTTGGTTCTGAATTGCCGTTCTCCCATCTGTGTGGCCTGAGGCAAGTGAATGATAACAGTGCCTAACTTTATAAAGCTATTACAAAAATGAAAATCAACTATAAAACCATTAAAGCAGACAATAAATACAAAGGAAGATGGATAAAAGAAAATGAAATGATTTTTTTTAAAAAAATAATTAAATGACTTAGTGTTTGGCAGTGATCAGGGAACTCACAGCGAGGCTGCTTCTCGGGAAGTCTGAATCCACCAGCTGTCCAAGGCAGGAAGATGAGCAGCTTCCTCCTGTTACGACTGCTATGAGCCTACACTAACTCGACAACAGCAAGCCTGGATTTTTTATTTTACTTTTGAAGCACTCTGTGTAAGAAGCCTTGGTGTTGCAGAAGCCGAGCTACAATCCCAAAGGCAAGCAGCTTGAATCCACCAGCTGCTCTGTGGAAGAAGGATGGGCACCCTCCTTCCGTACGACTAACTGCCTCTAAAAACCTGCCGGAGGGTCAGCTATGGGTCCATTCTAACTCGACGGTACACAACACCAATCAGAAGGTTAGGCTTTTAAACTCACCAGTTTTAAACACTTCCGAGGAGAAAAGATGGTAAACACTTACTATGGTAAAGACTGTTGCTATGTGCCACCAAATCAATTCCAATTTTGACAATGCTTTAGGATAGAGAAGAACTACTCCACAGGGTTCTTTCGAAGCAGTTCTCATGGGAGCAGACGACCAGCTCTTTGCTCCCAGAGAGCTGCAACTGACTTTAAACCATCAAGTTTTGAGTTGGCAGTTGAACATGCAGCTGTGCTAGGAGAGCTGCTTCCATAAAGATTTCAGCCTAGGAAACCTTATAGGGGGTTTCCTGAGGGTACTCTGTGTTGGAATTGAGTTGATGGTGTACAACAAGAAGCAGCACTAGACAGGCACGCATTATTACTCCGTGTCCACAGGATGTTCTAGAAAACGGGACATCATGTTACTGGGGTGCTGTAAGAACACCATTTCATACTCTGGCATCTCTAACAAGCTTTGTGTCTCAGCAGTGAGTGCCAACGTGCCAGTCGGGATTCTCTTTTGCGTTTGGTCCTCAATTCACACCGGCAGAAGTTCTCCACATTTGAAACAAGCCCTTCATGTAGTTTTATTAGCTTTGCCGCTATCATTGGAACTGGTCTGCTAACACTCTGGAGAATTACTCTTTGTTTTTGATGATTGTTTAGATTGTTAAGTGTAGTGAGCCTAAGCCATGAGCAATAGCATTCACTGATTTTCTTCTTCTGTGATGTTTCACTTCCAAACTGATATTTCTCCTTTGCCTCATGTGGCTGTTATCTTTTTAGCACGGGTTTATTTATGTTTGAGAATAGGGATGCACTTTATGGTAATAGTTTTGAAAGAAAATGAAGCAGATAGTGCTGCAACACTCATGAGACACACTATCTGTGTGACTGGCTGCTGCCGCCTGTAAGTATATACTGTTATTATTTCTTTTTTCCTTGTTGTTTGCCACCAAGTTGGATCTGACTGGCACAGGAGGAGATTGTCCCTCATTATCCAGCAGAGCATCTGGAGGGTTCGAACTGCACACCTTTGGGATGGAGCTACAATACATTTTTACAACAGAAAGTATCACATACAAACAAGCCAGCAACATAGGTGTTTATTATGACAATGAAGGCATGTTGTTGTTGTTGTTGTTGTTGATTGCCTTCAATTCGAGCATGACTCATAGAGACCCTATGAACAAAAGGCCTGAAGCCCCTCTACAACTAGACACTTATGAAAGTTCAGAGAATTTCCAGAGGCACGTTATTTAGGAAGTGGATGCCACTCCAGGTACTATACTAGTCTATGTTTGGCAGTGTACCACTTTGTATATAAGTGATGTGAGACACATGTGTTCTATTTAGGAAGCTGCTACACCCACTACATTCTCTTCTCTGATCAGTAATTCTGAACTCTATTGTAGCCCTGGTGGTATAACATTGTTAGTTTAGTAACTTAGAGGTTAGTAGTGTGAATCCATTAGCAGATCTTCAGGAGAAAGAGTCTTCTGTAAAGATCTACAAACTGAGAAGTCTGACGAAGAGCACTATGAATGGGAATTGTCTCAATGGTAATGAACTTGGGACCTCTTGGGACCACAGACATGTGTGTGATTGGATGTTTCCAAAAAAAGATATTATGAGGCACACGACTGTTATTTACTAAATGCATAAAAATAATTAAAGGGGACATCATCAGAAACAACAGAAATTAAAATAGTAATGAGAAAATATTTGGAAGGACTTTAGGTTGGAGTTTTGGACAATGGATAAAATGGACAAACACCTAGATATATGTAAAGTTTTAAAAATAATCCAAGGTGCTAGAGAAGAGTCTTGAACATACCAGGGACTGCCAAGAAAACAAACATGTCTGTGAAACCAAGTTTTTCCCTGGAAGCTAGGATTTTGAAACTCCATCTCATATACTTTCGGAACATGGCCAAGAGAGACTTGGAGTCCTTGGAGAAGAACATCATGCTTGGAAGGGTAGAGGGACAGCTCAAGAGAAGGAGATCCTGGATGGGATGGATTGATAGAATGACTGGGGAAATGGGAGTTAGGATTAGTGAGACTGACTCAGGATAGGGAAGGGTTCAGAGTTGCTGTTCACAACAACAATAAATGATCTAAGAAGAAATAGGAAATATGACTAGATTAATAACTGCAGAAGAAGCGACTGTCATTCACACATGGGAGTATAAAATGGCTATTGTAACAAGTTCTTCAAACTTTTCAAGAAACATTGAAGTTTACTTTCATAAATTCTTCAGTAAAGGAAAACAAGATGGTTTTCATCTTATGAGACAAATGTAAATATAACACTAAAACCAGACAATGTGAGAAGGAAAAACAATCTAATTTATGACCATAGGTGAAAATGACAAACAAAATATAAACCTAACCACCAACATCTCTCTCTACCCCTCTCATTGCCCTTAAGTTGCAACCAACTCATAGTTGGCCCTGCATCAGGTTTCCATGACTGGAAAGTGAAGAGATTGCCTCCCTTCCTCTTGGAGAGCCACTGGTGGATTCAAACTGCTCCAAACCTTTGGTTAGAGCAATTCCCTATGGTCTACACCAACAGAACGGCCTCTCCAAATTCTTTACATTAATAAATTTTAAAATAAGTCCACATAATCAAAGTAGGTTCAGGGCAAGCATTTGAGAACATTTAACATCCATTAATGAGAAAAATTTGAGCTATAACAAATATTATTTCAATTGCTTAAACCAAAATTATTTCCATTAAAATTAAGATTTAGGTAGCAGGCCCAGCATTCTTACAGCTTTGTAGTGAAGGTCCTAAGAAATGCAACAAAAAGGTGGTGGAGGTGTGGAAAAAATGAAAGGCATTACAAAAGACAAATTACCCTTACTTGCAGGCAATTTTCATAGAAAAATCCATTAGAATTACAGTCTATCTCTTAGGCCTAATGTTTGGTAAGAATGCCAGATACAAGATCAATAAGCAAACATCAATACTGCTCAAATACACTAGCAACAACTTATTAGAAATTAATTTTTTTAACATCATATTCGTACCCATAGAAAACCTATGAAGAGCCCAAGAATAAATACAGCAAAAGGTCTGCACGATCTTTATAGGGAAAAACATAAAATTTTATTGCAGGACATAAAAGAACACCTCATAAATGTTTATGGATGAAAGACTCAGTATCATAAAGATGTCATTCTCCCAATCCCCAACCTAATTAATCTGCATATTCAATATAGTCCCATTAAAAATCATAAAAGGTCAATCACAGACCCCAGTTGAGTCCCAAATTTGTAAGAACAAGAGAGTTTTCAAGGAGAAAACATGCAAAGTGTTCATCTTACTTGACAGCAAAACAGAAAAGAAAATTATTATAATAAAAAATAAAGTATGGTATTTGTCTGATGATTGAACAGATAACTCAGGAATAGACCTACAAATATTGGAAAGTTATGATTGAATGGTAAGAAGTTGTGCTGCCAACCCAGAAACATGTGGTTTGAATCCCTCAGCTGTGCTGCAGGAGAAAGATGGGCACTATCTTCCTGTGTGACTAATTGCCTCTGAAAATCCACTGGAGGGTCAGCCAAGGGTCAGTTTCGACTCCATGGTACACAAAACCAACAGCATGTGAATGAGGGAGCTCTGATCCATAGCTAATTTTGCTGCTAACTTAAAGGCCACTTCACCAGTGGCTTATAAAGCCCACCAGACGCTCTAGGGGAAAGGAAGAGCAAAGTTCGCCCTGCTATTGAAAGCTGTGAAGAACACAATGGAATATCATAGTTATGAGTAGGTTCTGATGTGACAGCAACGAGCTTGAGTTTGAGTGTATGAACAATTATATTTTTTTAAATCAGTGAGAAAAGGATCGTGTATTCCATAAAAGATTCTGGGGAAAGGAACTATTGATAGGGGTGGTGTGGGGGGTATGCAATTGGACCTCTATATGTCAACACACAGAGAAATAATCACTTTATTATTTACAAGCTTCAAAATGTGAGTCATTAAGTACCCAAAATATAACTTAGATTGAAGCCTGAAAGGATTTTCAGATCAAGCTCAGCTGTTAATTCAGTCTTAGAAGACTTTCAGGTTTCTGTTAACAACTACATCACTATAGCTCACAAAAGTTCTCTAGACCTTCCTTATATGCAAATACTAGCAAAGTACAGTGAGGGAGGAAATAGAAACCTTGTAATTTAAAGACATCTTTGAAATTTAAAAACTTCTACTTTTAAAGAAACCTGGCTCTAAATGAACATCACTTCTAGGGTACAGTAAGAATAAGCAAGACTTGTTGTTGTGTACTGTTGAGCCAGATCCAACTCACAGGTAACTAGCAAACTAAATTTAATCACAGCACTAAACTGAAAGAAGTTGTTACCAATCAAGCCAGATGAAAGTTTCTAAGCAGTGGCCCCACCTTTTACTTAAAGCACTCATGTTTCCAAGTACACCAGAATGCTTACTATGTATTTGGATACAATTTTTGTTTTGTTTTAAATATCCAAGGGTGTAGAGATATGAAAGGAGAGAAATGGAGAAAGAGAGGAAGGAGAGGAAGAGGGAGAAGGAGAGGGAGAGGGAGAGAGGGATGGAGGAAGGAGAGGAAGGAGAGAGAGGGAGGGAGAGAGACACAGAGAGAGAAGCAGAGAGACAGAGACAGAAAAAAGAGATAGAGCACAAATACAAACACAACTCATGAAAGAATAAAGTACCTTACAGTAATTTATGCTAGAAATAGATTCTAAGAGATTTTAGGAAATGAAATAATTTGTTTAAATTATTTATCTTAAAACTAATTTCCTTGTTGTTGAGTGTGGGTGACTCATACAGCAGCTCGGGTTTTCCAAAGCTATAAATTGCATGGGAGGAGGCTGTCCATCTTTCTGCTGCAGTGCTGCTGTTACATTAGAACTGGCTGTTAGGTTAGAAGGCCACTTAAATTCATCTTATTTACTAGGTGAAATAAAAAGCAAACATAGGATTGCTTGTGAGTAATAACACATAAGAATGAAAGGTAACTCAAACCAGAGCATAAGCATTCTTGTGAGCTTGTTTCCCCAGCCTACCTACCTGAATATTCTGCTGATATTGGTGCAGACATCCTGGTCACCCACATACCACTCCATCACTGTGCAGAGCTTAGGCAGGGCGTTGATGCTCAGTAATTTACTTCTCACCAACGGTGAATCAGCTAAGTTTCTCAATGTAGCAGTCACCTAAGATAAAAACATGCTTGCGTTATCTTTTCAACTGGAAATTTAAACACCTCATATGTTTCATTGCATCCGTAGCTAAATCAGGCTCCTATTACCCATCTCACACCAGAGGCACAAGTAGCATGAGAAGAAAACTTAATACACAAAGACAGACTAATTTGGTTGAGAAGTGTGGTACAGTGGGTGTATTGTTCAAAATTACTTTTTGAGGCCATTGTCTGTGACTTTGCCACATGCCTGAATGGGAATGTGCAAACAGGATGTATTGACCTATTCACAAGAGGACTGGTCAGTATTGCAATTCCGCCAGGCTTAAATTGAGCAAGCTCAGTGGGAGAAATTTAGAAATCTTATTACCAGCAAGAAGGAAGGAGGGAATGCAGCATATGTCCTTTGAGGCCAGATTCCTGTGCCAGTCAAATCAGGGCCTACTGGAGAGAAGCCACACAGCCAAGAACCAGAGAGACAGACACGACAGAGGTGACTGCAGCCTCATGGAGCCAGAGCTAGGGTCTTTGCCCATGCTTGCAAGAGGACTGGGGCAGAGAGGGAGAGATGCTCTGTAACAGTGGTCTAAAGCCATAAGAATGAAGGGTCCACGAGCACAGTTCAGAAGCTGCCCTGGCTGAGAAATTGTATCCTGTCACCAGCCTGAGTTTTACCCATTAACTTCCTTAATAACCCCCATAATCGGAGTAAGGTTTTGTGAAGTCTGTGTAACTATTGCAATGGATTTTGTACTAAGAAGACTCATAAAAGACCTTCGTTGGGCATATGATGTAACCTTGCTTACTGAAAAGTGATAACCTGAAGTACTTTCAGCCTTCAGATTGCATCACAACATCAAGAAAACAAACATTCTTGCCACTGGACCAAGAGGTGACACCACAATAGATAGAGAAAAGAGTGAAACTATCAATGATTTCCTCTTACTTGAATCCACAATCAATATACTTGATACTAGCTGTCAGGAGATCAGGAGACATATTGTACTGGGAAAATCTGCAGTCAGGGACCTCTCCAAATTAATAAGGAGTAATGATGTTAATTTGTGTACTAAAGTGCACCTTATTCAGGCCATGGTCTTTCCCATTATTTGCTATGCTTCTGAGAGCTGGACTATGAATAAGGATGACAGAAACGCTGATGCCTTTGAACTGTGGTGTTGGAGAGAAGTGCCGAACATCTCATGGATGGCCAAAAGAACAAACAGTTACGTCTTGGAGATGGTGTAGCCTGAGTATTCCCTGAAGGCAAGGATGACAAAGCTTCAAATCACATACTTTGGGCATGTTGCTAGGAAAGGCTATTCTTTGGAGAAGAACATCATGCTTGGAAAGGTATGGAGATGGAGGAAAAGAGGAAGACCTTCAAGCAGGTGGACTGACACAGTGACTACAACAGCGGGCTTGAGTGTGTCAGAGATTGTGAAGTTGCCACAACACAGGATAGGGTTCAGAGCTATTGTTCACAGGATCAATATTAGTCATATTTGACTTGAGGGCACCTAATAACAACAACAACAAGACAGTTGGAATTTGTAGAGAGAAGTGTGGGAGCTTGGGGAAGGGATCATGTTTGATCTCATGAAAATTGTTTTGTTGTGGAGGCTGTTGATGGGGTCAGTCTCCCTTTTGGAGTGAGTAGAGGTTAGAATCAACTGTCCTCATTATGCCTTTGCTCTTTTTACCAAAGTAAAAAATAAAACATTAATGTTAGTAACAAAAATCAACACTTCTGAAGTAAAAAAAAAATTGTTGTCTGAAATTCATTAAATCTTTGATTGGCATTCCCATAAACCACCTCGGTTCTATATAAATGTCTTGTCCTCTATTTTTTATGTTGTTGTTTTAGGTGCCATTGAGTGGACTATGACTCAAAAGGACCCTCTGAACAACAGATTTGAACCATGCTCCACCAACTCTGCACCTCCCTCATGATCTCACTATATATATGCTCGAGCTGTTGTGAGTCACCGTGCCAATTCAGCTTGTTGAGGGGCTTCTTCTCTTTTTCTGATCTTCCCAGCATGAGGTCTCTTTCCACGGACTGACCTCTCCTGACAACATGAGATGAAATTTTACCACCCTTCCCTCTGAGAAGCATCCTGGTGGAACCTCTTCTAAGACAGACTTGTTTCTTCTTTTGGCATCCACAGGATATTCAGTTCTCTTCTCACTGCAATGTGATGTATTTTCAATAAGTAGCATCAAATAAAAATGTGTCCAAGGAATAGTCAAGACTGAATCATTCACCTTTAAAAGGCAATAATGAGTAATAGAGAAATGATGTCCTTAAAAAAATAATTCAGTAAAGCTACCTATGTCAGTCTGGGTCTAAGAGTTCAGGAGGGTGTAATTTAGTATACCCATAAAGCTAATGTTTCTGCCATCTAATGTTTTAATCTGAAGAACAATCTTCCCTCCTGATATAACACAGACTAATAGGTAAGTGAGGCAGCTGTGGGGCTGGGCCGCTTGCTCAGATGCCAACATCACCACGTACGAGCTTGGGTTGCTCATTTTACCTCCCAGAGCACATCTTTCTCAAGTGATTATTGCCATTAGTTGCCGCTGAGTCACATTTGATGATAACTGCCCTGGAGTTCTGAGGGTTTAAAGAGATGAGATGTGTAAATTATATTTGCTTTGCATATGAGCTACTGGGAGCTCAAAAATCCCTCCCACCTTTGCTGCATGACTTCACAGCCAACACAGACAAGAGCAGAAAGCACTGGCTTTAGAGCTAAATCTATGTCACTTATAGAGGCCACTTACCACTCAACCTTCCTATTTCCTCATCTGGAACCACCATTTTGGGATGGTTTTATTAATCAGAAAGCAGACATGTAACAATGCTTTGCATGCACTGGATGTATATTGTATGGATAGATGTACGATGTAAACAACTTGTGCTCAACTACTCACCTAAAAGTTGGCAGTTAGAAATCATTCAGCAGTGGCAAAACTGCTAAGCATTTGGCTGTTAATCCAAAGGTCAATGGTTCAAACCCACCAGTCTCTCTGAGTTACCAAGATCTCAGCCTGGGAAATCCTATGCAGTTCTACTCTGTCACACACAAAGAATTGCCGTGAGTCAAGGCAACTCAACGGCAGAGGGTTTGATTTCCAGTTTGAAAGCATTTTTAGTATCATTGGAGTAAAAAAAAAAGTTAATAAACTTTTCAAAACTATTATTAAGATAATATTATCTTTGATTAGTTTTTCCTTGCAACAACAGCAACAAAAAGATTGTGCAAGTTAACATACAGGGAGCTCTGGTGGTCTGGAGGGGTAGGGAGGTGCTATGCCAAAGCAAAGGCAGATAGCCCAAAGGCACCAGCTGCTCTGTAGGAGAAAGACTGACAATCTCCTTCTGGGTGATTCACAGCCTCTGAAAATCTGTAGGAGGGTCAGCAATGAATTGGTTCTGACTGGATGGGAATGAGGTTTTGTTTTTATTTTTTTAAAATTTTATTTTATT
>NW_006399763.1:1838304-1847052 GCF_000299155.1 Elephantulus edwardii
CCCCGCCCCATTTGCTCCTCTCCTTGAAAAGCAAAAGAAAAACTCCCTCATTGGTACACAATCCCCCCTGCACTTTTTTCTTTACCCTCCTCAATGAGGTTTGAATTACTTAAAACACACACACGATGACCTTGAAAGCAAAGAAAGTAAAAACGCTTTCAACAAATGTAGACAAGCCTTTTGTAGTCAATTCAGTTATACAACAAGTCAGTAAATTCTTTCCTGAAGTAACCCAAACATTGGAGGGGAGACAAATGACTCACACATTCCACTGAGTGATGGGTCTACAGTGTAGACTGCACAGCTAAGGAATAGGTCTTCTGTAAAGACTAATAAACCATTCTAGGCATTCCAGGCTATCACTGTCATAAAGTGGAAAATTCTCATCATCTGACCCTGGCTCTCCTTGTTCTCCTCTTCAGAGACATCCCAGGCACTGCTGGCTACTGGTTTACATCAAGCAAAAGATGACTTTCAGGCCTTCATCTGAGGGGATACAGAGCAAAGAGGCCTGTGTGAAATCTCACCTGAACCACAGGAAACCAAGAGACACCCACTTGCACTGGATGGCTTTTTCCCTTGTCCCCAGGGCTTCAAAGGCTGGGCAACTCGGTCCACAATTACTTTGTCACCATGATCTTAAGAATTTCTATTTCCTTGTTTTGCTCAACTTCAGGAACTTCAGGGATTTGCTTCCCCCCGTCCCCAGCCCTCTTTTATCACTTTATTAGAAAAAAAAATACAGACAGTTCAAGGTTTTCAGTCTCAAACACAGAACTATTATAAATGGCCCAGATCTATAGTGGGAGCACACACTTTATGGAAATTAAATCCCTTTCCATTCACTGCACAGATGGCATTGTGTGGGGTGCATGTAGTTGAGTGAAGCATGATACCCTAAATGTGCTATAGATTTGTGGAATTTTAATGCTGATAGAAATTACATGCACAAAACATACGTAAGAGTACACAGCAATGCTTCATTTTAAGACATCACCATCAACCCAACTGACTATGCCCCAAATCTCACAGATATCCTAGAATCTTGTCCTTATACTTTCTATTAGCTTCTCCATTGCTCCCAGGATACAATTCAGTTCCCTGAATCATATCATACCAGATCTCTGTCTACCAAAGAACCCCTATTTAGCTGCATCAGATGGTAAGGAGACTTTCTGCTATGATTTGGCTCTTTCTGACCCTCAAACTTCATTTTGCATTACAGTCTCTCATCTATCATCTATCTATTATCATCTATTATCTATCATCTATCTATCTATTATCATCTATTATCTATCATCTATGATCTATCTATAATATATATACATATATACATACATATATATTTATCTATATATCTCTGAAATTCACTGTCATTGAGTTGATTACAACTTACAGTGACCCTAGACAGGACAGAGTAGAAGAGCTCCATAGAGTTTTCCAGGGCTACCATCCTTATGGAAGCAAATTGTCATGGTTTTTTCCCTCGGAGCAACTACTGGGTTTGAACGACTGACTTTCTCTTTAGGAGATGAGTGCTTTAACCACTGGGTTCCCCAGAGCTCCTTCTCTTATACCCTATCACTTAATCATTCCCTCATTGCTAAGGACTCATAGCTGACTCTATTGTATTTCAAAGACTCTAAATCTCAGGAGAAAAGATGGCCTATCTTTCTCCTCACAGGCATTGCTGGATTTGAACCGTGAGAGAGGCGTGGCCTCCGGGATAGCAGCACGACTCCTTATGGACTGTGCCACCAGAGCTCCCTCATATATATCTTCCATAAATTCTGTTTACTACTCCAAATCTCCTTCCATCAAGTTACTTCCAACTCATGGAGACCCTCCATGGACTTTCAGCGCTATAAATCTTTACAGTAGGTGACTGCTCATCTTTCTCCTGTGGAGCAACTTGTAGATTTGAGCCAGCGACCCTTTGATTAGCAGCAAAACACCATAATGCACCATGCCAGCAGAGCTTCTTATTTACTATTAGGGTTGTTGTTGTTGTTAGGTGCCATCGAGTCATAGACAACTCATAGTGACCCTATGAATGAAAGGCCTGAGCACTGTTCATAGTTTCCAGAGGCAAGCCATTTCAGAAGTGGACGCCACTCCTGCTTCCAAGCTTGTTTTAATTGGGAGGCTCTACCAAACACTGTCCACCATGGGAAACCATTATCACATTTGGCACATCAGTGACACAGCGTTTATCATCATAACAACGATGAGTTACCTCTGTACAGCAATGCACAGACCAGTGCTAGACCCCTAGAAGAATGTTAGACCAAAAACAAACAAACAAAAAAACCCAACAAAACAAAAAACCAAAAACAAAAACCAGCAAACAAAAAAAACCCAACCAAAAAACCAAAAATCAATTTGAACCAGGCCTGAGGGCCACTGATTAAAATCACCCACCTTGGGCTTGGTAGCATAACTTTCTGTCTACTAGGCCAAGGTAGCCCTCTCTATGTTGTCGTTGTTATTGTTGTTAGATGCTGTCTACTCATAGATGACTCACAGAGACCCTATAAATGAAAGGCCTGAGCCCTGTTCATAGAGTTTCTGGAGGCAAACCATTTCAGAAGTGGATGCCACTCTTGCCTCCAAGCTTGTTTTAATCAGAAAACTCCACCAAACACTGTCCGCCATGGGTAACCATTTTCACATTTGGCATTGGTGTCACAGTGTGTAGCATCACAGCAACCATGAGTTACCTCTGCACAGCAAATGGACAAACCAGTACTATACCACCTGAGATGGTTGTTGTTATGTGCCGTCGACTTGTCTGTGACTCATAGTGACCCTATGTACAACAGCACTAAACTCTGCTCTGTCCTGTGCCAATTGCACTGTCTCCAACACGCCCACCCTGATTACATCAGTCACTGAATCAATCCACCTCATAGAGGTCCTTCCCCTCCTGCACTGACCCTCTACCCTCCCAAGCATGACGTCCCTCTTCAAAGACCTGTCCTTCCTTATAACATGTCCAAAGTATGCCAGATGAAGCCTCAGAATCCTTGCCTCCAAGAAGCATCCCAGTTTAACCCTCTCTAGGATGAATCTGTTTGTTTTCTTGGCAGTCCATGGTACATTCAAGACTCTTCTCCAGCATCAGAGCTCAAAGGCATCAATTCTCCCCAGTCATTGTCCAACTCTCTGACACATAACAAGTGATTGCAAAGACCATGGCCTTAGTCTCCAGAATGACACCATTGCTCTTTAGTACTCTGGAGAGGTCCCTAACAGCAGACTTTTCCATCACAATACGTTTTTTTTTCTTTCCTGGCTGCTGGTGCCAAGACTGTTTGACTGTGGAGCCAAGCAAACTAAAGCTGTGAACAATCTCAATCTCTTCAACATCCATCCTGATGCTGCCAATTGGTCCAGTGGTGAGAATCTTTGTCTTCTTGACTTTGAGCCTCAATTCATATTGAAGGCTGCAGTCCTTGACCCTCTGCAGCAAACGCTTCAGGTGTTCTTCAGTTTCAGCAAGCAGGGTTGTGTCATCTGCATAACGCAGATTGTTGCTGGATCTTCCAACAATCCTGATGTCACACTTCTCCTCACAGAGCCCAGCTTCCCGAATAAGTTGTTCTGCATATAGGTTGAAAAGATATGGATATAGGACACATCCTTAGCATACACCCTTCCCAATTTTGAACCATGCAGTGTTTCCTTGCTCTGTTCTGATGACTGCCTCCTGGTGTAAGTATAGGTTTTGTATTAGTACAATCAAATGTTCTGGGATGCCCATTCTTCTCAGAGTCAGCCACAGTTTGTATGGGTAGTTAACCTATTTTCCAGCTTGTCTAGACTAGACTAGAAGCTTTGGAGAGGGAATAGAATAACTTATTTGTCTTTTCATTATTGTTCCCCAGGCCAAAAATGTACACAGTGTGCCTTCAATAAAGATTTATTGACTGAGTAGATGAATGTTTGCAAAGATCAAGACAGAGTGTGCACAGAAAGGCAAGTATACCACAAAGCCATGAATGAATCAGATTACAACTCTGAGGCAGATGAATTTTAAGACAATTTTAAGGAACTAGAGGATATAAGAGGGACTCTGGTGGCACAGAGCTCTGCCGCTAATTGAAAGGTTAGCAGTTCAAACCCACTAGCCACTCTGAGAGGCCGGGGGTGGGCAGGGGAAGTAACGTTCTACTTCTATCAAGATTCATGGTCCATGGCCTGGGAAACTCTATAGGGAAGTTGTACGTTGTCCTATAGGGTCTCTGTGAGTCAGAAACACCTTGACTACAGTGGTAGAGGAATGTAACCTAGCCCATTAAGGAAAATGGACTCTGGATGAGGGCCAGACATTCTCCCTACAGCAGCTCCTTCACTGACTCTTAAACTCCCACTTCCCTTTCCTCTTTTCATACCCTTTTCTCCATTATCAGGATTGCCAGGTCAGCTTAAGTACACCTCACCTTTTACCCACACTTATCAGCCTCCTGTGTAGGTTCACCTTGCTATCTCTTCCCCTACTCACAGCCCCAGAGAGGATTACTACTGCCAGAGGGAACATCACAAGACCCAACCTTCCCTGCTCAAAACCCTTGCAGGCGTCAGAGTCCTAGAAATGCAATCCGAACCCTAAAAGGTTCCTCACTCTCTGATGTACAGTTGATCCCTCTAGGCTGAACTCTTCCACTGCCATTTCCCCTCGCTCTCCGCACCACACACTGGTCATCTTTTTGTGTCCACAGCATCCTTGTCCTATCACAGTTCCATGCCTTTGAACATACACTTTCCCCTGCAGGAATGCCCCCGCCCCCATGAGACCTCTTTACCTGGAGACTCCTGGTCATTTTCCAGGACCCCACGTACGCTTATTTCTCCTCTGTGACAGTTATCCATGGGAATGATCACCTACTTTTTTGAGTTTAATCCATTCTGTTCATACATCTATAAATACATCATAATATAAATATTCATTCAAGGTACCTCCACCCCCATTGTGAGTTCCTCTAGTGGACAAAGAAGAATATTGAATATACCATGGACTGCTAGGAGAACCAACCAGTTTGTCCTGGAGAGGGTGAAGCCAGGCTGGTCCTTGGAGGCAAAGATTCTGAAGCTCTGTCTGACATACTTTGGACATGTTGCAGGGAAGGACCGGTCCTTGGAGAAGGACATCATGCTTAGAAGAGTGGAGGGACGGTGCAGGGGGGGAAGGCCCTCTATGAGGTGGAATGATTCAGTCACTGGGGTAACGGGGATAGGAATGTCAGAGACAGTGAGATTGGCACAGGGTACAGCAGGGTTTAGGGCTGTTGTACATAGGGTCGCTATGAGTCGCAGGCCACACGACAGCACACAACAAAAACAACTTGGAAGACAATACATGTGCACATTAAAAAAATCCATAAATATTTAGCTGCTGCCTTGCTGATGGGGCAGATGAAATCCACAAACAAGGAGAGGAGAGGAAGTATGAGACGAGGAGCAAGACAGAAGAGAAGGAGAGAGTTTCCCCTTTAAAAATTTTGGCAGGAAAGTCTGGTGGCAAAAAAAGAGATTAAACCCCTGAGGAAAGATTAGGAAAAAGTTACCAGGCTGATGGGGCTATAAACCCTCTCCCCTTTGGAGGAGGGACGTCTCAGAGCACCACCAATCACATTTGGGTGGGTGGGGAGAAAGGGGGAAATGAATGCTCCAAGATCCCCACCCCCCACAGGTGGAAAACGTGAAAAAGCTCCATGGGAGGAAAGTCTACTGAATATTGTGGTAACAGGGTTAGTTCAACTGAGTCCACTGAACTCTGCTCCAATATTTGAGCTCATTACATATATACAAACACCAAAAATCAAATAAGAACTTTAAGCTGAATAGAAATATTTATGGGGAAATGCATTAATGAGTCATGTGCTTGGTAGTAGAATTTTTTTTTCTATTCCCTCTCCCTCCTTCTCCCCCCTCTAAAGGAAAGTCCACCCACTAGGTCTGCCCTCAGAGTAGGAACTGGTCAAAGTCCAGGCTTTGAGAGATTTATTTGTTCCTTTGACTTTCTGTTCTAATTATATTTTCCCTAGCTCTAATTCTACTTTGTTAGATATTATTCTGTTTCACTGTATGCAATCTTGTGGGCCATCTCACCTTCTTAATGAGAAAAAGAAATATACCTACAGTGCATACACAGTTATTTGTTTAGCTCCTAAAAAACTTAATAGGGATATTGCTGGCCTCCCTGTTGTCATCAAAATTCTCATTTAAAATAAAAAAAAAAAGCAGACTAAAAACATGTGTTCATTTCCCACTATTTCCATCTCCTAATATGCAACCGCAGGAGATAGATTTACTGAGGCAGAAGGTAGCCAGTGGGAAGAATATAAAAGAGAATAAAATGGAATCAATTATTCACAGAGCAGCTTAAACAAATGTAAGTGTCCTTGTTTTTCAGCAGTTGTTAGGTAATTGAAGATAAAGGGTTACCTAAAGGTTTGGATCACGGAAGAAGCATTCCATTTTGATTCTGGTTTTAATCTACAGATGAAAAATGGATGAGTTACATCAAGAGACATATTTATTGCACTGGGAAAGTTCACAGTCAGGGACCTCAAAGTACTAAGAGCAATGATGTCAGTTTAAAGATTAAGGTGCATCTGATTTAGGTTATGGTCTTTTTAATCACTGGCTATATATCTGAGAGATGAACAATGAATAAGGATGACAGAAGAAGAATCAACACCTTTGAATTATGATCTTGGAGGAAAACACTGAACATCCCATGGACTGCCAAATGATTAAACTGATATATGTCCTGGACAAAGTACAGCCAGATTGCTCCTTAGAGGCAAAGATGACAAAGCTTCATCTCACATTCTTTGGGCATGTTGTTAGGACTGGCTATTCCTTGGAATACCACACTTGAAAAAGAGGAGGGTCAGCTAAAGAAAGACCCTCAATGAGATGGACTGACAGAGTGACTGCCAGAATTGGCTCAAGTATGTTAGAAATAATGAGGATGGGACAGGGTTGGGCAGGATTCAGGTCTGTTGTTCACTGGGTGGCTATGAGTCCTATCTACTTGACGGCACCTAACAACAACACTTGGAAGAACTTGTTCTAAGATACCTTCTCTCTGCATTCCTGCAATGTGTTGATCAGAAGAGTTACTGGGCTCCATTCTCATAAGGAACTTCCAGGTAAAATGCTCCAGGTGAGTTTGGCAAAGCAGCTCTACTTTATAATGTATCAGCTTACACTCAATATTGGAAGACTCCATTTAAAGGAAAACCATCAAAATATGAAGAGATCAGAGACATTGTTGTTGTTAGGTGCTGTCCAATCAACTTCAACTCATAGAGACCCTATGAACAAGAAACCTTGCCCTATCCTCCACCATTCTCAAGATCTCGAATACATTTGAACTCTTTGTTACAGTCACTGTATCTATCCATCTTAAGAGTTCAGGGTCTTCCTCTATTTCTCTGGCACAATGTTTCCCAGGACGTTCTTTTCCAAGTACTGGGCCTTGCTGACAACATGCCCAAACTATGTGAGACATTTTCCTATTTTTACCTCTAAGAAACATGCAGGTTGCATTTCTTACATGACAGATTTACTTGTTCTTTTGACAGTCCAAGGTATATTTAGTTCTCAGTTCTCTTCATCAACACCACAATTAAAAGGCATCAATTCTTCTGTCATCCCTGTTCACTGTCCAACTTTCAGATGCATCAGAAGCAATTTAAAATACCATGGCATTAATCAGGCATACTTTACTCTTTAAACTGACATCATTGTTCTTTTGTGTTTTAGAGAAGTTCTAGATAGCAGACTTTCCCAGTGTAACATATCTTTTATTCTTGACTGCAAGAACCAAAAGTAAGATGCAATTATTGACAATTTTAATCTTTTCTCCATCTATTATGATGCTACCAATTGGCCCAGGATAAGAATTTTAGGTTTTTTGATGTTGATATAATCCATATTAAAGGCTCCAGTCTGATTTTCTGCAGCAAGTGTTACAAATTCTCCTAACTTTCAGCAAGCAAGATTGTATCATCAACATAGCACAGGTTTATTGTTCAGTTTTCCTCTAGTCCTCTTTTTTTTTTTTTAAAAAAAAATCTGTAACACCTTTTTATTCTCTTTCTTTCTTGTTGTGTACCATCGAATTGAATCCAACTGCATAGGAGGGGTCTGCCCCTCCTTCTTCAACAGAGCATCTGGTGGATTCAAACTGCTCACCTTCAGCATTGCAGTGCAGCTTCTTGCCACTAGGCACCAAAGCTTTCAAGTATTCCTCTATTCCTAATGCCACATTCTTCTTCATAAAATCCAGATTCTGGAATTATTTGCTCAGCAAATAGGTTGACTAGGGTTGGATCTAGGGCACACCTTTAGGAATATCATTACTGTTGTTTTTGTGTACAGAATCAGACTGATCCATAGCTGACCCGCCAGCAGGTTTTCAGAGACACAGGAGAGTGCCCATTATTTTCCTGTGGAGAAGCTGGTGGCCTCCAACCGCTTGCCACTAGGCCACCAGAGCTCCCTTTAGATATATTTTTTTTAATTTTATTTTTATTATTTGTGTGTGGGGGTGTGTACCGTCAAATCTGATCTGACTGGTACAGGAGGAGATTGTTCCAACTTCTCCAACAGAGCATCTGGAGGATTTGAATGGCACACCTCTGGGATTGCAGTGCAGCTTCTTGCCACTAGGCCACCAGAGCTCGCCAACCTTTAGATATATTAATAAGGCCCAAACACCAGTTTAATTTTTTT
>NW_006399763.1:1850222-1856683 GCF_000299155.1 Elephantulus edwardii
TAAATTATTTAATTGACTGAAAATTCTGAGAAAACATAGACACTTGTGTTAATCCATGGGGCTCACGTCAGATCACAGGCCTGGCAGCTATGGCCCCATTCCCACTCTGAGCATTCTCTTCTACTGCATGGGATGAGCACAAGATGAGAAGTGTGACTGGTCCACCTGAGTCTCTACATCTTACAGAGCTTCTGGCCTTCTCTTGACCCTGTCCACTCTTCCTGTCAGTGTGTCCTCGCCCAGATTCTGCCTTCTTGTGTGCCATGTAGTCAGAACTGACTTATAGCTGACCCTCTGGTTGGGTTTTCAGAGCCAGTAAATCGCACAGGAGGAATTACTCTTCAGGAGGGATCATCCACCCTTCACCTGTGGAGCAACTGGTGGATTTGACATCGCTTGCCTTTGGAACTGCAGCACAGTTAACCACCTGGCCAGCAGAGTCGCCCTTGAGTCTGCCTTAGAAAGCAGAATTGCCCTAGAAGATTCCCTACATCAGAGGCTTGGGGCTCACAGACCTGCTTAACTATACCAGAAGTGAAATGGGATTTTTGGCTTATCAGCCATGATGCTGTTCTTTGGAGACACGTTCTCCCAATTTCAAACAATCTGCTTTCAGAGAAACTCATGTTGCAGCCAAAGACTGTGCCATCAGAACCTCAAGCATTATTTTATTTCCTGAACAGAAATATTAAGACTGTTTTGTTTTACACCTCAAATGCTACTACACAAAGGATCTGAACTGCACTTTGGTGTTTTCGGAAGGTCTTTTGTGAACACTGTCTCCCTTGCTCCCCAGTATAGCCCACGAGGGAGGGAAGAAATGTATTCTGAGCCCCAATTTTTCGATGAAGACAAGGAAGGTCAGAAAGGCTACGGTGAGTGACCGCGCTGGTGTCCTGGGCTTCTGATTTCTTGTCTGCTGCCTCCCCCACCCTGTGCAGCTGTCTCTGAAAGCATTCACTTGATTTCTCAATCATCTGGAATATCCATAACCCAAATCCCTGGAGCTTTATCTCAACTTAACTGCCAAATGCAAAATGGTTCACTTCCCACCGACGATGTGAAAGAATAAACACAGCCGCCAGAGACCGCAAACAGTGTCAAATGATTTAAGACTGAAGCCATTTTCCAACCTCAGCAAAACCATTTCCCTCTATTAATAAAAGCATATTCAGTGTTTTGGAGTTGTGCCCACTGCAGACCACATATATGCCAAACCCAGAGCCCATGTGGTAACGTGAGAAGTTTCAGATTGTCTCATGTATGATTAGTATAGTTTTGGTTGTGGGGAAGGTTAAAAAAAAAACCCCAATCCTAAAACCAACAGCAAACACCACTATACACATGAAATGACTGGTATTGAATTTTTCTAAGCATTTTATAGAGCTTATTAAGATACAAACACTCCAGTGAGTGTTCAGAAGCCGTGAATTGCCTACGAGGAAATTGCTCATCTTTCTACCATGGAACAGCTGGGAGCTTTGAACTGCCTGCCTTTGGGTTACCAGTACAACTCCTGATCCACTAGGAAACAGTAAGTTAGCATATTATCCACAATAACCACGCCGACCACAGGGCTTCAAACTGTTCTACTTTAGGAAGAAATGGGCTGTCCTCCTCAAACCCCACTGTCCTACTTTGAGACTCTATTTAATACTTGTCTGTGCTTGTTAGTCTTTCTCTGTGTGCTTCCTCTATGCCAGTTATTATAAAGTTTGTGACCAGTTGATTCTCCCAGCTGCGGCCATTCTGTTGTTGTCGTTAATTATCACAGAGTCAGCTGCAACTTATGGTTATGGCACGTGTGCGGAGTCAAATGCCTCCATAGAGTTTTCAAGGTTGTGACCTTTCAGAAGCAGATCACCAGGCTTGTCTCTGAGGAGTCTCTGAGTGAGTTCAAGCTATCAACCTTTCAACTACTCCCTCCCATATAAACTACACAGAAAAGTTGTGCGTAAACTAAGGAGTTTCAATAAAATAACTGAGACTCAAGGTAAGAATAAGAAAGAGTTTCACAAATTACATATAAAAGTTACTGTACTAACTTTATTGTTACAGCTAATACATCTGATATAATATATGAGCCTTGAAGAGATGAGGTTGAGCAGAGCTGAAAACTACTGATAAACAATTGTTCTCCTAAGAAACAGTATGTGCAGATACTTACTCCCCACTGTTCTTTCCTTATAAAAAGATGCCATTAGCATTACCTGGTCACTCTCATGACTAGTGTGTGCGATTAGGACAGTTTCCTGGGTCTCTGTCCTCTGCTGAGTTTAATAATTTGTTGCAATGATTACAGGGAACTCATAGACAATACTGACCATTGTTGAGGTTTAAGATATTCAGGATCAAAAAGAATTCAGCCCACGGTCCTTCAGTTAGCTTTGAAACTCATGCCTTCTGGTAGGTCTCTCTCTGGCCCCGCGTTAGCCTGTCAGACAAATGTTACAAAGCTCCATAGACCCACTGACAAGTGCCGGAGGCACCTCACTCCATCAAGAGTCTTCTACCCCAAAGCGACCAGCTTTCTTAGCCAATGACCTGGGATCTCACCAGATCATCTCCTTCTAGTCCCCTGGTCCTGCTGCCTCTGCAGCTGCTATTTCTTTAATGTTCCTTTCTGCCATCTTTGATATAACAACTGTCTCCAACTTCAGGCTACAGAAGACTCTTAGCAAAAGGACCTGGTTCCAAATGACATCCTTCACTCTTTTTCTTTGTTTGTAGTAATATCCTCCTGTCCACCTCCAGGATGGGTCATTTCAAGCCTACTTGGTATTTTCATGTGCTGTCAAGTCAGAACTGATTCACAGCTGACCCTCCAGTGGAGTTTGCAGAGGCTGTAAATCACACAGAAAGAGGCTGTGCATCTTTCCTGTGAAGCAACTGCTGGATTTGAACCACTAGTCTTTGGGCTGGAAGCACAACCTCCTATCTACTAGGCCACCAGAGCTCCCTTAAGCCCAGAGGGATGACCTTACTGACCAATACTCTCATATGATTCCAAACACCTTATTTGCATGGTTCCATCTCCAAAAGGGAGGAAGAAACCTTATTTACATTATTAGGGAACTCATCCCTTTAGTGTGCTACAAGAACCTCATTTGCATAGTCCCACCCAGTCATTTGGAGTAGTTACAAGTCTATGGTGAGAAGACCATTTAAAAATAATCCACTGCACTGCAGAAGCCCACGAAACCTGTTGGCCTTGAGCATTACGCTCTTTTAAATATTATCTGCATATAGGCAGTGGCTACCAAGTTACAATGAAAACAGTTACAACCATCCTTTTCACTTTTATTTTTGGTTTATTTTCATACATTACTACATACTTTGATGCAGCAAGTACTTTTCTGGTATTATCATTCTCAAGGTCAAATAAAGATACTGGTAGTAAAATGTAACAATACTGAAAATAACAAGGGTTGGGGTAGGGGAAGGGATTCAACTCACTTCAGAGCAAACTTACAATGGTGTCATCTGAACAGAACCCTATCATCAGTCTGGTACTGCCAGTGTATTAAGGAGCTCTGGTGTGTGTCATAGTCCATAGGATGTTGTGCTGCAAACCACAGGTGTCACCTCTCTAGTGGGTCAAATCCACCAGTGGTTTCAAGTGAGAAAGGTGAACACTCTCCTTCCATGACATTTACATCCTCAGAAAACTCATAGGGGCTTAGCTATGAATCAGTCCTGACTCAACAGTAATGAAACTGTTGTTGTTGTTATGTTCATCGACTTGAGTATGAGTCATAGTGACCCTATGAAGAGTTGACCTGAACTCTGCCCTATCCAGTGCCATTCTCATCATCTCTGACACACTAGAACCCACTGCTTAATTCTCCATGTCAATTAATCTCATGGGGGGGGGGTGTTTCTCTCCTTTTCTGACTCTCCATCTTTCCAGGCATGAGATCCCTTTCCAAAGAATAGCTTTACTTAACTACATGTCCAAAGATGAAGCTTCACCATCTTTGCTCCCAGGGAGCACTCTGGCTGAACTTTTTCTAAGAAATATCTGTTTGTTCTTTTGGAAATCCATTCAGCACTGTTCTCCAACAGCACAACTCAAAGGCATCAATTCTTCTGTTATCCGTATTCACTATGCAGCTCTCTGTTGCAAAGAAGGCGACTGAGAAGAATATGGTCTAAATCAGGTGCACCTCAGTCTTCAAACTGACATCATTGCTCCTCAGCATTCTGGAGAGGTCCCCGACAGTGTACCCAACACATCTCCTAATTTCCTGACTTCTGGCACCAAGTGTGTTGGTTGTTGATCCAAGCAAGATGAGATCTATGACAGTTTCAATCCTTTCTCTACCATAATGTTGACTGTTGGTCCTGTGGTAAGGACCTTTGTCTTCTTGATGTTAAGATGAAATCCATAACAAAGGCTGTTGTCCATGATCTTCTGGAGCAAGCAATTCATATCCTCTTCACTTTCAGCAAGCAAAGTTGTGTAACAGGCTGTTGATGAGTCTTTCTTCAATCCTGATGCCACATCCTTCTTCACAGAGTTTAGCTCTGCAAATTATTTGGTCAGCATACAGACTGAGTAGGTCTAGAGAAAAGACACAACCCTGACTGTGATTTTAACCACACAGTATTTCCTTGCTCCAACTGGACAACGACTTCTTGATATAGGTATAGATTCCATCTGAGCACAATTAATTGTGTTCTGGGATACTCATTCTTCTCAATATTAGCCATAATTTGTTATGGCCCACAGTCAAAAGCCTCTGCTTAGTCAATAAAACATAAATATACATTCTTCTGATATCCATCTGACATCGTCAATGATACCCTTGGTGTCACAGCCTCTCTCTTGGTGTCACCAGCTTAAGTAGTTCCTTGTCAATGTACCATTCTAGTAATTTTAAAATAATCTTCAATAATATTTTGCTTGCATGAGATATTAATGATATTGTCCTATAATTTTCACATTCTGTTGGATCACCTTTCTTGGGACAAATATGGATCTCTTCCAATCAGACTGGTGTCCTCTAAATTTCCTGGCATTAATTAGTGAGAACAACAGGGCTGCATTCTTTTTTTTTTCTTTGCCATATCTCTATTTTTTTATGAGGTTTCTGTTCATATCTTCTAAATTGTACATTTACATGTACATTGTACATTTTTTCTTTTTTCTACTAGTTTATTTACAAAATTAAATACAAATTTGAACAAATTCTTTTAATTTTCCTTACTCTCCCAAACAGCAAATTGTACAACCCAATGATTAATCCCCCCTTGCCCTGCACATCCACATCCCTCTGCTTCCAGCCTCTCCTACCCCTCTTGGATCCTTACATTCATTCTACAATAATAGTTTTATACAATATTTATCCTTATGTGGCTGAGTTCGTTCACTCAGCATAATGCTTTGCACTTCCTATAGTATTTCATTGTGTGAATGTGTCATAATTTCTCAATCCATTCATTTGTGGTGGGACATCTGGGCTGTTGACCCGTGTTCTTGCGGTGGTGAATAATGTTGCTGCGAACATTGGTGTACAAATCTCAGTTTGTGCCTCAGTTCTCATATTCTCAGGGTATATTACAAGTAGTGGAATAGCTGGGTCATATGGAATTTGTGTTCAGCTTTTTGAGGAAGCGCCAAACTGCCTTCCAGAATGGTTGCACCATTTTACAATCCCACCAACAATGTTCCTTTCTCGCCACATCCTCTCCAACATCTATTACTTGCTGCCAGGGCTGTATCTTATAGTTTAAACATGCCAACTGGTACTCCATCAATTCCTGGGGCCTTATTTTTTGCCCATGCCTTCAGTGTAGCTTGAACTTCCATCTTTCATTATCACTGGCCTTTGTTCATACAGTACGTCTTGAAATTTTTCAGTGTCAACTAATTTTTTTGGGTATTGATTGGATCAAATTGACAACAGAAATTTGGAAGCTTAGGGGCAGTAAGTTTATGTTAATGGGGGAAGAACAACTAAAATAAAAAATGGGTGAGAATGGCTACACAACTCAAAGAATGAAATCAGTATTACTGAACTGTATATGTAAAACTGCTAAAAATTGATGTATGTTTATCTGTGTATGTTTTTGTGGTCCCAGTTCAGACAGAGTCAGTATGAATCCACCAGGTGCTCCACCTCTAGAGGAGAGAGACAATATCTTCCCATGTGATTTACGGCTTCTGAAAACCCATGGGAGGGTCAGCTGAGTCAGTTCCAACTCAACAGCAATAGGTGAGTGTTTGGTAAACAATATCAAACGTTATCACAAAAAGTGCCCTACATAATCTCAAAAATGTTATGCCAACAAACTAGACATGTATTCCAGTTAATTGTACTGTTACCATATCCATTTCCTGGATTTGATAAATCATGTAGTTAGGTCAGATGTCACCACTGGGAAAACCTGAGTACATGGGATCTCTTTATACTATTTTTTTAACTTCTTGTAAATCTATAATTGTTGTTGTTATGTGC
>NW_006399763.1:1858028-1866810 GCF_000299155.1 Elephantulus edwardii
CTCCAGATTTCTTGGCACAACTTGGTGAGCACATCCAGGGCAACATCTGTTATCTGAAATACTTCAATTGGTATACCATCTATTCCTGGGGCCTTAGTTTTTTGTTCTTTTAAAAAAGAAGTTTAAAAAAAGTACAAACAGTATATCCCATTTTATGAAGTTTTAAACCAGGAAAAACTAATCTATAACGAAAGTAATCAGGAAATAAGTTCCATCAGAACTACTGAGAAAGAGGGTTGAGAAGGAAGGGTATGTAAGGATTAACTGGAGGAGAACTAGGAAGAAGTTTTCTGAGGTGGCAATGTTATGTGTGTTAAGTGTCTGCATGCTTTTGCCAAAAAGTCATCAAATCCTTAATATCTGAGCATTTTATTTTATGTAAATTATGCCTTAATTAAAGCAAGAAAAGAAACAACTGCATATACTGCTTCCTAGTTTTTGCTCTATTTACCTCAAAATGTTTTAAAAAGATTTTCTGGTTTGGTCACTATTTTGGGCTGAATAATTGTGTTCCTCAAAAAGACAGGCAGATGTCTGCAAAAAAAGCTGCACTGCAATCCCAGAGGCTCGCGGTTCGAATCCATCAGATGCTCTGCTGCAGAAGGAGGGGCAATCTCCTCCTGTACCAATCAGATCCAACTTGACGGTACACATTCTCTCTCTCTCTCTCACACACACAGAGAGAGAGAGAGAGAGAGAGAGAGAAAGTCTTAACCTTTGAAATAAGGAATTTAAGTTAAGATGAGGTATTCATGTATTAGGATAGGCTCCAAATCTAAAAATTGCTATCCTTATAAGGATAGATTAGTAAATACATAGGGAAGACCATATGACAAAAGAGACAGAGAGACTGAACGGATGCAGCCACAAGCCAAGGACTGCTGGCAACCACCAGATGCTAAGAAGAGGCCATCCCTTAGAGCCTTCAGAGGTCTTGCCTACACCTTGACTTCACACCTCTAACCTTTACAGCTGGAAGAGAACATTGTAACTTGTTACAACACTCCTAGGAAACTTAAACAACCATCAAATCTCAAACAAAAGAATTTGTAAGAATTTAAGAATTTCAAACATGACACTATTTTAACTCATTTTATAGATATGCATGTAGTTTATTTCCTCCATCAACCAAAGCTCCACCAGGTGGTGGAAACAGCTTCCTTGGCTCTAACTACATGGTCTGGATAGTTAGGCTTGGTCAAGCAACAGAAAGCAATTTAACATACTTTCCTTAGAAGTGTGCATATTCACCATGACATAGTTAATTAAATACCTAAATAAAAATGGTGTTTCTCTTAAAGTACTAAAGCATGACTTAAAGTACCATAGCCACATTCCTTAAAAGCCTGTCGTTATATGCCATTAAGTCACCTGCAAATCATAGCAACCATAGATACAATAGCTCTGAACTCTGTCCTGTTTTGAGCCAGTCTCACTGAATCTGACACACCTAATCCTATTGCCTCAGTTACCAAGTCAATCCATCCTAGTCAGGGTCTTCCTCTCCTTTGTTGTCCCTCCACCCTTTCAAACACGATGTCCAGATTCTCCAAGGACAGGTCCCTCCTGGCCATGTGCCCAAAGTATATGAGTGGAGCTTCAAAATTCTAGCTTCTAAGGGGAATCCTGGTTTCACCCTTTCCAAGACGAACTTATTTATTCTCCTGGAGGTCCAAAGTATGCTCAATATTCTTCTTCAGCTCCAAAACTCAAAGCCATCAATTCTTCTTAACAATCCTTAATTACTAACAATTTAAATCACTGCCTAATGATCTTCAGTTGAAGGTCTATCTTACATTCTTTTAAATCTCTAAACAGAATAACTGAACTGGCTTTGAGAACTTAGGATCCATGAAAAACTCATTACTGATAAGTCAGTTCTCGCTCATAGCAATTCTTCTGTCGTTTTCTGAGGTTGTAAATCTTAATGGGAGGAGCTTCTAGTGGAGTCGAATTGCCAATGTTTTGGTTAGTAGCACAACACACCATGCATCAAGGATTATGTATCTATAAAATCCTTTGAGGTTGATATGAACCCAACACTTTCAATCTTAGTTTCACTCGGAAATCTTCTCCACATAACTTGTCAAAAAGTTCAAAGACTTAAAATCTCTGTCATCTTCACTCCCTGTGGTTTCATTCCTTTTTTCTCATTAGAAGTAACTGCTATTTGAATCTTCAGTTTTGAGTAACTTTTGATTGTATTTAAACTTAAATGTCTATGCATATTGTGTGGTTACTGTCCTTCCTGTGTTATGAGGCTTCATAAATAATTTCACTTGGTTTTTATTAAAAGGCAATTTTATTAGAAAAGATGCATCTCAGAAAGAGAGAGAGAGACACTCTCTGAGATAGGCCTTCAGAAGTGAAGAAATGAAGAAAGACATATTTTTTTACAAAAACACTACCCAAAAGTTGTAAATTATTTCTTTCTTCCCCTACCAAATCCAGTTCCTTTGTCTGACCTTCTAGAGTTTATATTAATATTTCAATTTTCTGAATAAATCATGCTCAAAGTAATCATGCTCAAATCATCTCTTTTTGTTTAATCTTCTTTCCTTTGCCTCAAACTCTAAAGCCAGCATCAAGGGAAGGAGTGTGAGCTGATGAGGGGATGAGAAAATTTACTTCAATTTAGAAAAGGAAAGATTATGACACAGCAATGAGGTGGACATGACTAGAATATGAAAGAATCTCTTGATGGTGATGGTGGTATTAGGTGACATCGAGCTAAGAATTCAGTGACTCTATGAGCACCAGATCTGAACCCTGCCCTCCGTGTGCCACCCTTATCACCTGATACGCTTGAGCCCAGCGCCACAGACTGTGTCAATCCATCTTACTGAGACTCCTCCACTCATTTGCTGACCCTCCATCTTTCCAAGTATGATGCCCCTTTCCAAGGAACAACCTCGCTTATTAACATACCTAAAATATGTGAGATTGAAGCTTTTACATCCTTGCCTCCAATTAGCACTCTGGTTGTACTTTCTCTAAGACATCTCTGTTTGTTCTTTTGGGGGTCATGGGAAATTCAGCATTCTTCTCCAATACAACTCAAATGTTCTGATTTTTCTCTGTCATCCTTATTCACTGTCCAGCTCACAGATGTACAACAGGTGACTGGAAAGACTGTGACTTTAACCAGGGTCACCTTAGTCTTTAAACTGACCTCATTGCTCTTCAGGACTTTAGAGAGATCCCTGACAATAGACTTTCCCAATGCCATATGTCTCCTGATCTCCTGACTGCTGGTAACAAAGATACTGATTATGAATCCAAGTAAGAATAAATCACTGACAATTTCAATCTCTTCTCTATCATGATATTGCCTATGAGCCCAGCAATGAGGATTTCTGTTTTCTTGATGTTGAGATGTAACCCATATTGAGATCAATAAGTCAAAACAAATACAAAATCAGAGATGGAAGCAAATGAAAATGCCTACTGGCTATGTAACATTTAATGGAAAGATATGTAAAGCTTAGAAGGGAAAGAATGCATATTTCTATAGATAACCAAAGAATAATTGATTCCCTTGAGCTGTGATCTGGAGAAGAGTACTGAATATCCCACAAAATTTCAAAAAAACTAACAGGTCTGGAGAAAGTGCAACCAGAGTGCTACTGGGAAACAAGGATAGTAAAACTCCCTCTCATGAACAATGGGCATGTTATTAGGAGGCATCTGATTTTGGAGAAGGCTATTATACTTGGTAAGGTGGAGGGTTAGTGAAAGAGAGGAAGATCTTTATCAAAATGGATTGACATAGTGACTCCAACAATAGGCTCAGTGTGTTAGACAGTGAGGATGGCACAGGACAGGGCAGGGCTCAGATCCACTGTTCATAGTGTCACTATGAATCATAATCAAACCAGTGGTGCATCACAACAACAACAGAATGATAAAACATGTCAGTCTGTAAAGAAAAAGGTTCAAAATACAAATGAGTAAAAAAAAATACAATATTGATTCAAGTCAGTCTGAGTTTTAATAACACTACTACAGTGCGCCTGACCTAAGCCTTAGTCTTTGCAATTACTTGCTATGTATAAGAAAGCTGAACAATGATTAGGAATGATAGAAGGAGAATTGATGCCTTTTAAAAA
Organism: Elephantulus edwardii; assembly: GCF_000299155.1. Classification (NCBI taxonomy): domain Eukaryota; kingdom Metazoa; phylum Chordata; class Mammalia; order Macroscelidea; family Macroscelididae; genus Elephantulus; species Elephantulus edwardii. Next base: position 1,862,138 of record NW_006399763.1, read on the forward strand.
AATTTTTTATTTTTGTGTGAGTGTGCCATCAAATCAGATCTGACTGGTACAGGAGGAGACTGTCCCTCCTTCCCAGGCAGAGCATCTGGTGGATTAGAACCATGCACCTCTAGGATTGTAGTTGCAGCTCCTTACCACTAGGCCACCAGAGCTCCCCGAATTGATGCCTTTGAGATGTGGTTCTGGAGAAGAATATTGAATATGCCACAGACTGCCAGGAAAACAAACAGGTTTGTACTAGAGAGGGTGAGACAAGGCTGCTCCTTGGAGTCAAGAATTCTGAAGCTTTGTCTGACATACTTTGGATATGTTGCAAGGAGACTTCAGTTCTTGGAGAGGGACCTCATGCTTGGGAGGGTGGAAGGACAGTGCAAGAGAGGAAGACCTTTGATGAGATGGATTGATTCAGTGACTGGTGTAATGGGGGTGGGTGTGTCAGAGACAGTAAGATTGGCACAGGATAGGGCAGAGTTTAGGGCTGTTGTACCCACGGTTACTATGTGTTGCAGGCAACTCAAAGGCATTCATTGCTATGAATCACCTAACTGCATGTGAGCACTGGACAAAATTATAGTACAGCAGCTCTGTACACGGTGTATTCAAGATATAAGAGACTAACAAGACACTAAGGGAGTTTTTGACCATTTGTTTGTCTGTTATACTATGGTGTTTTGCATGTTGTTATGAAACTGGTATTTCAAATATCAGTATAATCATTCATGGTGGACAAATTTCAATGGAAGCTTCCAAAGTAAGGCTGACTTAGGAAGAAAGACCTGTAATTTACTCCTAACAATTAGCCAATGAGAATCTTATGAATTACAACACAATATTTTCAGGAAGATAAACCTCCTATGGTGGAAGACACTCTAAATATGTGGCCAAGTGTACCAGCTATTGTGAAAATGGCACAAGACTTGGCAGTTACACTGTACACGAGGTTGTCACGAGTCAGAGCTACTCACTCACTGACAGCTAAAACAACAACAGGGATAGGAGGGTCCGGGCGTAGTTGTGACTGAGGTGCACACCAAAGACTTTCCTGTGGCTCAGTATGGGAGCACGTGCCTCAGGAAGGGACCACACGGAGGAAGGGACCACACAGGGGTAACTTTCTGCTCTTCTATTATACCTTCTCAATCACTGGGTTTTAAAGTACAGGCATGAACTCTAAACTCTCCTAATAATCAAGTCAAGATCCATATTTCTACATGTGTCACCTCACTGAGTAAAGCAACTTACTACTGGACATTCAAGGGTCTTGCCTTTAGGCTGGCCTCTATTTCTTCTGCAATTCAGTTGAGATGCACAATTTAAACTTTATTCTTGTGAATAAAAATAAAAAATATAATGTCTTTGTTTTTTGAGAGACTACCCTGGCTACTACTCCTAGCAAGAGTGGTATGCACTTCCTAAACAACATGCCTCCAATAACTATGAACTTTGATAAATGTTGATAGTTGTAGGGGGGCTTCAGGCTTTTTGCTCATAGGGTCGCTATTAGTCATGCTTGACTCGAAGGCAATCAACAACAACAACAACTCTGCCTCATAGTGGTGGAGTTACTGAAGAGTAATGATGTCAGTCTGAGGACTAAGGTGTGTCTAATTTAGGCCATGGTCTTTCCATTTACTTGCTATGCATCTGAGAGCTGGACAATGAATACGGCTGACAGAAGAAAATGTGACGCCTTTGAGCTGGTGATGGCTGGAGAAGAGTACTGAACATTTTACAGATTGCTAAAAGAACAAACAAATATGTCTTGGAGAAAGGGCAGTCAGAGTGTTCTTTAGAGGCAAAGATGATAAAGCTTCACCTCATTTACTTTGACATGTTGCTAGGATGGCATATTCCTTGGAGAAGGACATGATGCTCGAAAAGGCAGAGGGTTGGCGAAAGAGAGGAAGACCCTCAAGCAGGTGGACGGACACAGTAACTGCTGCAATGGGTTCTAATGTGTCAGGAAGTGTGAGAAATATCAGGTGATAGGATAAGGTTCAGATGGGGTGTTTACAGGGTTGCTGTGGTCATACTTCACTCAACAGCACCTAACAACAACAACAACATCATAGTGGTGGCCCCTCAATTGCTCAAAGCACCAATAGTCATCCTCCTCATCTTCTCAAAATGTTACTGTGTTCAACATTAAGAACCAAACACAGCAATTGAACATATAGAATACCTACAGTTTTACAGAAAAATAAACCCTCAGAATAGTACACAAGTTATGAATTGCCAGGCTTAGTGACAATTCCTGTTTGCTCTTTAATGAATAGAAATTTCCTTCACTTTGAAACAAACAAAACCAATTTCTACTCACACCACATTTTTCATCACAGCACCTTTACTTATTGCATGTGTAGCTTTTAAATCTCTGAAGAGGTTTCTAGTCTTTTCTTACACTAATGTAAGGTTAAATAAGAACTGTATGCACTGGTTCTATTTTACCTACAAATTCTTAAAGAGATGCAAGAACAGATCTCATTCATAATCAGTAACTGCCTATCTCTAGATACAGGAGTTAGGCAAAAGTAGGACCTACTGACAGCTTCTTGCCCCGTCCCTGACGCCACTCATCATTGTCTTGCCCACTGCCCTGAACAGGGTAGTCAGTCCATAGACATCTGTTCAATCAGCATTTCTTCATTTCAGCCCTGATGGAGATATACATAGACATAGACATATACACATATGCATGAAACAACACAGAGAGAACCCACAAGTCTCAGAACTTCAGTATTTTTTCTTCTAAACATTCACCCATCTGTTATGATGTTCTCCTCTCACACTAATTTCTTTATATCCATTAATAATCTCTCTAATATTCAGCTGTGGCAACACCTCTTAATTGGGACTACAATGTGTAGGGTAGTAATCGTCTAATCTGTTGTGTCCCAATGACACATTCTCCTCCCATCACTTTTCAACTGTCTTTGCCTTTATCGGTTTAAGTTCCTCTGCACATTCATCTTTCTGCCACTCTGATCTCCTCTCATTCTTTCTGCTCACCAGCCTCCGACTGCTTCCTGTTGCTCCAAGCCTACCCTCCGTGGCCTGCATTCAAGAGGCATGACCATCTGCTCCAGCACAGCTTCCAATTCTCACCTCCCATGACTCCCCAAGAGCATCTCTCTGCTCTGCACAGAATCACCCACATGTGCAGAGTTGAACAGCTCCGCGGGCCTTTCAGAAGCAGACTGCTGACGCTGTATCCCATCTCTGGGTGCATTTGGAGACTAGTCAAACATTTAGTCATCTTCATCCCCCAGGAACTCCACATATCTCAACTTATACAGATACGTAGACACATGTATAGACAGATAGATAGATACATAGATAAAGATACATAGTTAAAGGGAGCTCTGGTGGCTTGGAGGTAAGGAGTTGTGCTGACAACCCAAAGGAATATAGCTCAAACGCATCAGTTGCTTCACTGGAGAACAGTAAGCAATCTCTTCCTGTGCAATTTATACATGAAAACCCTTTGGAGGGTCAGCTATGAGTTGGTTCCGTCTTGATGGTACACAAAAAGAAGAACATCTCTTTAAATGCTATATAAAGTAAAGTCAGTTAATATATATAAATAACATCAAAGTGCTATTACTGTAATAACAAATACATTCAGCATCCTCCAAGCATACCTTTATTCCCAACTTAAGCATTCAATTTCCTTTTCCCTTCCTTTGCATTTCTCAAGTTCTAGGTGTCAAACTTTATCATTCAGATGTCTTCTCTAGCCAATGATTAACTGTTTATTTTGTGCCCAAGTAATTATTAAGGAGAAATGATTCAGATGGGATAAAGCCCCACCCTGTTAGAGGCTCATGGGATCTCAGCACAACGTGGGGTTTTTCCCCTTTGAAAAGCTCACTCACCTGGGACACAGCTCCCAGCTGCTCATAATTCTCTACACCGCCAGCCTGCATCACCCACAGTCACCATCTAGCTGTGCCACAAGTGACTGTCTACAGGATCCTGGCCCATCACTTACTGGTTTCTCTAAAACCAGCCTACCTGCAGTCACATGAGTCATTCATTCCCCTGACAGGTCTGAGTCTCTGGGAGACCTTCTAATGAATTGGAACTCAAGGGCCATTGAGCAATTGGGGAACTGAGTCATGGAGGGAGCTGTTCATGTTAGACATGATGGACACATACAGCTAGTTAAGCATGTGGGACTATGTTGACCTGAGACTTCTTATAAATAGTCTGCTACTAATCTTAGCAGGACAAATTATGAAAACACAAGTCCTATATTTAGAACTCCTAGAGTCTAGCTTCTACTCACTCAATGGCCATTCAAGGGGCCACTTGATAGAGTCAGGATGACTTGAGTATTGTGCCAGGTGCTACACTGTGTGATACGAGGCTCCCAAAAATAGTGCTAAAGCTGCTGAGAGTCTCTAGGTGAAAGGCATAAAGAGGAGGAAGTTGCAGTTGCCCAATGTTGTTCACTTTTACCTATCTTTCCCCTTTTGTCATATTCTCTGATTTACAAACTTTTAAAAATGAATAAACATTATTATTATCATAGCCACAAGTTTGCATCCCCACCCATCCCCCCATAGTATTGGAGAGACTGAGTAAGATGGGTTCAATAATGTATACTGTACTGAAACAGAGGAGGGAGAGAACCGTTTAAAAGAGAGATGTAACTGGGTATTTCTGTCATC
>NW_006399763.1:1876220-1880751 GCF_000299155.1 Elephantulus edwardii
CAGGTTATACACATGGACTTCACCTGATGGTATGCATAGGAATCAGATCGACTACATCTGCGGAAGGAACCGCTGGAGAAACTCAATATCAGCTGTGAAAACTAGGCCGGGGGCTGACTGTGGAACAGACCACCAATTACTCATACGCAATGTTAGCCATAGTTCTTTTTAATCCTGGTATAATCAATAAAACTTAATAGACACTCTGGTATTCTCTGCTGTCAGAGGACCCATATGAGAGCAGCAAAGATATCCCTGGTGCCACAGCCTCTTCTAAAACCAGCTTGAACTTCTGGCAGCTCACAGTCAATGTACTGTTCCAGCTGTGTTGGGATGATCTTCAGCAATATTTTGCTTGCATGGGATGTGAACAATTCTTTTTGAGAATTTCCACATTGTGTTATGTCACCTCTTTGGGAAATGGTAATATGGATCTCTTCCAGTCAGTCGGCCAGACAGCTGTCCTCAAAATTCCTGGCACAGACAGGTGAGTACATACAAGGCTATATCTGTTAGCTGAAACATATGAATTGATATTCCATCAATTTCTGGGGCCTTATTTTTTCACCAGTGCCTTCAGTGCAGATTGAACTTCTTCCTTCATTACCACTGTCTCTTATTCGTATGGTGGTAGTGGTTATTGTTAGGTGCCACTGAGTCGAGTACAACTCATAGCAATGCTATGAACAAAAGATTTGAACCTAGTCCTGTTCCGCACCATCCTCACACTTCCTGACACACAGGTGACCCCTGCTGCAGTCATTGGCCAATTCACTCGGTTGAGGGTCTACCTCTCCTTCACCAATCCTCTACCCTTCCTAGCATCATGGCCCTTTCCAAGCAATAGCACCTCCTAGCAATATATCCAAAGTATGTGAGGCAAAGCCTCAGCATTCTTGCCTCCAAAGAGCACCTCAGCTGCATCCTCTCCAAGACATAGCTACTCGTTCTTCTGGCTGTCCATGGGCTGGTCAGTATTCTTCTCCAGCACTACAACTCAAAGGCATCAATTCTTTTCTTTGTCATCCTTATTCACTGTCCATGTCTTGGATGCATAGCAAGTAATCAGAAAGACTCTGGCTGGAATCTGATGCACGTAAGTCCTCAAACTGACATTACTACTCCTCAATATTTTGGAAAGGTCCCTAACTTCAGCTTTTCCCAGTGCAACACATCTCATTATTTCCTTACCGCTTGTACCAAGGGTGTAAATTGTGGATCCAAGCAAGATGAAGCTGTTTAAAGTTTCAATCTCCTCTCTATCCATCATGGCACTGCCTGTTAGTTTTCTTGATACTGAGACATAATCCATACTGAAAGTTGCAGGTCGCATTCCTTGATCTTATGCAACAAGTGCTTCAAGTACTCTTCACTTTCAGCAAGTAAGGTTGTGTTATCTGCATAATGGAGGTTGTTTTTTAAAATAAATTTTTTCAAATTTTTATTTTAATGAACATTTAAAGAAGTTAAATTTTTTTCTGCATATTTTCTTTTTAAAAGTTATTGCAATTTTAATGAAAGTTTATAAAGAACTTGGATTTCCATTCATTCATTGTTGACATTTTCCTCCCTGCCCACTTTCTCCCCACTAGTGGGCTTTTTTCTTTGGAAAAAAAAATTCTTTCCTTGTTATACAGACAACACCCCCCCACCCCCACCCCAAGTCCACTTTACTATGTATTTCTTATTCTGGACTCTTGTCATGCCAATAATACTTAATCATATATTCCTTTTGTACAGTTCTCTCCCTTGTCTGTTTGAATGCCTCTTTTCTTATTTTCCCCCCAAAGCCAATCTCAGTCCTGTTTTATTACAGTGGCATTATGTAGTATTTGTTGTTTTTTTTTGTGTGTGACTGAGATATCTCACTCAGCATAATGCCCTCCGGGGTCACCCATTTTGTATAATATTTCATGAGTTCTTTGTTTTTCATTGCTGCATAATATTTCACCATGTGACTACACCACAGCTTCTCTATCCATTTGTTTGTTGATGGGCCCTTGGGTTTTTCCAACTCTTTGCTATGTGAACAAAGCAGCAAAAAACATGGGTGTGCATAAATCTGCTTGGGTGGCAGTTCTGCTTTCTTTAGGGTATATTCCCAGTAGTAGAATTTCTGGGTCAGATGGTATTTCTATTTCCAACTTTTTGGGAAAGCGCCATACTGCATTCCATAGTGGTTGCACCATTTTACACTCCCACCAACAGTGAATAAAAGTTCCAGTTTCTCCACATAAAGAAGGTTATTGATGAGTCTCCCTCCAATCCTGATGCCACATTCCTCTTTATAGAATCCAGCTTCTCAGATAATTTCCTCAGCATATAGATTAAGCAGGTATGGAGATATACATCCCTGACACAACCCCTTCCCATTTCCAAACAATGTAGTGCTCCCCTGTTCCATTCTCATAACAGCCTCCTGGTCCAGGTATAGGTCCTACATGAGCACAACCAAATGCTCTGGGATTCCCATTCTTCTCAATGTCAGCCACAACTTGTGATGATCCACACAGTCAAAGGCTTTTGCATAGTCAATAAAGCACAAATAGACATTCTTCTGCTACTCCTTACTTTCAGCCAGGATCCATTTGACATAAACAATAATATCCCTGGTGCCACGGCCTCTTCTAAATCTATCTGATACTTCCTGAAATATCTCATTGTTAACCAGTTCCTTTTGGTATAGTGATTCTGTGTATTCCAGTGATTCTATATAGCTAACTCATTTAGCAACTTAATTATTTAGGGATATGTCAAGAATTAAACACTATTAACAAGGTTACAAAATAGAAACAAAAACCAAACCAACAACAAAAACCCACAAATCTAGACCCAATGCTTTCAACTAGTTCCAACTCACAGTGGATCTTCAGGTGTCTGTTTCAGAGTAGAACTGCTTCACAGGATTTTCTTGGTTACAGTCTTAACAGAAAAAGATCAAAAGGAGATAAACCTTTCTTCCACAATGCTGGATGAGTTTGAAGCCCCAACCTTTCAGCTAGTAGTTATTGTGAACTATCAAGTCTGAACCAAAAAAGCCGGTCCTCCAGTGGGTATTCAGAGGCAGTAAATTGCTTGGAAGGAGATTACCCGTATTTCTCCCTTAGAGCCACTGATGGATTACAACTAACAGAACTAACACAGAGATGCCGTCTCTGAGTTAGCAGAAAAGCTCTCACCTACCAGAGCTCCCCAAGGTTACCTCTTCTTGTTGTTATAGGCCTTTGACTCAGAACAGACTGTTGGCTGACCCTTCAGCAGGTTTTCAAAGGCTATAAATCACCTGGGAGGAGATTGCTTATCTTTTTCTCACAAAATTGCTGGTGGATTTGAACTGCTTGTCTTTGGGATGCTAGTACAACTCCCTACCTACTAAGCCACCAGTCTTACAGACATTAAAAAAAGAAAGACAATAGCTGAGCACCCATCTAGACTAAACAGAATATTAAACAGAATATGTAAAACACAGAGAACCTAACAGCAAAAATAAGGATCACATCATTTTTGCATTTCACTGGAAAAGAACTAGTCCAAGCATGAGGAATTTGAACATTTCATTTGTACCAAAGCATAACATTTACTCAACGGCAGAGCTGAATGATACTCACCCAGAATGTTGTCATGTTGAATCAAAGAGTCATTCTTCTCATTTCTGCTAATTTTAAAGATAAGTTTGCAGACATTAAGAAGATTCTTTCTACTTACTTTAAGCTGCAGGGAAAGAAAAGATATTTTTATTGCAGAAGGAAATAAAGGCATCCTATAACTTTTAACACAAATAAATATCTATTCTTAAGAGGCAGCAAGAGTATTTTTAGATCATAAGTCAAAGTTCAAAAGAAGCCAACTTTCAAAAGTTTAGGCCACATACTGACCAATTACCAACTGTACCTCAATGATTGTAAATACAATAAAAATTATCTTTTCAGTATGCACATTTTAGTGCAAATGATTATAAATACAATTAAAATTATCTCTTCAGTATGCACATTTTAGTGCTAAGTATCTTATTACTGTGTAAGTAATAAGTATTCCTTGCTCCAGTTTGTATCATAAGTGAGACTACTGGCTACTTTTCAAGAGCAGTGAGGAAGAAGGGGCTGATGATGTTGTACACTTAAATAAATGGAGTAATTGCTTAAAAACAAATGTGAGCAGAAGAATTTCAGTTTAGACGAACTGAAAAAAGAATTGGTAGGAAAAAAAACAAAGGCGAAAAGTACTAACTTCTTTATCATTTGTGTAAAAGAAAATAAAGCCAGTAATACTGTTGCATTCCAGACTAAACTCACTGCCTTCAAGTCCATTCTGACTCATGGTAACATTACAGGACTGCCCACAGTGTTTCCAAGGCTGCAGGACAGAGAAGCAGACTGCCACCTCTTCTTCCTGTGAGCAGCTGATTCATTCAAAACTGCTGACTTTCAGTTAGCAGCTAAATGCTTTAACTATTGCTTCTAGCATTAGATTATATATATATTAGATTATATATATTAGATTATATATATTATATATTAGATAGATTAGATAA
>NW_006399763.1:1880851-1887896 GCF_000299155.1 Elephantulus edwardii
AAAAAAAAACAACAAAAACAACAACCTCATCAAGCAGGTGACCACAAACAGTTTTCTACGCAGCCACATGTGTTTGGACAAATGTGTACGTGGGCAGACCGGTGAAATGTCAGTGTTACACATTCACAAGGGCAGAGATGTTCATCTGCTCTTATAGGCATGTTGTGGTACTTTTCAATTATATGATATAAACCAGCTTGCCTTAGTTTCAGTGACAGATGAGAAAATGTCTTAGTTTTAGTGAAGGATAAGAAAAATCTCTCACTTCTTCATTCCACTCAAACCGTATAACCAAACATGTTAACATGGCATTGTTGACCCAGGGCACTTGTTGACCATGATATGAGCTCATTCTCAGAGGGCAGCAACAATGGGCTCTACTTTCTCATTCTGCACAGGGACATGGGTGCTGGTGTGGCCCAGGGAGAGGCTCCAGCTGTGCAATGCCACTCCACGCCAGACCAGGTAGGTCTAGACTCCACGCCACACCAGGTAGGTCTAGAGGAAGGCTTTGGAGGTAGTGGCAGGAACAACGTCCTGGGAGCAGTGAGGAGGATGTTCTACAGGGCCTGTCACTAAAACATCCTAGTTTGGACATTGGGAAAATGATTAAAACGATTAGCCTAAAGGCTGGTAGTTGAAATGCACACAGCGTTGCTCTGATAGATTGGTAGTTCAAATCCATACACTGGCCTGGAGATCTGCACCTGAAAGTTCACATCCTTGAAAATCCCAAGGAGCAGTTCTATTCACGGGGTCACTATGAGTCAGGGATGACTGGAAGGAGAAGCAAGGAGGGAAGGGAGATGGAAAACAAAAATGACTATGACAAACAAGAGGTCTCACAAAAAATATAAGGAACAACAAAATAACAAAAAAATAAGGATTAGGTAACATTTTAATAAAATGGCATATACCAGAGGAATGCCTGTCTGCATGTCATTGACTATGTAAAGGTATTTGACTGTGTGGAACATAACAAATTCTGGCTAACCTTAAGAAGAATGGGAATCCCAGAACACCTGATTGTGCTCATGTGAAACCTATACTTGGACCAGGAAGCAGTCCCCAGAACAGGGCAAGGAAACACTGCACCGTTCAAAATCAGGAAAGGTGTGAGTCAGGGATGCATTCTGTGTCCGTATCTTCTCAACCTATACGTGGAACTGATCATTCAAGAGTTGAATTTAATGATGAGTTTGGCATCAGGATTGGAGGAAGACTCATTAACAACCTCCATTATGCAGAAGACACAATCTTGCTTGCTGAAACCGAGGAGGACCTGAAGCATTTGCTGCAGAAGGTCAAGGACTGAAGTCTCCAACATGGATTAAGACTCAACATCAGAAAAACAGAGATTCTTACCGCTGGGCTAACTGGCAGCACCATAACAGATAGAAAAGTGATTGAGATTGTTAACATTATCAGCCTGCTTGGTTCTACAATCAACAGTTGAAGCACCAGCGGTCAGGAAATAAAACTAATTAAATTGGATAAATCAGCTCTCAGGTACCTCCCCAGAGTGCTGAAGAACAATGATGTTATCAGTCTGGAGACTAAAGTGTGCCCGATCCAGGCCATGGTCTTGGCAATTATTTGCTATGCGTCAGAGAGCTGGACAACGACTAAGGATGATAGAAGAAGAATTGATGCCTTTGAGCTGTGGTGTTAGAGACTAGTACTGAACTATGGACTGTCAAAAAAACAAAAGGTGAAACCAGGTTGGCTCCTTGGAGACAAGGATTTTGAAGCTCTGCCTCACATACTTTGGGCATGTTGCCAGAAGGGACCAGTCTTTGTTAAAGGACATCATGCTCAGAAAGGTAGAGGGACAGCACAGGAGAGGAAGACCCTGGATGAGATTGACTGACACAGTGACTGCGGTAATAGGAGTCAGAGTGTCGGAGTCAGTGAGACTGGCTCATGATAGGGCAGGGTTCAGAGCTGTCATGTGTAAGGTCGCTATGAGTAGCAGGTGACTCAGTGGTACAAAACAACACATATAAGAAAAACAAGGAAGAATGATCACAAAAATGTTGATGTGTGTTATTTCACAATGAAAAAAATTCAGGTGATTTTAATACTCTTATAAGTTTTTCTCCATTTTAGCTTGGAATTATCACCAAAAATAACTATTTTCATTATTGGAAAACTGTAAATAACTCAATAATACTGGTGGCATGAACATAAAGTTTCATAAGTCCTCCTAGCCGAAAGAGGACACATTCAATAGAACTTTTCATCATTCACGACTAAGAGGTCTGAGCGATCTTTTTCAAAATGGAGACAGACCACAAAATCGGAAATTAATAATCAGCATAAGTATTTTAAACATCTTGAAGGCAAGGGCTAAATCTAATTTTTAACACACTTTCCCAAAGACTAAGAGCACTCTTAATGCTCAATCAATCCTCAGTAATTGACAAGCACATTTCAAACCTCATCAATTATTACCTCAAGGATGTTATTATCTGATAGACAAATGCTATTAAAGAGTAAAATCTCATCTAAAAAAGCATGAGAGCTGAAGTAGCTCCAACAAAAATAATTTAACTATGAAATTTAATCTGCCACAGAGAAGTAACAGAACTCTAACACAACAGAATTTCTCTTCTTATTCTGGTCACAGTCAATGTGCCCAGTTATTTTACCTCCCCTCCCTGCAATCCCAGAACCACATGCTGTCCACATACACCCTCAAAAAATATCCACTCGAAGTCAATACCTGCTTCTTTCTTTTGGATACTGAATTCACAACATCAGCTATCCGTCATAGCCTTCATGTGAGCCATTGATTGGGGGAGTGTAGTCCGTATGATGTCAATCCAGCTCATCAATGGTGGACTCAAGTAAGTTAGAGATGATCAGGATGGTGCAGGATAAGGCTGGGTTCAGAGCCATTGTTCATAGGGTTGCACTGAGTCACAGTTGACTCAATAGCACTTAACAACAACAACCAACAGTCCACAGGGGTTTCCACTAACCCCAAGGCCACAGATTCTGACAGTTCAATTCCACCAGTGGCTCCACAGAACAAAGCTGAGCAGTCCCTTCCCTTGTGAATCACAGCCTTTGAAGCCCGTCACAGTGTCAGCTATGAATCAGTTCTGACTCGATAGCAATGAGTTTGAATTTTCATATGAACCATGCTCAAATGAAGCCCATCTTCACAACTACAAACTGCCTTGGTAACGTCTGAACATAATGTGGAATCCTTTTGCAAAGGTGCTATTTTTCAATCTTTCAGACCTCTTTTCTCTGCAGGATAATGGAAATGGATTATCAGCAGGCTTTGGGGGAACAGTTTCCCGACAAGCCATGAACTGTACCTCCACAGGCTCCCCATTGATCAAGTGATTTAGGAGCCTCTCCTACAAAAATTAGAATTGTAAGAGCATTATGCTGAGTGAACTAACTCATTCTAATGAGGACAGATACTACATAAGATCATTAATGTAGAAATAGAAAGATAGCTATTGAAGGTAGTAAAATGTGTATGAAGAGCCAAAGTGGGGAGTGTGGGAACAGAGGAGTAAGGATAGGCAGGAAGGAAATCATAGGGTTACACAATTTGGTGGAGGGGTCATGATTCAGCAGTGATTAATTTCATAAAACATAGTGAGCCGGATGAGATGGATTGATTCAGTGACTGGGGTAATCGGGGTGGGTGTGTCGGAGACAGTGAGACTGGCACAGGACAGAGCAGGCTTCAGAGCTGTTGTACATAGGGTCGCTATGAGTCGCAGGTGTCTTGACAGCACATAACAGTAACAAGTGAATGGGAATGACCGTTTGAAACCCAATGTGAATGAAGGATACTGTGAAACACAAGGAATATTAACTTTGTAGGCAAACCAATATAAAACAAAAATTTTTTTTGATGATTCAATTCTTTTTTTTACTTTCCATTCATTCATTGTTCCACTTTTCTCCCTGCCCACCCCTACCCCAATTCGCTTTTCTCTTTGAAAACTAAAAGAAAAAAGTTTCTAATTGTTATATTCAATCTCTCCCCCCAAGTCCATTCCACTAAGTTCCCTTCATTCTGGACTCCTGTCCTAACAATAATATCTAATCATATATCCCTTTTAAACAGTTCTCTCCCTCATCTGTTTTAATGCAGTATGTATTATTTATCCCATCTCTCTCAGTCTCCCCAAAACACCTATGTCAATCCTCTTTTATTACAGTGGCATTATGCCATATTTGTCTTTTTTGTGACAGAGATAAATTCACTCAGCATAATGTCCTCCAGAGTCACCCATTTGTTTTAATATTTCCTGGGTTCCTTGTTTTTCAATGCCGCATAGTATTCCATTGTGTGAATATACCAGAGTTTCTCTATCTATTCATTTTTTGATGGGCACTTGGGTTGTAAAACAAAACTTTTTCAAAAAACTGTTGTTGGGGAGAAAAACCCTCAAAAACTGCTGCTGAGTCAATTCTGACTCATACTAACCCTGTTGAGACAGAGCTTTTTCCCAAACTGTGAATTTTTACCAGAGCATTTAATTCTTCCCCTGGAGAGCAGCTGGTAGGTTCTAGACACTTTGGTTAAGTGAGTACTTAGCCACTGAGCTATCCGAAATCCCTAAGGCTGGTATCAGATAACATAAAAATGAATTAAACTTATCTATTTCAAGAAAAACACTTACCTGAACTAGCAAGTGACCTGAATTAGGCAAACATGTACCACATTTCCTGGCATTCTCATTTAGCTGTCTTATCAAATCAAGGAATATTTCCACAGCCCCTTTGCTGACCATTTCATTAACAAATCCTGGGTTTCCAGAAAGGAATTTTGTAGTACCCACACAATACAAAAAAGCCTCAATATTTGTTTGCAGGTCTTCACTGCTCAGGACACCCAATAATAATTCTGTCAAAAAAGAGGAATTAGTGCAAATATATGAGCATAACAGACAGAAAGAGCTATATTAAGGTACTTGTATATGAACATCAAAGATAATTTATAATGTATATTGGTTAAAGTCTATACACAATCATTTGTTAAGGATTACTCATGTAAGAGAAAAGTTTATTTATTAGAGGTTCTTTATAAACCTCTATAATAGTAATGTCAGCAAATCAGACTTGTACTATCTAAGAAAGAAAACGTTCTTTTCAATAAATGCAATTCCTTAACTATTATCAATATTTACTAACCTTTCATTTGTAGAAGCTCTTGGTACAGAATAGGGACACATAACAACAACAGCTAAAGCAACTGAAGAGTTAAATTTTGAGTTAAAATAGACTTTTAAGATTATATTTGTTGCTATATGAATGGGAGACTAAATAAAACAGAAACTTGAAAACACAACATCAATCACCACAGAAAGACACAAGTTTAAGTAAGAAATAACTCCTTCTAAGAAATGAATATCCATGTAAATAAGGCACAGCCATGTAAATAAGGCACAACTAAGGGGCTCTGGTGGCTTAGTGCTAAGGAGTTGTGCTGCCAACTCAAAGGCAAGAGGTTCGAATCCACCAATTGCTCCACAGGAGAAAGATAGGCAGTCACTTCCTGTGTGATTTATTGCCTCTGAAAACCCACTTGGAGGGTCAGCTTTGAGTTGGTTCTGGAGATGACACATAGCAGCAGTCTCAGGATAGTTCAAATCCAAGAGTGGCTCTGTGGGGAAAGATGGGCAATCTCCTCCCAAGCAATTTAACAGTCTCAGAAGCTCAACAGAGGGTCAGCTATGAGTCATTTCTAACATGACAGCAATGAAAATTAGAAAGCTTAAGGACAAATGTGGGTAAGCTATAAGGTGAGTCATACATATATTTAATCACTGCCAGAATCTGTCTTTGTTGTCTGTCAATTAGCCAATTCAAATTAAACATTTATTTTGTTTTTAAGATTTTTTTTTCCTTGACCACTAGGATAGAAATAAGGGAGAAAAATATCTTTTATTTAAAAAAAAAAAGGAGAAGCGATTAAAATTAGCTCCCATATTGCTTCTTTACTTTCTACCTCAATACTGTCATAAAGTGACTTTTATTTGTTGTGGTGGTGGTTGTTAGGTGTTGTCAGGCTGAGTACGACTCAGGGCAACCCTATGAACAACAGATCTAAACCCTGGCTATACTGTGCCATCCTTACCCTCCTGACACATGTAAGCCCACTGCTACAGTCACTGCATCAATCCGTCTCCCTAACGGTAGTCCGCTCTTTTGCTGACCCTCCATCTTTTCAAGCATGATGTTCTTCTTCAAGGAACAGCTTTTCCTAGCAACATGCTCGAAGCATGTAAGATGAAGCTTCATCATCCTTGCCTCCCAGGAGCACTGTGGCTTCACCTTCTCCAAGACTCTTGCAATCCATGGGATATTGCATGCTCTTCTTCAGCACCACAATTAAAAGGTATCAATTCTTCTTCTTATCTGTATTCATTGTCTAGTTCTCAGGTACATAGGAAGTGATTAAAAAGACCATGGCCTGAATCAGGTGCACCTTACTCTTCAAACTGACATCATTGTTTCTCAGTAATTTGGAGATATCCCTGAATGCAGACTTACCCAACCCACTACATCGCATCTCCTTAAAGCTGGTACCAAGAGTGTTGATTGTGGCTTCAAGCAAGACAAAATCACTGGCAAATTCAATCTTTTCTCCATCTATCACAATGTTATTTTTAGGTCCAGTGATGAGGATTTTTGTCTCCTTTGATGTTAAGATGCAATCCATATTGAAAGCTGTACTTTGACCCTCTGCAGTGTTTCAAATCTTCCTCACTTTCAGCAAGCAAGGTTGTGCCATCTGCACAGAGCAGCTTGTTGATGAGTCTTTCTCCAATCCTGAAGTCACACTCCTCTTCATAGAATTCAGCTTCACAACTGATTTTCTTGATGTACAGTTTGAATAGACATGGAAAATGGATACAACTGTGATGTATACTTTTCCTGATTTTCAACCATGCAGTGTTCTCTTGTTCTGTCCAGACAACAGCTTCTTGGTCTAGATAGACATTTCACACGAGTACAATTAAGTGTCCTGGTATTCCCATTCTTCTCAATGTTAGCCATGTTGTTGTTG
>NW_006399763.1:1895576-1920381 GCF_000299155.1 Elephantulus edwardii
TTAATTTTTAAATTCTAATTTACTTACAAAGTTTGAATACATTGTTTTTCACAAAAGACTCTTCCCATTACCTTCACACCCCACCCATTGAATTGTGCATCCCTATGATTAACACCCTATCCCCCCATACACATCCCTCTATTTCCACTCTCCCCCCACATTGGATTCTCATACTCATTCTACAGCAATAGTTTTATACAGTATTTGTCCTTGTGGGACTGAGTTCACTCAGCATAATGCTCTCCAGTCCCTCCCATGTTAGGTAGTAATTTACAAAATGATTACCCCTGCTTCCCGTGTAGTATTCTATTGTATGAATATACCACAACATCTCAATCCATTTGCTTGTGGTTGGACATCTGGGCTGTTTACTGTGTTCTTGCAATGGTGAATAATGCTGCTATGAACACTGGTGTACAAGTTTCTGTTTGCTTCAGTTCTCGTTTTCTGGGGGTGTATTCCAAGAAATGGAATAGCTTCCTCAAAGAGCTGAACATAGAAATTCCATATGACAAATACATATTTATTTGTAAAAGTTCCTTCCAGAACACTTGAGATAATTGCAAGCAGTGTTCAAAGGTTAAATGTACTCTGTAAACCACACAAAAATATCCAAGTAAATTAGGTATAGAGGTAATGAGGAAGTGAACTTTGTTAAAAGTATAACTAATGTGCCAGTCTACATTAGTTGTATATTTATCTCAAATAGTGAAAAATGTAAATAACACCATTCTAAATGTCCAATCATGGGAAAAAATTTCATAAACTGTAGAACATGAATGTGATCACAACTAGAATCACAAAAATGTTAATGCTGGACACTGTGAGTAACAGAAAAACATCCACTCACTGTTAAATGAAAATATTCTGTGCTCTCACTGCAACAATGTAAAACTTACTTTAGAAATGAAGTCATCTGAACAAAAATATCTGATGTGATAAAGACGGCATTATAGGTAGCTTTTTTAATCACTAAAAATGGCTTTAACAGTAACTATTATTTTTAAAAAATAATTCTGAATTGATAAAAAGGTAACTTATCACATATTTTTTAAGACTAGTTCTACATTGTTTATTAATATTTCAATATCATGGGCATAAAAGCCCTGTTAACTCAGTGGACTAAGTTCTGGGTGGCTAGCCATGGAGCCGGCCATTTGAGTCCACCGTTCAAAGTATTCCATATGAGAGAGTGCAGCAGCCTGCTTCAGTTTAGGATTCACAGCCTTGGAAACCCAAAGGAAGTTGCCGTGAGTTGTAATTAATTTAACGGCAGTGGGTTTATTGTGGGCACAGAGCTCTGAACTGCAGAAAATACCAAGATGATGAGTCCTGCACCGAAGAGATATGGGGAGGGCCTTCTGTCTGTTTCAAACACTTTATTTATAAGATTGTTGTTGTTGTTGCTTGTGACCCATAGCGACCCTATGTACAGCATCAGAATCTTGCCCTTTCCTGAGCCAGTCTGACTCTGACACACATACCCTCATTGCCCTAAACCCATCTCATCCGGGGTCTTCCTCTCCTGCACTGTTCCTCCACCCTTCTGAGAACGATGTCCTTCTCCAAAGGACCAATCTCTCCTGGTCTTGCCATGCTTGCTTGTTTCTAGTTTGCTCTTATGGTACATCACTTGTCTGTCAGTTTGCTGTACTGGGGTAGCTTGTTTGTTGATGTTATACTGTATACATACTTGTATTTGTGTGTGTGTGTGTGTGTGTGTGTTTTCTTTTCTTTTTAATTTAAAAAACCTCCAAACTGTAATGTAGGCTGGTTTGTGGGTTTTTCTGCTAGATTTTTCAATAGATAGCTGGAACTTACATGGCTGAATGCATTTTTATACATATGGAAAAAAACTCATTGCTATCAGATCTCATTGTGTTGGAAATGACTGATAGCTGAACCTCCAAAGGTGTTTTGGGGTTATAAATTGCACAAGAGGAGATTTTTCATCTTTCTCCCTCAGAGACCCTGGTGGAGTTAACTGTCAGAGGGGTGTGGTTTTGATGTTACCAGCACAGCTCCCCACAGAACACACCAGTAGAGCTCACTCTAAGAAACTTTCTTATTTTACATTCAAGAGATACAATTAATAAGTGAACTTTGTTTTGGTTCTAGATTTGACAAACTATCAAAAAAGAAATACTTTTTTGGATACTGGAGAAGTCTGAAGGTGGAGTCGATTTTAGATGATATTAAGGAGCTGCTGTGAGAGCTGGAGATGATGCATTATGATCACCAACCAATCTGGAACGTGCTTTAAAACACTACACTACACACTCACACACACACACACACATGGGGATGGGGGACTGAAACACATATGACAATATGTGACACTTTTTATAACTCTGACGGGTGCATAAAGGTTTGTTTCACTCTCTACTTTTGTGGTTGCTTGAAATATTTCATAAAAAAATTTTAAAAGACAATTCTTTTTAAATATTCCCTCAAATTTACATATATATATATATGAATTTTTAATATATTTGACTTTTAAAAAGTGGCCGAATAATAAATAGCTACCTCTCCAAAGAACACATTAAACTGAACAACTAATATAATAAGTCATTAAGATTTTTAAACTATAATCTTAAATATCTGAATTGTATTATTTAAACTAGTACATGGAAAGCTGGCAAAAAGGAGTTATTCAAATATTTTTAGTTGCTCCCACATGTTTTTAATTTTTACTGATTTTTCTTCTTTTAACATGGTTGTTTTGGAGCTTATCCAAAGCCCCATCTTCAAGGCCCAAGCTAAACAGCATTTTACCTGGAATGTTACAAGAGCCTCTGGCAGTGGACAGGCAGTTAGACTCGAAGGCCCTTCTGACCTTGTGGTTGTGCAGTTAATCAGAAAGGAGGCCCTTTCCATCCCTGTGTTCTGAGGTTAACCTACCCAGTCTGGCCTGAGTCCACAAGGCAGGCAGTGCCAGGCGGGGGCCTTCCTCTAATCACATGTTTTAGCTCAGAATGTGTCCACTGCCTGGAAGATCACTTAGCTTTTTTGACCTAAAAGAGCTAAACTGTGCCATGGATATCATTAATCTGAGTGACACTCTAATCACCAAGATGTTATTTTTCTTTGCAAAACATTAACGAGTTCATGACATTCTCTCTAACAAAAAAGATTATTTTTTTTTTCCTTTTGGCTTGGTTTATTTAGAGTAATATTTCTAAAGACTCAGAAGAAAAAGAAAGGGAAGCCCTCCCTAGAAGCACACAGTCTGGATTCTGCCCCAAGGGCAGATGGATGAGCAGTGAACCAACCTCAACCAGGGCTTTTCTGGGCCAACATGGGGCCCTGAATCCAGGGCTAGTGAGGAAACAGATTCTTTTCATTTTCTGCTTACATTTTTTAAACTTTAAATCCTCCCCATGATTTGTGCTCTTTTAATCTAATAAAAGCTGTCAAGGGCCTCTCCAAAGTTCTAAACAGGGTCTGATCCAAATGGTATCTTCAATTGCTTCCTATGTATGTAAAAGTTGGACAATGAACAAAGAAGACCAAAGAAGCAGCGATGCTTTTGAATTGTATTACTGGTGAAAATCCCTGAGTACCTCACGCACAGTCAAAAGAGCAGAGCGCTCCTCAGAGGTAAAGAGGGTGAAACTTCATCTCACTTACTTTGGGCATATTTTCAGGAAGAGTCAACCCTTGGAGGGAGACATCATTCTGGGAACAGTGGACAATCAGAGAAGGAGAGAAGACCCTCAAACAGAAGAACTGACACAGTGCTACTACAAGGGCCTCAAGTACAGGGCATGGCTCAGATCTGTTGTTGGTAGAGTCCTTATGAGTCATAGTCAACTCAATGGCACCTAATAACAGCTGAAAAGCTAGTTTACTCTTATATAGGGAGTTCTGGTAGCCTAGTCTGTGCTAATCCAAAGTTAGTGCCTCTCTGGCAGTTCAAATCCCACAGCAGTCGCCCAATCTTCTCCTGAGTGATTTACAGGCTCAGAAAAGCTGCTGGGGAGTCAGCTATGATTTCCAAATAGAAACAATTAGTTTATCAAATAAATTCATGGGAAGAGGCGAGTTAAAAATACCACTGAAATTACTATTTCAGAGAAAGGAAATAATGCTTTAAAGTTAAAAACTGAGGCTGAATTATATAGAATAACAGCTACATAAGACTGCAGCCTCAATGCCATCTCAGACAAGGGTCTCATATCAAAAGTTTACAGAATACTCCTGGGCCTCCACAAGAAAAAGACTGATAACACAATCACAAAATAAGCAAAAGGCATGCAAAGACCTTTCACAGAGGAAGATAGTCGGATGATCAACAGACACATGAAGAAACGTTTAAAATTACTGGCAAGAAGAGAGATGCAAATCAAAACCACAATGAGATACCTTTTCACCCCAGTACCAGAGGCAAAGTTTATTAGGACAGCAAGCAATAAATGTTTGAGAGGATGTGGAGAGATAGGCACTCTTATACACTGTTGGTTTGTTTTTTTTTTTTACTATAAAATTGTATAACAACTCTGAAAGGTAGTTTGGCATTTCCTCAGAAATCTGAACATAAAAATTCCATGGTTATTCCACTGCTTGGAATATTGTTGTTGTTACGTGCCGTCGAGCCGTTTGCGACTCATAGTGACCCTATGTACAACAGCCCTAAAATGTGCTCTATCCTGCGCCAATCTCATTGCCTCTGACACACCCATCCTAAGTACCCCAGTCACTCAATCAATCCACCTCATAGAGGGTCTTCCCCTCCTGTGCTGTCCCTCCACTCTACCCAGCATGATGTCCCTTTCTAAAGACCTGTCTCTCCTTACAACATGTCCAAAGTATGTCAGACGAAGCCCCAGAATCCTTGCCTCCAAGGAGCAGCCTGGTTTAATCCTCTCTACGATGAATCTGTTTGTTTTCTTGGCAGTCCATGGTACATTCAATACTCTTCTCCAGCACCACAGCTCAAAGGCATCAATTCTCCTTCTATCCTCCCGAGTCATTGTCCAACTCTCTGATGCATAACAGTGATTGCAAAACCCATGGCCTGTATCAGGCGGACCTTAGTCTCCAGAGAGACACTGTTGCTCTTGAGTATTTTGGAGAGGTCCCTAACCGCAGACTTTCCCATCGCAACAGAGATTTGTACGCCAATCTTCTAAGTAGCATTACTCACTATTGCAAGAACATAGAAACAGCCCAAATGCCCAACTACAATCGAATGGATTGAGAAATCATAGTACATTCACATGGTGGAATACTACACGGCATGCAGGAGCAATGATTTTTTTTTTAATTACCTCACAACTAGGGAGGAGAAGTGTGGCATCAGGATTAGTGGAAGATCTATTAACAATCTACATTATGCAGATGACACAACCCTGCTTGTGGAAACTGAGGAGGACCTCATGCACTTGCTGCAGAGGGTCAAGGACTGCAGCCTTCAGTATGGACTGAGGCTCAATGTCAAGAAGACAAAGATTCTCACCACTGGACCAATTGGCAGCATCAGGATGGATGGCGAAGAGATTGAGATTGTCCACAGCTTCAGTTTGCTCGGCTCCATGGTCAATACTCTTGGCACCAGCAGCCAGGAAATCAAAAAATGTATTGCGATGGGAAAGTCTGCTGTTAGGGACATCTCTAAAGTACTCAAGAGCAACGGTGTCTCTCTGGAGACTAAGGTGCGCTTGATACAGGCCATGGTCTTTGCAATCACTTGTTATGCATCAGAGAGTTGGACAATGACTAGGGAGGATGGAAGGAGAATTGATGCCTTTGAGCTGTGGGCTGGAGAAGAGTACTGAATGTACCATGGACTGCCAGGAAAACAAACAGATTCATCCTGGAGAGGGTTAAACCAAGCTACTTCTTGGAGGCAAGGATTCTGGGGCTTCGTCTGACATACTTTGGACATGTTGTAAGGAGGGACAAGTCCTTGGAGAGGGACATTATGCTTGGGAGGGTGGAGGGACAGCACAGGAGGGGAAGACCCTCTATGAGGTGGACTGATTCAGTGACTGGGGTAATTGGGATGGGCGTGTCAGAGGCAGTGCACAGGATAGAGCAGGGTTTAGGGCTGTTGTACATAGGGTCACTGTGAGTTGCAAACCACTCGACGGCACATAACAGCAATAGCAACAACTAGGGAGGGACTGGAAAGCATTATGCTAAGTGAACTAACTCAGTTTCATAAGGACAAATACTTTATAAGACCATTATTGTAGAAATAGAAAGATAACTAATAAAATGGGTATGAGGATCCAAGGGGAGGGGCATAGGAGCAGAGGGGTGAGCACGGGTAGGCAGGTAATTGTAGGGTCACACAATTTGATGGGTATAAGAAGGGGTGGGTAAAGGAAATGGGAAAGATTCAGTGTGAAAAACAATGTATACTAACTTTGTAAGTAAACCAGTATAAAATAAAAATTTATTTTTTTTTACAAAAAAAGACTGCAGCCTCTCATGAAAATTACACATAAGGCATCTGGCTTTATGAAAGACACCATTATCAAAATGAGACATTTTGGAAGCTCATACTAAAGTTTTAGGAAGTATGCCAACATTTACCTCCACTGTGTACTTTCAGATTTCCAATTATAGGAATTATGAGGTGTTAACATAAAAGCTTTGACTTTTACGCAACCAAGTAAACATAGCTTCATTCGTTTTAGCGGTTCTCTCAGAAGGTTCTTTAATCAGTGTGTCTTATCTTTTGGTTTCCAACTGTTTATGGCTGGGCCAACAAAGTGTTCCCCTCACACAATGATATCATTTTGTTCAAGATCAATTTTCTACAGACATTTATTTGGTGTCTGGCTTTCCCTCCCGCCCCCTCAACACCTCAGGGAGCCTTCTCAATCACTTGAGGTGCCGACTTCCCATGATCACATGCAGCTGTTTCTCAATTTCAAGCTGGTTCATAAACCACCTGGCCATTGTGTCCATGGCTCAAACTATCTTAAGTTATTTATTAAATCCTGTGACAGAATCAAACACTTAGAGGAGATGCCAGAAGGCAGAAACCACAGCCTTCGATGTCTGATACTAATCTCCAGCCGAGTTACTTGAGCAACAGTTTGTTTTTTTTTTAGTGTATTTCTCTATTGTTAGCTTTTTTTTTTTAACCTAGCCACAGTACACACTTAAAAGTTTATGTGAACATTTTCTATGCACTCGGCTTTAGTTTCTTAACTAATACTTTCTAGTTGAATTTGGGAATGTCAGAATTTCATCTTCTTTTAAAAAATATTTTGAGTGAATGCAGTCCATTTCTCATGTTCTTTATATATTTACAGATAAAATATTAAACATTTTCATGTGCTATCATCTACTAAACCAAAAGAAGGAAAAACTTACTGCTAGAATAAGTTTTGCAAGTTTAAGGCTGAGCAAGTCTGAACCAACATCAACTAGTTTACAGAGGGTCTTCAGGAGATCATTTCTTCTCTTAAATTTATTTCCCAGCATGTTTCCTTCTTCTAAAGCGTGATGAAGTTGTGTACAAGCAGCACAAACAGTTTCAATATTTTTTTCTGTCGTAAAAGCAAAACAGAGTAAAGCAACACTTAATATTTAAGGTAAATTTTTAAAAATGTAATTATTTAAATGTTAAATACAGACAGTATAAGGAAAACACCGGTAGTTATTTTCTTGAACTTCCTCAAATTTCTGAATTATACTGTCCCCTTATTACCATACATCTGATTTTTATTTTCATTTCTTTGTTCCATAGACGACTATGCTGACTTATTTACTAATACATTATCTTACCTGCAACACAGTTTTTCAAAGATGCCCTAATGCATAAATGGTTAATATGTGCCTTTGAGTCAGAACTGACTCATAGCTGACTCTCCAGTGGATTTTGAGAGGCAATAAATCACACAGAAGGAGACTACTCACCTTTCTCCCACAGGGCATCTAGTGGATTCAGAACACTGGTCTTTGAGTTGGTAGCACAATTCCTTACAACTAGGCCACAGAAACTCCCTACTGAATGAGTGTTACTTATTTCAGCTTGTCTTTATTCCAAATGCCTTCCACTTTAGCCAGTCCAGTCTCATGGAAAGAGACCACCTGTATCTCAATTTTCAAGCATATGCAACAGGATTCCATTGGTCTGGAATGTTCTCCTTATGTTTGATTCTATTGATTGTGGTATTCTAAGAGCCTTTACCATTCTGACTCCTCCAGAAAATAATTCCATAATATTCTCCTCTGAGATTGCATTCAACAAATCCTACCTTATGCTGCTGCTAATTTTTACATTAATACTTATGTTGTATTGCACATCTGATGTCCTGAAATAAATGCCAATTTAAGTCAATAGGATCACGTCTTAAAGAACTTTGTACCAAAGAGCATATAATTTTATATAATCACTTTCAAAAATATCAGTAAATGAAAATAGTGATAAACATTTTCTTCATAGAAAATAATGGCCACCATCTGAAAAAAAACCTCAGGCTCAAAGAGAACAAAAATCTCAAAATATTACCACATCTACCACTAATTACTATAGGCAGTTATTACAGATCCAACCCAAACCCAACCCACTGCTGAAAACTTCGTTCTGACTCCCAGCAACTCTCCCTCAGGTTTCCAAAGCTGTAAAAAGGTAGGGTTTTTTTCTCTATGTTTTTCTCCCCCAGTGTGGCTGGTGGATTCAAACAGCCAACCTTTTGGTTAGCAGCTATAAAGACTCTTCATTTATTAGGAAAGAGGAATTTTTAAAAGATAGAAAACATTTTCTAGTTAGAACTTGGATGAAAGCAGCTTTTTTAAAGTGGTAGCCATACTAATAGATGCACAAGAAAAGAAAGTATATATAAAGCAGAAAGGGGACTGATTATAAGAACCCAAGGTAGATGTTATTAAGTTGAAAAGAAAATATGATCTCTGATAGATTCCATCACAAAATTTAAAAGTAGGAAACCAATCTTAAATAAATACCATAATGTGCTCTTAGAAGCCCACAGAGAGGAAGTATGCGTCTGTAGAAGGAAATGACTCAGGCCATTTTTAGCTCTTTTCAACAATAACATCTAAGAAAAAATTTCAAATCTCAATAGCTAAATAACCTTCCATGCCTTTCAGTTATGCACTTAAATAAATGAATTGATGGGAAATGACTTAGACGAACTTTAAATAAAGGGAAAACTTGAATTCTATTGTAAGAAATACTTCTGTTCTATTCTTCTGTGACTGGCAATTTGTTCATAAACGGTAAGTCTAGGTTAAGGGGCATTTGCTGGCAGTGGTCCTCAAAGTATTTTTTTTTTTCTCTCAAGGTATTTTTTTAACACTTCCCTCCACAACAAGGTATTTTTTTAACACTTCCCTCCACAAACACTTCAGTTTGATGAGTTCTACTTGATTATGATTCTATTATCTAGAAAAAGTTTAAGAAGATTCAAACATCAAATTTAAACTATCGTCCAAATGAACTTTTTATGCCAATTGGATTGTTATAAATGACACTGAGCGTCAAAAGACAATTTAATTCTGTGTTATCAAGATTTTTCACAAGACTAAAGACAGTGGATGAAAAGTTTGATAAGTGGTAACAGGAGATTAATAGTCTCAAAGTAACTTCTCCCCACAAGATCCTTATTCATTACAAAGGGTCATCTGCTGTTCTTAGAGTTGTGTATAGGGAGAGAAGCTCCAACTCTGTGTTTAATAATCCTTTTACAAACCCCAATTCTGATCAATTCTTCAGTCTATCTTCTCCAAGATAGATGCTACTTGGCCCTTTGTACTACTTGCCTTTCTCCCTGCCTAATGTTTCCTATGAAGTGTTCCTTTTTTTAACATTTACCTAGGCTGACTCTTCTCATAAGTTTTCTGAACCAGCTCAAAGTTAACCTGGCCCATTAATAAGAAAGTGGCAATTGGTGACTATACAGGAGAAGCCATCCTTTTGTATTCTTAGGGCCTTTGTGCTGCACAGCACTTTGGAGAAGACATAGGTTTGGCCACCCTCATCTGGTGGGTAAGGACATTCTTTCCCATTCATGTGCTTAACAGCAATACAGGACCAGAAACCTCATCCATGTCTCCACCACACAATTATGACAGAGTCAGACACCAGCAGAGGTCAGGTCATTTGAACCTTTTAAAATGCAGGTCTTCTACGTGATTTCCCTGTTGAATGGGGAGGACTCGTCTACCCTACTTCTCGCATGATGTCCTCTTGTGATTCCATTAGTGGTTTACTTATCCAAGGAGCATGCATGCATCAATCCCTACTGAAGGTCTACTGTGTGCTGTGTGTCTGACACTCTGCTTGGTCCTAGGGCTACAGCCACAATTGGAAAGAACTCATTTCAACTTCAGACACAATACATCTTAGAAGCCACAGAAGGGGATAAGATGAGGTTCTCATCTTCTGACAAGGTCTCCTTACCTTTGGCAGTATCCATCGGTTTTGGGATTTCGCTACTGGGTAAGGACATTCCTGTCCTAATAGCAACATGGCAATGTGCAGCAAGGGCTGGGCACATTCCAGGCCACTTCCTGCCCTGGGAGTGCATCCCTGACAAGTGTACTCAGTCCTCAGGACAGCAGGACAAACACATATATGTGGATCTAGAAAAGCACGGGCACATCTGTCATAGATACCAGGCTATGAGCCTTAGCCAAAGGTCTGAAATTCACCTCAATCTTTCACTTTTGTGCATAAACAAGAGAGTTCAAACTAGAAGCGCTCAGGTAGAAGTGGTGATAGTTTACATTTCTTTCTTTTTGGGTGGGGGTGTGTGAGAAAAATTTGTATTTAGAATTAGCCAGCTGGACTCAGTTTAGATGATCCCAATTTTGTTGGCAACATCCAAAGCATCATAATCAGGGGCAAGTCGAACATATCCTTCTTCTCTCCATCAGGCCTAATCAAAGTGTTGACCACATCAACATCATGTAGCTTCTTTACAGCTTGTTTAATTTGGTGCTTGTTGGCCTTGACAACCACAATGAACACAACTGTGTTGTTATCTTCTAGCTTCTTCATGGCTGACTCAGTGGTCACGGGAAATCTGATGATGGCATAGTGGTCAAGCTTGTTTCTCCTGGAGGCACCCTTCCAGGGGTATTTGGGCTGCCTTCGGAGTCTCAGCGTCTTAGGCCGCCGGAAGGTGGGTGACGTGTGATCTTCTCCTTTTTGTGGCTGTGGATGCCCTTCAGGACTGCCTTCTTGGCCTTTAATGCCTTCGTTTTGGCTTCAGTTTTGTGAGGGGCAGGGGCTTCCTTCTTCACTTTTGGCACCATCTTCGTAGAAAGGGGTAGCTTGTATTTCAATGGCAATTTAAAATTAGGATGTCTTGGAACATTTAAAATAGAACTTTACTCTTCAAAAACAAGTCTTACATTTAGTATTCACTAGGCACACTGAAACAAAATAAAACAAACCTCATTGCCATAGTCACTTATCACTCATGGGATGCATGAGCATCCTCGGGTTTTTCAAGGCCATGACTTTTCATAAGTAACTCACCAGGCCTTTCTTCAGAGGTGCTGCTGGACAGATTCAAACCACTGACTTCTTGGTTGAGGGAGCGCTGGTAGCCTAGTCTGTTGGGCATTGCTCTAACCCCAAAGCCCTGCCTTTTTGGTGGTTCAAATCCAGCAGTAGCTCCTCTGGAGAAAGATGGGCAATTTCTTCCCCTGTGGTTTACAGACTCAGAAACCCACTGGAAGGTCAGTTACAAGCTAGTTCTGACTAGACGCAACAAGTTGGAGTTGTTCTCTTGGTTGGGGGACAAATGCTTAAACAGCTACATCACCCAGGGCCTCCATATAGAGACCAATTATGAGTAAACAACTGATCATGTCATTTGCTTTTTTAACATATTCACAGAAATTATTACATCAAAGTGTACTCAAAATACCAGTGCATTGGTGAACTGTCAAAAATCTACAGAAATTTTAAATTTAAGACAATAATAGTAGATTTCTTTACCCTTTTCTAATTCACATAAAATTGGTACGATCCTTGTATTCCAAAAGACTTCATTGACTTCTTTTTCTGTGTCCTTTTCTTGCGAGCCGGCTTTTGAGACTGCAAGAGAAAGTCAAGAGTAAGAGAAAAGCCAGGAGAAAAGGAGATGGAATTGGAGCACAGTCATAGGTCTTTACTGAAAATAATAAGCTGAAGATTTTAATTACATGATACCTTCAAACACAACTTAAACTAGAACTGCTGTTACTGTTTTTAAGGGCTATGAAGTCAGAACCAATTCGTAACTGACCTTCAGCAGTTTTCAGAGGCTGTAAATTGCCCTGGAGGAGCCTGCCCTTCTTTCTCCCAAGGAGCTGCTGCAGGATTTGAACCACCTACCTTAGGGTTGGCAGCGCAACTCCTTATGACCAGGCCATCAGAGTTCCTTCTAATTAGAACTACAGGCCTCCAAATCAAATCACATCGCCTAAAATAAAATTCAGTTAACATGAAGAAATCACAACTTTAAAATATTATTTATACACTTCATAAAAGTTGAAATTATTACAAGTAAGGTAAATCATTTTATTTCTTTTCTTACTTAAACTTATTGATCTGTAATACAGAGTAGATAATTATGGAAATGTAATAAGAACTTTTTTAATTTTAAAAAATTGTTTTTCTTTTATAGGAAGCTCTGGTGGCCTAGCAGCAAGAAGCTGCAATCCCGAAGGCAGACAGTTCAAGGCCACCAGCTGCTCCACAGGAGAAAGATGGGCAGTCTCCTCCCATGTGATTAACTACCTCTGAAAACCTGCAGAGGGTTAGCTATACGTCGGTTTCATCTTGACAGTACACCACCATCACAACAACAATGTTATAGCAATGTCTAAATAGAAGGCCAAGAAGGATTTTCTTTTCCATAACTTTAATTATAAAAGTACAACTCATGGTCACCTTATGAACAACAGATCTGAACTCTGTCCTATTCTATGCCATCTTCATAATCTCTGACATACTCAAGCCCATTGATGCAGTCACTGTGTCAATTCATCAAATGATTAAGAAAAAAAAAAGAAGTCAAATGATACATTGCATTGGGAAAATCTGATGCTAAGGACCTCTTTAAAACTAAGGAGTAAAGATATCAGTTCAAAGACTAAGGTGTCTCTGATGCAAGCTATGATATTTTCAATTGTTTCCAATGCATCTGAAACTTGGATAATGAATAGAGAAACCAAAGGATTGATGTCTTTGAATTGTGGTTGGCAAGGAACACTGACTATCCTCTAACTATCAAGAGAATCAGCACGGTGGTCTTGGAGGAGGCACAGCAAGGGTGCTCCTTAGAGGCAAGGGTGATCAAACTGTGTCTCACATACTTGAGGCATGTTGTCAGGGAGGGCCAGTCCTTGGAAGAAGACATAATGCTGGGAAGTAGAGAGTCAGCAAGAAGACAGCAGCTCTTTAGGAGAGGATCAGACACAGTGACTGTAACAAGGAGCTCAAGCATGCTGAAGATCATGAAGACGGCATAGGACAGGGCAAGGTTACAATCTGTTGTTCACAGGGCCATTATGATTTGAGAGTGCCTACCAAGCCAAAGGTGGGTGATTTTAATCTGCGGCCCTCAGGTCTGGTTTAAATTGTTTTTTTTGTCAAACATTCTTCTAGGTTGTATAACACTGGTCTGTGCATTGCTGTACAGAGGCAACTCGTGGTTGCTGTGATGCTCAACACTGTGACACTGATGTGCCAAGTGCGATAATGGTTACCCATGGTGGACAGTGTTTGGTGGAGCTTCCCGACTAAAGCAAGCCTCCAAGCAGGAGTGGCATCCACTTCTGAAATGGCTTGCCTCTGGAAACTCTATGAACATGGACAAATGACCAAAGTTATACAAGTGTTCAGGTCTTTTGTTCATATGGTCGCTATGAGTTGTCTACCACTTGATGGCACTTAATAACAACAATAACAACAACAACATAATCATCTTTATGAGAGCAGATTACCAGGTTCTACCACAAAGCCACTGGGTTCAAACCCCCCAAATTCTGGCTAAGTTACTGAACCTTGCAAGCAAGATTCTGCTGAAAATTAGCAAAAAATGACTAGAACAGCACACCAACAGGGAACCGCCAGATGTACAAGCTGGGTTTAGAAGAGGCTGTGGTACTAGGGATATTATAGCTAATATCAGATGGATCTTACCTGAAATCAGACAGTACCAGAAGAATGCCTGTGTTTCATTGACTATGTAAAGGTATTTGACTATATGGATCATAAGAAATTGTGGCTAATTTTGAGGAAAATGGGAATCCCAGAACACTTGATTGTACTTATGTGAAACCTACTGGCACATGACAGAGCAAGGTTTAGGGCTGTTGTACATAGGGTTTCTATGAGTCCCAAGTGACTCGACAGCACCTAACAACAACAACAACAATAACATACTTGGACCAGGAAGCAGTCCTCAGAACAGAGCATGGAAACACTGTATGGTTCAAAATCAGGAAAGGAGTGAGTCAGGGATGCTTCCTGTCCCCATACTTTTTCAATCTGCATGCAGAAGAGATCATTAGGGAAGCAGGACTTTTGAGGAGGAATGTGGCTTCAAGATTGGAGGAAGGCTCATCAACAATCTACGATTTGCAGATGACACACTTTTCTTGCTGAAAACTGAAGAAGACCTGAAGTGCTTGCTGCAGAAAGTAAAGGACAGTAGTTAGTCTTCAATATGTCTCCAAGAAGACAAAGATGCTCACCACTGGTCCAATTGGCAGCAACAGGATAGACAGAGAAGAGACTAAAGTTGTTAGCAATTACAGCTTGCTTGGCTCCACAATTAGTACTCTTAATACCAGCAGACAGGAAATAAAAAGATGAATTGCTTTGGGAAAATTTGCTGTCAGGGACCTTTTCAGAGTGCTGAAAAGCAATGGTGTCAGTATAGAGACTAAGGTGTGCCAAAGCCAGGCGATGGTCTTTGCAATTTGTTATTCTTCAGAGAGCTGGACAATGGCTGAAGATGACAGAAGAATAATAGATGCCTTCGAGTTGTGCTGAAGAAGAGTCTTGAACATACTATGGACTGCCACAAAAATAAGTCTGTGTTGGAGAGGGTTAAGCCAAGTCTCTCCTTGGAGGCTAGGATTTTGAAGCTCTGTTTTACATACTTTGGGCACACGGCCAGGAGAGACTGGTCCTTGGAGAAGGACATCACACTTGGAAGAGTGGATGGACAGTGCAGGAGAGGAGGACCCCGGATGAGATGGATTGATACAGTGACTAGAACAATGCGGGTTGGTGTGCTGGAATTAGTGAGACCGGCTCAGGACAGGGAAGGGTTCAGAGGTGCTGAACATAGGGTTGCTATGGCTCACAGGTGACTCAATGGCACATAACAATAACAACAAAAGGATAGAGCATGTTTCAGAGCTGTTGTATAAGTCACAGACAACTTGACAGCACATAAAAACATGCTAACATGTTAATGCTGGCTCATAGTGCCCCTATTTATTTTTGTTGTTAGCTGCTACTGAGTACAGTTTACAGCAACCTAATGAACAATAGACCTGAATCCTGCCCTATGCTGTGGCATCCTCACCATGTCTGACACTCTTGAACCCACTGCTGCTGTCACTGTGTCTATCCATCTCATTGAGTGTCTGCCTCTCATTCACTGATGCTCCACCTTTCCAAGCATGATGTCCCTCTCCAAGGAATAGGTTCTCCTAGCAACATGCCCAAAGTATGAGAGACAAAGCTTCGCCATCTTTGCCTCCAAAGAGTATTCTGGCTGCACTTTCCCCAAGATACATCTGTTTGTTCTTTTGGCAGTTCATGGGATATTCTTCTCCAACATCATGAGTCAGAGGTATGTATTCTTCTGTCATCCTTATTCATTGTCCAGCTCTCAGATGTGTAGCAAGTGATTAAAAAGACTATGTCTGAATCAGGCGCACGCTAGTCTTCAGACTTTAGTCATTGCTCTTCAGTACTTTTTAGATATCCCTGGCAGCAGCCTTTCCTTGTGCAATAAGTCTCCTGATCTCCTTAGTACCAAGTCTGTTGCCTGTAGATCCAAGCAAGATGAAATCATTGCCAACTTCAATCCTTTCTCCATCTATCATATTGCCCAATGGCCCAGTGGTGAGGATGTTTTGATGTTGAAATGTAATCCATATTGAAGGCTGTAGTCCTCGCTCTTCTGCAGCAAGTGTTTCAAGTTCTCCTCACTTTCAGCAAGCAAGGATGTGTCATCTGCAGCTTCCTAGGATTTACGAGGCAGTAAACCTTCACAGAAGCAGATAACCATGTCCATGTCTTTCTCCCATGGAGCAGCTAGTGGATTTGAAGAGCTGACCTTTCAGTTAGCCTCCCAGCACCTTCAATACTGTGCCACTAGGGCTTCTCTTAATGTCAAGGAATTACGTGTAGTGTCCTGGGCATGCTGTTTGTAGTGGCTGGCAAATCTCAGATCGGATTGCAGCTCAATTACTGAATGATCTTGTTTTAACTAAAAAAAAAAAAAGACAAGCTAAGCAGGGAGGGAGAGTAATGCCCGTTATCAGCAATAAGTTCTAGAACTGTTGGCTGGTTCTGAAGGTTTGAATCTTAGTAGCCAGATAACTTTCAGCAAGTTGCTTCACTTCTTTTTAAAATGGGTTAATAGGGGTTATCGCTAAGTATTAAGAGTCATTTTGAATGTCATTCATGTACTTTTCTTTATTTTCTAAAATTTTTAAAATGCTTGTGTCAATCTTGGAGAGAGAAAAAATATGCAAAGAATATTCAATTTGTACGTATGTACATGGAAGCCTTCGTCACCATATTTATATCACTATTTTCTTGACACAAAGTCTCTGTATCAAGAAATCAAGTAAAGTCTCTTCTCAATTATCTGCAGAAATAAGGGGGAAACTAATATATAAGCCATAACAGTATATGATAAAAAATTCATTTGAATTCATAGATGCCTGAAATGAATCCCTATAAATTCAATGAGAAATGTTCCAACCACATTGGAATGACATCACCAGGAGCAGCAGGAAGGCTATTCCAGTTATTATTCCCGCCCCTCCCCGCCCCACACCCACACCAGGAGAAGCAGGAAGGCTCACAGTCACACAATCACTATGTCCCTAGTGTGCCCTGTGCTGCAGATGGCCACTCTCAGTTGCAGCAAGTCTAGACTTGCCTTTCATCAAAACTTCCTCCTCCTGATAGAGGCCTAGCACACTAGGCATCAGAGAACACTCCAGCCACAAAAATAAACAGAAAGGAACTGTCAACGAAGCTACCAGAAACAGCTCTGCTGCTCTCAACTGTCTTACTAGCTAGCTCTCCAATCACCTAAGTTCCCTAATTTAAGCAAGAATCCAACAGAAACAGTCTCTAGGACAAAATCAGTCCACTTTAGTACAAGTTCATAATCCTTTATTAAAAAATCTTGGGGCCAAGATGTGTTACAGGACCAGAGTTCTTTAGAAAGTTAATATGGTACATTCATTGCAATGGCCCCAGGATGATCTTTCTGAGGCAGCAATCTGTAGCAAAATACATAAATATTCATGCTAGTGAAATAAAGACTGCAACTGGCCTCCCACCAGTTCAGGTCAGGTACTACCACTAACAGAGCTCAAACAATCTTTCCTTTTTTGAAATTTCAGAACTGTTAATAAAGGATTATATACCATCCTCTCCAATGTCTGCATTACTACTTTTAGGAATCTGCATTAACTTTGATAAATTACAGATATGGATTCCAAAAGTAGGTATGAATATTGAAGCAGTCTGGTGGCCTACTGGTAAAAAATTACACTACAATCCCAAAGATACACAGTTCAAACCCACCAACTGCTCTGCTCAAGAATGATGGGCAATCTCCTCCTGTCTGTCTCTGAAAACCCATCAGAGGGCCAACTATGGGTCGGTTCTGACTCAACGGTACTCAACTACAACAACAACTACATATTCCCTCATAATGAACATATTCAAAGTCCAAAGTACGGGAAGAAATGAATATATATTAATACAGGTGAAAAGCTATAACTATGAATTAATCCATTTAACTCTCAAATATTTATGATGACACATTTTAATGTACTAAAAATACAAACTACAAGCCTAATACGTTTAAATCAGCATCTTCTATGCAGTATGTTCTCTAAGATTATAGCTGTTATGTGGGACCATGATTTTCAACCAGTTTCTTAAGAGAAACAAAACACAAAACATTCATAGGAAGAACTGAATTAGAGGAGTGAGTCACAGAAATTACAGAGCGATTTACTTAACTTTTGGAAAAGAAGGGCTCTTGTAGACCCTTCCAAATATTTCCAAGGCTGGTATTGTCTCAAAGCGGCAGTTAGCTCTGCTCTGTGGTCTAAGGGTTTGTTCCTAACTCTTCCAAGAACTCCTGATATGCACAGCTGTGGTCCATGTCTGCCAGCTCATATCTGCTCTCCTTCCACACTCCTCTCTCATTTTTGTTCTCAACAGAAATTCTATTTTATATACCAACGCTGAATTATTCTAGAAACTGAAATAAAGACTCATGTGTTAATTACTTTAAGGTCTACCTAAAGAAAGAAAGTTTGTCTCAGTCTTGGGCAACAACCCAATAGTTTAGGAAGCACTTTAATCTAGGTTCAGTGTTTGCTAAATACATAAAAATAATCTGATTCAACAGGAAATTGGGTAAGTGAAGCAAAAACTTCAGCATGTTTTTAAAGACTGTGCTGTCTCAGTGGTTATGGCGCTTAACCACAACGTTGAATTCAGAACCCAAAAACTTGATGCCGTGTTTATTGGCTGATGTTTTTAGCATATGAATATAAAACACTTAGCAACAATGCTGACTTAGAAATCAGTATAGCTAAGATTTTTCTGAGTGCTACAGAAACTCCCAGTGGCCACACAAATAATTTTATTGGATAAGAAAAGAATTTTGAAGATAATAAAATATATCTTTGGTTTTTTTTACTTACTAGGAGTTTGATTTAACATTTTACTTTTTTCTTTGTTAGTATTTCAAAATAGATCAAGCATACAAAAAACATAAAAAATCTTTGCATAATAATATGTTTGTCCAATTTCCACCTTCCTTATTTTAAAGAAAAAATCATTACAGATATAGCTGAAGCTTTTAATGTGTCTTCCCTTTGAATCATTTTCCTTTTTGCCCTCTCTCCAGGGGTAATCACTATTCTAAATTTGGTGCTTACTACTATTATATTTGATTTTACATGTTTATCACACAGATTTGTATTCATAAACATTATATGTCATTAAGTTTGAAATTTACCTTTTTTTTCACTCCATGTTGTTTTTACTTCATTCAATCTTATAAATGTATGCTAATTCATGTTCTAACTGCTATATTTCATTGCATGAATATATTTTGTGTCAATTCTATGGGAGCTTTGGTGGCATAGTCCATAAACAGTTGCACTGCTAGCCCAAAAGGCTTTGAGTCTCCTAAAGTTCAAATCCAACCAGTGGCTCTAAAGGGAAAAGACAGGCAGTCTCCTCTTGTTGGTGATTCTTCAAAATCCAATGAAGGGACTCTATGAGACAGAGGTGATCTGATGGCAGTAAGTGAACTTATGATTTGTACTATTCTATACTTTCTCATTAGTCTGGGGACTAAGATGCACCTGTCCAGGCCATGGTCTTTGCAATTACTTGTTATGCATGAGAGGGCTGGACAATGACTAAGGATGACAGAAGAATTGATGCCTTTGAGTTTGTGGTGCTAGAGAAGAGTACTGAACATACCATACACCTCCAAGAGAATGAACAGGTCTACTTTGGAGAGGGTTAAATGAAGCTCTCCTTGGAGGTTAGGATTTTGAAGCTCCATCTCACATACTTTGAGCACATGGCCAGGAGGGACATCATGCTTGGAAGGGTCTGGAGGGACAGCACAGGAGAGGAAGAACTCAGATGAGATAGAATGACACAGTAACTGGAGTACCTGGGGTTGGTGTATTGGCGTTAGTGAGACTGGCTTGGGATAGGGCAGGTTTCTGAGGTACATGAGGGTTGCTATGAATCACAGGCAACTTGATAGTACGTAAAAACAAAATATTTTCTCAAATAGCTTAAAGTACAAATGGGCTGTCTTAATACAGTTAGCATGTTAGTGGTATTGTTATTTGCTGTCAAATCAGAACCAACTCACAGCTGACCCTTTAGAAGGTTTTCAGAGTAAGTAAATCACAGAAGAGGAGGTTGCCCATCTTTCTCCCTCAGAGAAGCTGATGGATTTGAACTGCCTGCCTTCCGTTTGACAGTGCAACTCCTTACCACTAGAGCTCCCTACAGTTAGTATGTTGTTGTTGTTTTCGTGTACCATAAGAGTCAGAACTGACCCAATAGCTGACCCTCTGAGGGTTAGCAGTTAATCACATGAGAGGAGACTGCCCACCCTTTTCCCATGGAACAGCTGGTGGCCTTGAACCACATGCCTGCAACATAGCATCTTGCCACTGGGCCACCAGAGCTCCCCACAATGAGTATAGTGGCATTTAATTTAGCAATTGAAATTCATGTTGATGTCAAGTAAGCAAACTTCCAAATGGTTTTATAAAATTCCTGTGAGATGATAAAGACTGTCATCTGTAGTCCTGGGCAATGGTGAGAACCACAAAACTGTTCTGGCGGGGCCGGGGGTTGGTGTGAGGGGAGATTATAAAAATAAATGTTGATTTATGACCAAATTAGACAAAGTTCTGTAGTTTTCATGCAGAATCAGCATCAGGCCTCCTCAGTGCTGGTATTTTTTTCAGCAGAGCAATCCTAATTGAGAAAGGGTTTTGGGACCAATAAGGACAGGAGGTCTCACCTTCAGTGGTTTCTGGCTGACTCAGCTCTGAGCAGCTGGGGCATGAGGAAGCCCGGGCACGCCTCCTCTCCTGATCCCTAAGAGAAAGAAGATGCACAAAAGATTCAGAGCAAAAACCAAAGAGCAGTTCTTTCTGCACATCTCCAGTCAAATACAGTTAATGAAATCACAGAGAATTATTTAGAAAACAAGATTCAATGCTCTATATCCCATTTTATCAACCTCTGATTTCCAACTAGGATTTATTCTCTAAAAACAAAGTGGATTTGCCTAAATATGAATTAGCTACAACAAGAAAAGCAAAAATTCAAAGTTTACTTTGAAAATTTAAAAACAAAGCTAAACAAAAAAAAAAAAAAAACAACACAACAAACAAACAAAAAAACACCTCCAAAAAAAACACACCAAACAAAAAGCTGATAAAATATATATGCCACAAGAGGTCACTATTACAATAAGAACTCAGGGTACCTGACTGTTGGGAGAGCCAGGAGGAACTTTGGTTGTTCTTAGTAGACAAAAATCTGTGCCAAACTGACCAGATGTGCCCAAGGTCACACATCAGGGCCAGATCTGGGAGCCAAGGCTCATTATTTCCAACTCACTCTGTTTCCTACTACTTTCTGGTTAAGAAAAGAACAGAATCCATATTCTCTGAAAATGTTTTGTTCTTAGAAATATTTTAAATATTCACACAATTGGACGTAGTATCAGACAGCCCCCAGATGACATACACTTTGTGTTCCAGTTAAAAGAATAATGTTGGTCAACAGCAAGATCTTATGCTTGGTCTATTTTTAAGTTATAGTTGGTGTAACAGAGACTAGCTGTGAAGGATATATCTTTTACTAGAGCGGATACATAAAAGTTTACTTTTACATACAATATTAAAAATTTTAAAATATTGACAGAGTAAGAACACAAGTTCTGGAGAAGGAAAAAAGTAGATATTTTTGTCATTAAAAAAAAGTATTTCCTCCAAAAGACCAGAGAAAATGCTTAGGCATGTGGCCTGAGCGATCCGGGAACACAGGCTGAGTATCTGTGGCTCCTGCTTCAGGATTAACTTCTGAAAATTCACTGTGTTTTTTTTTTCTATAGGTCTGACCTTTTTGACATTTGAGTATAACATTGCCTTTTATTATGAAATAGTAAAACTAATCTTCCCAAACGTCTACTAGTTGAATTATTTAGAAATGATCACTTTATTTTCAGAGCGTGAAAGCACAGATTACAAGAAGCTTTCTTTGACATCCCTAGCCAATTAAACAAAGAATACAGGGACACAGTGTCTACAATATCAAAAGGTTGAGCTTCGAGTGGAAAAATCGTAAAGAAAATAAACTGTATGTAAAGATAAAATACCAAAAGTTCAGCTGGATGTGAAACCATGGCAGTTCCTGTATTTATCACAGAAATAGGAAAGTTTGAGAATAGAGGCAAGACCTTTCTTTCAATATATAAACTTATCTGAGACAATGACTGGAATCAAAGCAAGATCATTTTCAACTAATAGCCTTCCATACAGAGCTGCTGATCTACTCTACCTGAGATCATGACCAATAATAAAAGTCCTCCCTAAATGTCACATATATATATATTCTCTCTACTAGAAAGAAAGAAAGAAAGAAAGAAAGAAAGAAAGAAAGAAAGAAAGAAAGAAAGAAAGAAAGAAAGAAAGAAAGAGGTTTCTTCTTCTTAATATGTATGAAATCTTGGCAGCTCTGGATCTTACCAGTTCACAAGAAGAGCACAAGAATGGCTCCTGCTGTGTTTATAATGGTGCAGTGCTTGAGCTAATGCAAGCTCTGTAACCAAAAAGATGGTCCTGTTACATGCTGGTGAGCTGACTTCAACTCATAGCAATCCTATGTACAACAGATCAGAACCATCATTAGTCCTGCAACCACTTCTCACAGTCTCTGCCTTGTTCAAGTCAACCCATCTTATTAAGGGTCTTCTTCTCCTTCCCTTAGTGTCCACTTGTCCAAGCATGATGCCCTTTTGCAAAGACTGGTTCCCTCTCATAAAATTCTCAGAGGTAAGTCTCACTATCCTTGGTCTCTAGGAACAGGCTGGCTGCCTTATTTCCAGGACAGATTTTATTTATTTTTTTGGCAGTTCAAGGTAAAGCTGATACTCTTCTCCAACACAATCCAAAGGCATCAGTTCTTCTTAGGTCTACCTTATTCACTGAACCCAAACTACCCGGGCTTAAATCCTGGGCCCAACTCTTATCAGCTATGTGACCATGAATAACTGTAATTGGTTTCCTAATCTTAAAATGAGGACAATACTTCAACTTAGTAGACTGACCAGAACATTTAAAGAACTTAATGCTGAATATAATTTGTCTTTCCTTTTTAATCTGAGCCAACAAGTATCTAACAAGCATCAGTTCAATGTGGGCTGTTATTAGGAAAAAGAACATCTATATGACATGACCTTAAAGAGAATCTATTTTAAGAAAGTACGCTTTTAAAAATGGAAAATTAAAATATAAAGTAAAATGAAAATGGATGTAAAGATTCAAACAGGATACTAGCAGAATACTGCAAAAGCCATGATTAGTGAGTCAAAGAAACAGGGCACTTCATGGCCCTGAATGAACAATCCTGGACCAGAAAATGACATTAGGAAAACAGAATGTGTAAAGGTAAATAGGGGGCATGAGAAGCCTGATACTCTGGCCAAGGGATTATTGCCCAAGGCTGGCTAGACAGGAATAGAAGGTTTATTCTGGGAAGTGCTGAGAACAGTTGCTGAATACCTTGGATTGGGTTGATGGAACTGACTTGATGGACAAGAAGGAAGAGTCAAGAGGTTATGCAGTGACAAGAACACTTAGGAGAATTGCAGAGATGTAACAAGTAATAATCATTTGGGGTGACAAGAGGCCTGAAGAAGAAGAAACAAATCCAAGCGACCCAAATGCAAAGTTGGTAAAATGTGGTAGTTGATTTTAGGTAGTGAAAAGAACGCCAATAGACCTGGAGGGGCAGGGTAGCCATCCACAGAAATAGGAAGGTGAGGGGGATAGGTCAATTCAAGGGATAAAGCAATTTGGGGTTTTGCCATTTTACATTTCTGATTTTTTTTAAGGCACCTACAAAATCAGAACTCAGTTTAAAGATTGTTTTGGTGTACAGAGATCAGAAATAACTGGAAGAGTAGTTGAATAGCAATGGCAAGGCTTCATCAGAAACTTATGGGTAAAAGGCAGAAAGAAGAGAAAGAAAATACACTATCATGCAATCCAGGTGTGTTGGGAAATAGGACATGATCAACAGGTCAAAGAACATGAGGGCTGAGAATAACAGTCCATAAGAAACCTACTAGGCTTTCTGAGTAGGATGGCTGAAGTCCCATAGTAATGAGTAGGGATGAAAAGGCAGCATCAAGAAGAGAAAATTATTTCAATGGCTAATGAAGACAAACAGATGATCTCTTTCCAACAGAAATCTGTCTCCCACTAATTTCCACCCACTGGTTTGGTTTCTACTAATTAGAGGCATATTCAAGAAATCTTTATTCTTCTATCTCTTGATAGTCTTTCAAATACTTAAAGATGTCATGTGCAGGGTGAAAAGAAAACCTACTGACTTGGGG
This sequence comes from Elephantulus edwardii, assembly GCF_000299155.1. Lineage (NCBI taxonomy): Eukaryota > Metazoa > Chordata > Mammalia > Macroscelidea > Macroscelididae > Elephantulus > Elephantulus edwardii. The sequence goes on from NW_006399763.1 coordinate 1,919,945, forward strand.
AAAAAATGTGGCAATGCTATTTCAGGTCATGGTCTCTTAAAGAAAGTTTACAGAATACCAAAGAGCCTTTAGAAGAAAAAGATTGATAATCCAAAGACAAAATAAGCAAAAGACATGGAAAGTCTTTTCATAGAGGAAAACAATCAGATGGTCAACAGACACATGAAGAAATGCTCAAAAATCACTGGCAATCAGAGAGATGCAAATAAAAAACACAGTAAGATACCATCTCACCCCAGTAGCAGTGGCAAAGTTTAATAGGACAGAAAGCAATGAAGGTTGAAGAGAATGTAGAGCGAGTAGAACTCTCATACACTGTTGATGGGATTGTAAAATGGTGCAACCACTCTGAGGGACAGTTAGATCTTTCCTCAAAAAGCTGAATATAGAAATTCTGTATGATCTGGTTATTCCACTGTTAAGAATATGTTGTTGTT
>NW_006399763.1:1921796-1923582 GCF_000299155.1 Elephantulus edwardii
TGGTATACCATCTATTCCTGGGGCCATATTTTTTGCTATTTCCTTCAAAGCAGCCTGAAGTTCTGCTTTCATCACCATAGGCTCTTGCTCATATGATGTTTCATACCCCAAGGAAATTAGAACTGAGACATAAACGGAGATTTGTACACCGATGTCCACAAACAGTGTTATTCACTACCACAGGAACATGGAAACAGCCCAAATGTTCATTAACAAAAGAATAGACTGAGAAATTGTGGTACATTCACCAGTGGAATACCATACAGCACTCAGAAAAAATAATTTTGAAAAATACTACATAACATGAGAAAGACTAGAGAATATTACTCTAGGTGAACTAACTCAGTCTTATAAGGACAAATATTGCTTAAGTCCATTACTGTAAAAATAAAAGGATAACTAGTAATATGCATATGAAAAGAGGGGAAGGAGGGGAGCTCTGGTGGCCTAGTGGTAAGGAGCTGCAACTACAATCCCAGAGGTACATGGTTCAAATCCACCAGATGCTCTGCCGGGAAAGGAGGGACAATCTCTTCCTGTACCAGTCAGATCTGATTTGATGGTACACTCACACAAAAATAATAAAATAAAAAGAAAATTCTTAATAGAAAAGAGGGGAAGGGGCAGGAGCTGGTGGGCTGTGGGTAGGCAGGGGGGAATCATGGGGTCATAGGGTTTGATGGGAAGAATCAGTGGGGATCTCAGAAGAAGGGGTAATAGTGGGCATAGACCAATGGTGATTCATTTTATAAAACACAATGTATGGGAATGATTATATGAAACACAATGTGATTGAAGGAATGTGTGAAACAATGTATATTGAATTTTATATGCAAAGCAATATAAAATAGTTTCCCCCCACTGTTTTAGAATATACCTGAGAAAATGAGAACTGAGGCACAGAGACTTGTATACCAATGTTCATAGCAGTGTTATTCACCATAGGAAGGACATGGAAACAGCCCAAATGCCCTACTACAATGGAATGAATTGAGAAATTGTGGTACATTCACACAATGTATGCAGCATGCAGGAGCAATGATTTTGTAAATTATTACCTAACATGAAAGAGACTGGAGAGCATTATCTGAAACTAAGTGAATAAACCCAGTCTCATAAGGACAAATACCATATAAGACTATTATTGTAGAACAAGTACAAGGATCCAAGGAGGGACGGAGAGGAGGGCTGGCTTAACCGTAGGATCATAGAATGGGTGGAAGGAGAAATGGGTAAAGGAAAGGGGAAAGATCCAATGTGAAAAATCACATATACAATTTTAGGGACTTTGTATGTAAACCAATATAAAATAAAAAAATGTTGTGCTACACTCCTATGTTGTTATCAACATATCAATACAGAGTGAGAGACCAGCTGGCCCAGTGGACAGAGATTCTACCAAGCCAAAGATGGGTGACTTTTAATCTGCGGCCTTCGGGCCTGTCTTTCATTATTTTTGTTCAGACATTCCTCTGGGTCATATAGCCCTGGTGAACAAGTTGCCGTACCGTGGTCACTTGTGGTTGCTGTGAGGCTGAACACTGTGCGTTAATGGTTGGCTACCCAATATGGACAAAGAGTTGGGTGGAGCTCTCTGATTAAAACAAACTTGGAAAGAGAAGTGGCATCCACTTCCATAATAGCTTGCCTCTGGAAACCCTATGAACCTGGAGAGAGGATGAAAGGCACCCAAGCATCGAGGACTCTCCTTCATAGGGTCACTATGAGTCGCCTGCGACTCGACGGCACTTAACAACAACAACAACAACAACAAACACTCCTATAG
>NW_006399763.1:1926727-1956989 GCF_000299155.1 Elephantulus edwardii
ACAACAACAAAATTACAGTAGTGGTTTTAGTAGACACATTACAGGGCTGGCCAATTCCCAGGTTCCCTTACACAATAAAAGCTGATTTCCCCCATTCATATTGGACCTTTACTCCCACTAAATTTCAGTGTTTTATTTGGCAATCATGTCAGATGGAACTTGTCTAAAAGCAGAGAATACCAGACAAATGTTAACTTGTGTTTTACTGAATGTTGTTGTTGTTATTGTTAGCTGCCATTGAGTATGACTCATAATGACCTTGTGGACAATGGATCTGAACTCTGTTCCATCCTGTACCATCCTCACAGATCCTGGCACACTGGAACCCACCGTGTTAGTCATCATGTCAATCCACCTAGTCAAGGGTCTTCCTCTCCTTTTCCAACCTTCTACTCTTCCAAATAGCATGTCCCTCTCCAAAGAACAGCCCCTCCCAGCAACATGCCCAAAGCATGTAAAGCATCATCTTTGCCTCCAAAGAGCACTCTGGCTGCACCCTCTCCAAAACATAATTGTTTGTTCTTTTGGAAGTCCATGGGATGTTGTAGTTAGGTGCTGTTGAGCTGAATATGATCCTCAGTGACCCTATTAAAAACAGATCTGAACCCTGTCTTATCCTGTGCTATCTTCACACCTCCTGACATACTAGAGCCCATTGCTGAAAGTAAAGAATACCAGAAGAATGTCTACTTATGTTTTATTGATTATGCAAAGACATTCGACTGTGTAGATTATATAACAAGTTATGGCTAACTGTAAGAAGAATGGGAATCCCAGAGCACTCAATTGTGCTCTTGTAAAATCTGTATCTAGACCAGGAAGCTGTTGTGCAAACAGAGCAGGGGAACACTACATGGTTTAAAATTAGGAAGTGAGTGTGTCAGGCTTGTATTCTTTCTCCATACCTCTTCAATCTGTATGTTGAGCAAATTATTCGGGAAGCTGGACCCTATGAAGAGGAATGTGGCATCAGGATTGGAGAGAGACTCATCAATAGCCTGTATTATGCAAATAACCCAACTCTGCTTGCTGAAAGTTAGGAGGACTTGAAACACTTGTTGCAGGAGATCAAAGAATACAGCCTTTAATATGGATTGCATCTCAATGTCAAGAAGACAAAGATTCTTACCACTGGACTGATAGGCAACATCCTGCTACACAGATAAAAGCTTGGAACTGTTAGTAATTTAATCTTACTTGGACCCACTATTAACACCATTGATACTAGTAGTCAGGAAATCAGAAGCATACTGTACTGGGAAAGTGCAGTTAGGGACCTCTCCAAATTACTGAGGAGTAATGATGTCAGTTTGAGGACTAAGGTGCATCTGATTCAGGGCATGGTCCTTTTGATCACTTGCTACACATGTGAGAGCTGGACAAATGAATTAGGATGACAGAAGAAGAACTGATGTGTTTAAGCTGTGATGTGGAAGAAGAGCACTGAACCTGCCATGGACTGACAAAAGAACTAACAAACATTTCTTGGAAAGGGTGCAGCCAGAGTGTTCTTTGGAGACAAAGAGAATTAGGCTTTGCCTCACATACTTCGGCATGTTTCTAGGATGGGCTGTTTTCTGAGTGAAGGACATGATGCTGATAAGGTGGAGGGTCAGTGAAGGAGAGGAAGACCCTCGACCAGGTGGAATGACATGGTTTTACTGAACAGTCCAAGTAAATCACAACCGACTGAATACCACTGCCAAACACTTAATTATGCTCATGGGGAGCCTGTATATAGTACAAGAGCCAGTACTTTGAACAGAACAAAGAGATATTGCACAGTTTAAAATCAGAAAAGGTATACACCAGGGTTGCATCCTTTTACTATACTTACTCCATCTCAATGCTGAGGAAATAATCCATGAAGCTGTGCTATAAAAGGAAAAAACATGAGATAAGGATTGGAGGAAGACTCATGAACAACCTGCAAAATGCTGAGGATACTGTAAGAAACACAGTAAACAGTGTTAAATGGAGAAAACACTGGAGTTGTCAAAGATTTGCTTTTAATTGGATCCATAATGCCCATGGAACAATGTATTGCATTGTGCCTGTACATTACAAAGATCTTGTTGCATGTCAAGGAGTCAAGTTCAACTCATAGTGACCCTACAGATATGAACCCTGTCCTATCCTCCACTATCCTTACTGTCCCACACACACTTGAGCCATTGCCACAGACACAGTATCAATCCATCTTGTTGAGGGTCTTCCTCCACCTTTCCAAGCATGATATCCCTCATCAAAAAATAGTCTCTCTTAACAACCTGCCCAAAGTATGGGAGACAAAGCTTCACCATCCTTGCTTCCAAGTAGCACTCTGGTTGCAACTTCACTAAGACATATCTCTTTGTTCTTGTGGCAGTCCATTGGATATCCAGCAGTCTTTTCCATCACCAAAGTTCAAAGGTTCAAAGTTCAATTTTTCTTCTGCTATCCTTACTCCCTGTCCAGTTCTCAGATACACAGCAGTTAGTTGGAAAGATTGTGGCTTGAATCAGGTGCACCTTTAGTCTTCAAAGTGACATCACTTCTCTTTAGGACTTTGGAGAAGTCAGTAACAGCAGACTTTCCCAATGCAATACGTCTCCTAATCTTCTGGTACCTAGCTGCTGGTACCTAGCAAGTTGACTGTGATACAAGTGAGATGAAACTGTAGACAATTTAAATCTTTTCTTCATTTATCATAAAATATTTCTAAAAAAAAAAGTTAAACAGAAAAGATATCACTTTGTGGACTAAAAGTGAACCTGACCCAAGTCATGGCTTCTTCAGTTCCCGAATGTGCATGCAAAAATAAGGAAGACCAAAAGAACAGCTGATGTATTTGACTTACGGTGCTGGAGACTACTACTGACACACCATGGACTGCCAGAACAATGAACCAATCTGTATTGGTAGAAGTACTGTTAGAATGCTCCTTAGAATAGAGAATGGTGAGACTTAAGGCTCACATACTTTGGACATGTTCTTAGACTAAATTACCTTTTCCTAAAGAAGGACATCATGCTCGGTATAGCAGAGGGACCACCCCAAGGAGGAAGATCCTCAGTGAGATGGAACGGCATAGTAGCTTTTAACAATGGGCTGAAATATTGCAACAGTTGTGAGAAGGGTGCAGGACTGGGCAGCGTTTTGCTCTGTTTTATATCAGGTTACTATGAGTCAAAATATATTTGCTGCCACCTAACAATAACATTTGGTAAAAAGCCTCTGCTTGTCAAATGTTTTTAGATCTTGATCAAGTCATCCAGTATGATCAATTGTTCTTCAGAGCTTTCCAGTTCATGGTACTGAAGTCCATAATTAAACTTTTTACAAAGGTGTGTGATGTTGTTGTTGTTTGTTGTTATGTGCCATTGAGTCGCTTGCGACTCAGAGCGATCCTATGTACATGAGCTCTAAATGCTGTTCTATCCTGTGCCAACCTAGCCATCTCAAACGCACTTATTCCCACCACTCCAGTCACAGAATCGATCCATCTCACCAAAGGTCTTCCTCTCCTTCGCCGCCCCTCCACTCTGCCAAACATGACATCCTTCTCCGAGGACCAGTCCCTCCTTGCAACATGCCCAAAATATGTCAGACGAAGCTTCAGAATCCTTGACTCCAGGGAACACTCTGGCTTCAACCTCTCCAGGACAAACCTGTTTGTTCTCCTAGCACTCCGTGGTATATTCAACACTCTTCTCCAACACCACAGCTCAAAGGCATCAATCCTCTTTCTATCAACCCTATGCACTGTCCAACTCTCTGATGCATATCACATAATTGAGAAGACTATAGCCTGGATCAGGCGCACCTTAGTCTCCAGCCTCACATCATTGCTCTTCAGTACTCTTGAGAGGTCCCTCACAGCCGACTTTCCCAATGCAATTCGTCTCCTGATTTCCTGGCTACTGTTACTAAGGATGTTGACTGTGGAGCCAAGTAAATGAAAACTGTTAACTATCTCAATCTCTTCACCATCCATGCTGATGCTGGTGTTTGATATACTAAAAAGAAAATGTTGTTGTTGTTGTTATGTGCCGTCAAGTCACCTGCGACTCACAGCGACCCTATGTACAACAGCCCTAAACTCCGCTCTGTCCTATGCCAATCGCACTGTCTCTGACACTCCCATCCCAATTATCCCAGTCACTGAATCAATCCACCTCATAGAGGGCCTTCCTCTCCTGTGCTGTCCCTCTACCCTCCCAAGCATGATGTCCCTCTCCAAGGACCGGTCTCTCCTCACAACATGTCCAAAGTATGTTAGACGGAGCCTCAGAATCCTTGCCTCCAAGGAGCCACCCAGTTTAACCCTTTCCAGGACAAATCTGTTTGTTTTCCTAGCAGTCCAAGATATTCTCAATACTCTTCTCCAGCACCACAGCTCAAAGGCATCAATTCTCCTTCTATCCTCCTTGGTCATTGTCCAACTCTCTGATGCATAACAAGTGGTTGGGAAGACCACAGCCTGTATCAAACGCACCTTAGTCTCCAGAGAGACACCATTGCTCTTCAGTACTTTGGAGAGGTCCCTGACAGCAGACTTTCCCATGGCAATGCGCCTTTTAATTTCCTGGCTGCTGGTGCCAAGCCTGTTGACTATGGAGCCAATCTCTTCACCATCCATCCTGATGCTGCCAATTGGTCCAGTGGTGAGAATCTTTGTCTTCTTGACATTGAGCCTCAATCCATATTGTAGGCTGCAGTCCTTGACACTCTGCAGCAGGCGCTTCAGGTCCTCCTCAGTGAGTTCAGAAATTATTCTTTAAACTCTTCTGTGAAATTCTTAATAGCCAAATAATACTATTTTATTAGTAGACATCTTCACCTACAGATAATGAAAAATATCATTCAAACTGACTTAAAGAGTAAGTGACGTGTATAAGCTTATATAACTAAGAAGTTGAGAGCCTGAATGGCACAGGACAACAGGAAGTTAGAATTTTCCATATGCTGCCTTAGAGCAATAACTATGAAAAAATTGTTAAGAAATGTATTAAAATGGAAAGATTTAAAATTAAGAATAAAACAGTAAATTCTTTTCATTCTGTAAAAAGAATTCTGTGGAAAAGGAAATTCAGAAGGATGTTTATGGCTAAAAAAGAAAAATCTTGGACTAAAGTTCTCCTGCCCTAGGAAAAAGACACACCATTTCTAGAATTAGACTCAAATTATGTACTTTATTAACATAGCAACTTCTTGTTTTTAAAGAAAGGCTTGATTGAAGCCACACACTACTAATTATAATTACTTCATTTAAAACTTCCTAACAAATTTACTGCATTGGAATACAGCTTAATTAAAATATTATCATATGTTTCACACAAACATTAACAACCTGATAGGAATGGAGATATTGCTAGCTAACATGGAGCAAAGAGTTAGAAATAAATTAAAGTCAACCTCTCAAATTACATACTTTACAAATTTATATTTCTGAATTACAAGAACTTTTTACTCATTTATCTGATATTTTTCTTTTTCAAATATAAAAGGGGGAATCCCAGATTCAGACTTACTGAGGTGCCAGTATAAATTAGCAAAGCATCATTATGTACACCATTTCTGTCACTTTTTCACGTTATTGTTGCTTTCTGTCACTGAGTTAAAACTCATCTGCAGCTGATCCTCCAATGGATTTTTAGAGGCAGTAAATCTCATGGGAGGAGATTGTCCATCCTTCTCCCGTGGAGCAGCTGGTGGATTTGAAGCACATGCCTTTGGTATTACAGTGCAGCTTCTTAACACTAGCCACCAGAGCTCCCTCTTTTTAGTATAAATAGGCACTAACTAATTAGTAACTAATTACACTAACTAATTGAGCACTAACTCTCAACTCCTTGCTGTGGAGCCAGAACCAACCCAAAGTTGACCTCCTTTAGGGTTCCAAGACTAAACTGCATGAGAATGGATAAACTATCTTTCTTCTGCAGAATTGTTGGTGGATTTGAACTGTCAAAAAGGTACAACTTTAGCAGTGCAACTCCCCAACGGTTATTCAACTGAAGCCCTTTAATAGCAGGACTAAGAAAACACTCTCAGTAAATGGTGAAGTAGTAAGTAAATAAGTAGTGCATTTTAGGCTTGGTAGCCACTGTCTTCATTAACCTTTCTCACCCCACTATTCCTGCAAAGCTCCAGACTTACTGCCATCAGGTCAATTCCAACTTCTATAGACAGCTCACAGGACAGGGTAGAAAACCCCTAAGGTTTCTAAGCTATGATCTTTACAGAAGATGGCTGCTCCAGCAGAGCAGTTGAGGAATTCAAGCCTCAACCTTTCCATTAGTAAACAAACATTTACCCATTATACTCAATTCTGCTGACAAGGGTGAATAATATCCTGATAAAATCTCTCAGTGGCTTCTCCTTTTCTGAACAATAAGCCCACATTCCTGAAAGCTATACTAATAGTCATTCTACATGGGTCCCTAACCTTTCCTTCCAACTGTACTGCTCAGTTCTATAGACTCAGCGTCCTTTGCTCTAGGTACACCAGGAAACCTAACACATTCCCGGTATCTATTGAGGAGCAGCCTTCAAGAAGTATAATGCATTCGAATTTTGTAAATAAACTAGTATAAGAAGAAGCAGCAGCAGCAGCATCTCTTATCCTATGCTGGAAAATCTTCAAGTAAGAAATTAGGTATTTTAACCTCTAAATTTCAAACCACCTTCTTTCAGTTCTTTCATTCCTCCAGGATTAGACTACATCTTTGAGCAGTGCTTCTAAAATGATTGTGTGCATTCGCACCACCTTGTGATCTTGTTAAAAATGCACTCTAATTCAATTTTGCATATACCATTGATCACCTTTCTTTGGAATGGGCACTTAAATGTGGATTTCTTCCAAAGGGCTGGAAATATCTTGGCAAAGGTGAGTGAGTACACCCAGAACTGCATCTGTTTGTTGAACCACCTCAGCTGGTATTCTGTCAATTCCTGGAGCCTTTTTCTCACCAATGCCTTTAGCGCAGACTTAGTTTTCTTCAGTGCTACTGATTTTTGATAATATGCTCCTGAAATGGTTTGTTGTTGTTATATGCCATCGAGTCGCCTGTGACTCATAGTGACCCTATGAACAACGGCTCTGAACCCTTCCCTGTCCTGAGCCAGTCCCATTGACTCCAAACACCTACCTCTGTTGCCCCAGTTGGTTTAGCACCCACCAATTCTTTTGGGTTAGAGATTCCTTCTTGTGTGTGTGTGTGTGTGTGTGTGTGTGTGTGTATTCCTTCCATCTTGTTCTGATGTTTCCTGAACTGATCAGTATTTTGCCCATAGATCCTTAAGTATTGTAATGTGAGGCTTTTTTTTTCTTCTTTAGTCCGTTCAGCTTGGGAAATGCTAAATGTGTTCTACCCTTTTGGTTTTCTAACTCAGGGTCTTTGCACATTTGATTATAATACTTTGCTCTGTCCTCTCAACTCACCCTCTGAAATCATGCCTTCTGCTCTTACTTCGTCATTCTTTCCATTTGCTTTAACTTCTCTACATTCAAGAGCAAGTTTCAGTGTTTTTTGCATTAATTTTATTTTCTTTCTTGCCTGCCTTTTTAATGACCTTTTGCACTTTCCCACAAATGATATGCCTAATGTCATTCCAAACCGCAACTAGTCCTCAGTCATTTGTGCTTAATGTGTCAAATTTATTCTTAAGATAGCCTCTACATTCAGGTAAGATATTCTTAAGATCATATTTTGGTTCTTGTTAACATATTTTCATTTTCCTTAGCTTCATCTCAAAGTTGTGCATGTACAATTGATGGTCTTTTCTGTAGTTGGTCTCTGGCCTTGTTCTGACATGATATTGAGCTTCTCCATTGTCTCTTTTAACAGATGTATTAATTCTGTCCAGCAAGACTCACATGTATAGTCATCATTTATGTTTTAGAAAGAGGCCTATCAAATGGATAAGTCATTGGTAATACAAAATTGGTAGATACAGCTTCATCTTACTTGGATCCATAATTAACATCTTGGTACCAGCAGTCAGGAAATCAGGAGATGTAGTGCACTGGGAAAGTCTGCAGTTAAGGACCTCTCCAAATTACTGAGGAGTAATGATGTTAGTTTGAAGACTACAGTGCATCTAATTCAGGCTACGGTCTTTCTAATCACTTGCTACGCATCTGAGAGCTGGACAGTGAATAGGGTTGATAGAAGAATCGATGCCTTTGAGTTGTAGTTTTGGAGAAGAGCACTGAACATGCTCTGTCAAAAGAGCAAATAAATATGTCTTGGAGAGGGTGCAGCCAGAATGCTCTTTGGAGGCAAGGATGAGGCTTTGCCTCACATACTTCAGGCATGTTCCTTGGAGTGGGACATGATGCTTGGAAGGGTGCATGGTTGGCAAAGGAGAGGAAGACCCTCAGCCAGGTAGATGGACATGGTGACTGCCGCAATGGGCTCTAGTGCATCAGGAAGTATGAATATGGCACAGGATAGGACAGGGTTCAGATATGCTCATAGGGTCACTATGAGTCATACTTGATGGCATCTAACAACAATGCAAAATTCTGATTATCTCCAGCCTCATTTATATCACCAAGGCCATACTTTCCAACCACCAATCTCTTTTTGTTTCCAACTTCTGCATCCCAATCACCAGCTATTACTAATTCATCTTGATTGCTTCTTTTATCCATTTCAGCCTATGGAAGTTAGTACAAAGTGTCAATTTATTGACCTTTGGCTTTTGTGGTTGATGTGTAAAATGTAATGAGTCATATCTAACAGGTCTTTCTGGGATGTATATAGATATTATCCTCTCTCCAACACGCTGGACTTCAAGATAGATCCTGAGTATTTTTCAGCTTGATGAGTATGATGCCATACTTCTTTCTCCTTTCCTCACACAGTAGGTAGGCAGTATAACTAGCCAGTTCAAAATGGCCAATACCCACTCTTTAAAACTTGCAAATGCCTAGGATATCCATTTTTATGTATCCCATTTACTTTTTTGCAACTTCAAGTTTTCCTCGATTCATATATTTCATGTTCTTATTATTACAGTGTATGTTTGTAGTTGTTTCTTCTCATTTTGAGTTGTGCAAATAAAGGTCATTTGTTCTTTTATTGACTGAAAACTTAAGTTCATCCAAGTCATTAAGACAGACTCTACTTTGAGGAGGCAGCTTTACTACAATTGTATTTAAAGTGCTTTCCACTTAATATGAGGGCTTCATCTTCTGGCACTGTATCAGAAAAGTGCTATTCACATGGTTTTCAATGGCCCAGTATATCAGAAGCAGACGGTCAATCCATGTTCTTAGTCTGTCTTGGACTGAAAGCTTCGCTGATACCTCCATGGATACCTGTCCACCATGGTGACTCTGCCGGTATTTGAGATACTGGTGGCAGCGTTTTCAGCACCACAGCATGCCACCACAGTACAATGTGCCACTACAGTAAAGCAAACTTACAGACGAGGAAAGAGATCCATGTTTGTGACCACTCAAAAAAAACCATGATCCAACAGAATGCAGGACTTAAACAACAATATCATTAATAGCACATGAAAGGAAAATCTTGTCAATAATTTAAAGATAACAAAAGTACATTGACAAGGAACCACTAAAAATGAAATCTGGATTCAGAAAATGAATTACAAAAAGGGATGTAATTTCTCATGTCAGATGAATCTTGGCTGAAAGTAGAGACTATCAAAAATAAGATTACTTGTGTTTTACTGATGGCACAGACAATCCACTATGTAGATCCGAATCACTTACAGCTAACATTGAGAAGAATGGGGTCCTTAACACTTAACTGTGATCATGTGGAACCTTAGATAAACCAAGAAACTGTTGTTCAAACAGAACAAGGAGATACTGCATGGTTTAAAAAACAGGAAAGGTATGTATGCATCAGGATTGTATATCACCGTATCCATTGGCCCTGCATGCTGAGTAAATAATACAAGAAGCTGGACTACATGATGAACACAGCATTAGGACTGAAGGAAGACTCATCAGCTATCTGCACTACAATGTAACTTTGCTTGCCAAAAGTGAAGAGGATTTGAAGCACTTACTATTGTGGATTAAAAAAAAATAAATCATAGCCCTCAGAATGACTTGACTTCAACATAAAGAAAACAAAAATACAACTAGATCTATAATCCACACATGACAAATAGAGAAAAGACTGCAGTTGTCAAGGATTTCATTTTACTTGGTTCCACAAACAACACCCACTGAAGAAGCAGTGACGAAATCAAATTAAGTACTGCAATAGGCAACTTCTTAACAGTGCTGAAGAACAAAGATACCGCTTTAAGGACTAAAAAGTGCACCTGACTCATGCCATGGTATTTTCAAGCACCCATACACATGTGAAAGTTGGACATGAAGAACACTGAAGAATTATTAACATTTTTAAAGGTAAAATAGTAAAATTAGGTTTATTAGAGTGTTTCATCCCCAAAGGGAAAGACCTCCCTCCTTAAAAAACGGAGGAGAAGCCTGAAGAATTATTAAGTATTGATGCCTTTGAATTGTGATGTTAGTGAAGAATGGTCCTTTGGAGAAATTAAGGATGGTGAGACTTTGTCTCAAACACTTTGGACATGTTATCATGAGAGGCTAAGTCTGTAGAGGAAGACATCGTGCTTGGCAAGATAGAAGGCTAGCAAAACGGAGGGAGGTCCTTAACAAGATGGAGTGACACAGTGACTTAAGTGCAGAACAAATTCTACGGTCTATTGAGTTTTGATGAGTGGGAGCAGACTTGTCTGTTCCTAACAACAGAGCCAGAGATCTAGGATGGAGCCTGACATTCTGCATTCTACCAGCACCCATTTGTTGGCAAAGCTGCTGGTCTGGGATCACACTTAGACAGAAAGGTCTGATATGTTTATAAACTTCTTACAGACAGGAACCACTTTTTTTTTTTCTCCAAACACTACCAAACAGCTTTATTACCAACAAATGATACCAAAGAAATTGTTGAATAAAGTGGGCCTCTACAAAAATCACTCTAGTTGATGCTGATTTTTTTCCAAAGAAACCAATGTCTTAGTGATAATACCCTTAATTTCTTGAATGAATAATGACTTCATTATTTTTTAAAAAAGAATTCATTTATTATTTTTCAAACTGGTACAAGAAACAGAAAGAAGATTTTTAAAATCTCATTCAGGATCCCACCACCCAGAAACAAACGTAATGATTAATATGTGGTGACTACTATTCTAGACATATTTTTGCATATATTCAGTTGTAAAGACAGAATAAATTAGAAGGATGACAGGTCAGTGAGTACATATAAGCATATAAGTAGGATGATATAATACATTATATTAATTAAAAATACTAAATATAAAGTTTTCTTAGATTTAGCAGAAGAAGCAGAAATTGAGGTGACACGGAAGAAACTGCAGGACTTCAGGAGAATGGGTCTTCTGAAGAGATACTAGTTTCTAAAACATCTTGCTAAAGTTAAGAAAAAAAATAATGAAAAATATTAGGATGTTATTTTCTAACTATGTATTTCAAGTTTAAATACTAGTTACTGACAAAATATTTTCTCTCTTTCTTATGAAAGAATAGGAATTAGCACTCATATTTCCCCCCCAAGTATTTGTTACATTGTCAAGGTTTCTGTTCCATCACTACATTTTCAAAGTTAAGTTTTAATTCAATGGATAAACTAAGACAATACTCACCACCAAATTATAGTATTTTCATTTATGAGTTCTGAATTTGGACTCTGCAAAGTCATTATTTTCTGTAATTCTTTGTTCTGGAGTTTCCTTAAAAATTCATGAGTACTATGTCCTCTCAGTTCATTCCTATTTGAAAATGTCTGTCACCTTTTTACTGAAAGACAACTTGGCTGGCAAGAAAATTCTTGGGTTATTCATATATACAGATGGCTATAGCTGTCACTCCACAATCTTCTGGCATGGAGTAATCCACAAAGAAAGCCAGATGTCCACTGGTCTTTTTCTCCTTCTTTGTGATTTAGCCTGGGTAAAGGGGAGATACTTTCTTCCATTTATCCATCCAGTCACCAATTGTTAAGGTAAATGTTTTCATACTGAGTACTGCTGTAAATATCATCATTTGTATTAATCCATATAAAATTCTGTTGAAAAATTCTTTTGACTATTTTTACTTCAGATGTTGTTCTTGTTAGATGCCACTGAGTTGCCTACAACTAATCACAACCTTCTGAACAACAAATCTGAACCTTGTCCTATCCTGCAATATCTTCAATGCTCAATCCTGTTGTTGTTATCAGGTGCCATAGAATCAAGTATGACTTCTAGTGATCCTATGAACAACAAATCTGAACTCTGTCCTGTTCTATCTTTGTCATTTCTGACACACTTGAGACCACTGCTGCATGAATTAATGTATGTAAATTACACAGAAGTGTTTTGGTACTTAAATCAGTTTCATGTAAGACAGTACTGGGAGGAAGCCCTGGTAGTAAAGTAGTTAAGCACATTTAAAAAAAAAAGATTAAGCATTGTGAAAGGAGTGGATGCACTATGGGGATGGCCAAGTCTGACTTCTGCTCCTACATAAAGGGGAACAGTCCCCGTCAATAATATCCCTAGCAGCAAATAGATATCTGCTAGGTCAGACATGGCACACCAATCATTTAGGTCCGATATTCATTGTTGATTCACAGACTTTACTCACAGTTGTGATACCAAGAGTGGGCATTTATTAGGGAACTAAGTTGGAAAGTCAGGGAGGCAAAGAATGTCACCCAATGCAAATCCATATTTTAGCCCAGCAGTTCCAAGGCATAATTCCTCAATTAGTCTAGGATCTGGTTTCAGTTCAACAGTCAGCTTTTCCTTCCATCATTCAGCAAAAACAGCAAACCTTTTGACTGTGGGCTTCATCTCAGGGCTCCTCTGGTTACACCTTGCCATAGTTTCTCCACAGCAATGCCACAGTATCTCCACCACTATTACACAGGATCATGCCACCAGGGTCTCACTCTCACTACAGTATTGCTCTCACCAGAATCTTGTTCCAGTCTCCCATAAGTCTTGCTTCTCAGTGTGGGAAACTCTCTAATATCCTAGTTGCACAGTTGTTGATGATTTGCAAGACCATGTATCTGCAGTTAGAAAAGCCAACTTTTAAGCTAACACTACAATCTGTTTACCAAAAGTTTTAATTCACCAGTCACTCCATAGAAAAAAGATGAAGTAAGGTGGTCCCATAAAGATTTACAGCCCTGGAAATCCTGGAAATAAGGCAGTTTTTACTGTCTGATGTGATCACTAAGAGTCAGAACAAAATAATGAGCCGTGGAGTTGAGTACAGTTTGATAGCTTCCATGAATCTCTGATCACTTTTATATCAATATTATCACTCATTTTCTCTTCTGTAATTTCCTCTAGGCTGTGCACCATGTCTTATCACATTTTCAGCCTGTTTTACTCTAATTTCTTGCTAATGTGACTTTCTTCTCCATGTTTATATATTTATCTTTATTTTTTTTTTAGTACTGCAACCTTGTTTTTAATCTCCCCTTGTGCATTTATAGTATCTAATTTGAATTCTTGCAAACTAATAAAGAGCTATTTTTTTCTTCCTGCTTTTTTTTTAATAAAAAAGAGATCACATTATAATTTCTTTGAGACTATGGAAAACTGTTCTTAATACTTTTTTCTTTTTTTTTACTTTCATAAAAGCTAATTCTATTTTCTAATAGATTATAAAACAAACTAGCTGACTCCCAGGTCACTGGAAGTACCCTCACTCATTTCTATTCGCCAGATATTTGATGATCTTGATCTTGATCTGTCTTTTCTTCATATTCTTTACTTAATTATGTCCAAGCCTCATGCTAGACTATGTCCTAATATTAATTATCTTTAAACAGAACATTTGCTGAATAACTAATAGTATACATAGATGGATAGAACAAGGGTACTTTTATAGTTTCCATTTCATTTGTTTTCTTGAACATTCATTCATTAAACCTGTTATCTTGACCTGAGAGTTTACTTTCCCCCTTCATTTTGGGTGCAACAAGTTGTGGAGATTTTTTACATTATAAACTCCTTTAGTTCTATTTCAATCAATTAATAGATGTCGCCCTCCCACCCACCCCCCATATACACACACAAAACCTACACTGGCTCCTAGATAATTGGGATTGTCCATCCTCAGCTCTATACCCTAGACACTTAAGGATCTTAAGTCTTGAAAAAGATCTTTCTAGAAGCACTATTCACTTCTCCTATGGGAGAAGAACATAGCCTGCTCATGTTTTTTGATCTTATTTAATTAAAAACTACTGTCAACTTGATGGCACCTAAGGTGCACCCGATTCAGGCCACGGTCTTCTTAATCACCTGCTGTGCATCAGAGAGCTGGGCAATGAATAAGAATGACAGAAGAAGAATTGATGCCTTTGAGTCGTGGTACTGGAGAAGAGTATTGGACATTCCATGGACTGCCTAAAAACCAAATAGATATATCTTGGGAAAAGTACTGCTCCTTGGAGACAAAGATGGCAAAGCTTTGCCTTTCACGCTTTAGACATGAAGCTAGGTGAGGCTATTCCTTGGAAAGGGAGATTATGCTTGGAAAGACAGAAGGTCAGTGAAGGAGAGGAAACTGCCAATGGGATGAATTGACATGGTGACTTCAGCTGCTTCTTACCACTTCACCACCTGAGCCACCTCCAGAGCTCCCTAGTCCTGGAGAATTGTGCTGCTAACCCAAAGGCCACATCTCTCTAGTTCATATTTACCAGTGGCTCCAAGGAGAAAGATGGGAAATCTCCTCTAGTACAATTTATAGCTTTGGAAACCTGTTGTCAGCGATGAGTTGATTTCAACTCCAAAGTAGGTAAGTGAGTGAGTGCATTCATCTGTATAGTTTACAGACTAGAAGGCTGACTCTATTGGTTGTAGTGTTTCCAAATAGGGGGGAAAAAATATAATCAAAGGAGCACAAGCTGACCCTGACAAGAAATGAAAGGAATGATGGGAGAAAAAGAAGGAAGGAAGGGAGGGAGGGAGGGAGGGAGGGAAGAATGGAGGGATGGTGGGAGGGAGGGAAGGAGGAAGGGAGAAAGAGGAGAAGGAGAGAGGAAGGAGAAAGAGGGAGGAAGAAGAGGAGGAGAAGAAGGGGAGGAAGAGGAGGAAAAAGAGGAGGAGGAGGAGGAAGAGGGGAGGAGGAGGAGGAGAAGAAGGAGGAGGAGGAGGGGGAGGAGGAGGAGAAAGTAGTAACACACTGGATCACACAATAGAGCAGTCTATAATGTGGAGGAGGTGGATTCAGAGAGTGGTAAATTCAGCAGTTTAATACATCACTGGACTTGGTCACTCCATTCATGGTCTGGCTCTATTTGTTTATACATTACTTTCTTCACAGAATTTATAATTGAAAGATAACAAGATGGCCATTGCCAGCTACAAGATTACCTCTTCTTTTCAGTTTATGAACTTGTAGAAAAGATACTTTCTAAAAGGCTCTGACAGTCCTCCCAGGGAGAAATTAAATTCAGACTGTGTGCCTGTCTCTGACACAACTGCTGTGATTGGTTGAGTAGGTTAAAAAACTCTAGTTAGCTAGCTCTGGGTAGAATCAGCTGTTCTCCAAACAGAGACTGGGCAGGACTTAGTAAACAGTAATATTAAGGCTTTGTCTCTGAAGGAATGTATGCTAAGCAGATAGAAAAAAAAAATCAAGCCCATATGGCAAGTTTGTTTCATGGTTTACAGTTTGGGGTTGTATCCAATTTCCTGTCTCATTGATAAGATTTCTCTATTTTTCATTTGCTGTTTTCATTTGGGTTTCTGCAGGATGTCTTAGCTTTGCTATCTTTAACTTATAGTCTCTCTTATTTTTTATTTCAACAGTACTAACTTCACACAGTACTTGAACTGTTTTACAGCATGTGCTTGCAAGTATTATTAAACATTGCAAAACTTGGAATGGGACTTGGGGAAGAAGATAGCGGTGAAAAAGCACAGTTATCCCCATTTTTCCAATTAGAAAGCTGAGTCCATGAAAGAGTTAACAGATTTGTTCAAGTCTACATAGCTCAATCAAACAGCTGTGAGAGAATCGAACCTATACCCAGGTCTCGTGGCCTCATGATGCGTTCTTGACTCTTGACAATATCCGACTTCTCTGGTACATTCCTTTTACAGCTGCCTTCCCTCCTGATGGTCACGTTCCCAAATTGTGGCAGTCTGTACAGTGTTTATACAGAAAGCTTGAAAGGCTTTTAAACAGATACATAAATGGGCCCTAGGATTGAATCACTGGCTGGATAGATGAAGACAAACACATTTTAAATGGTAGCCTCATGGTGTTCAGTCCAATGGCAACACAATGTAATAAATAGTGGAGTGCTGCTGAGGAGTAAAGCTGTCAACCCTAAAAGAAATCCTTATATGGACACACACAGATTGTCATATTTGGTGCATGTGTGAAGATGAAACTCCTATAAGTATTTCAAAGTGTGGTCTCTTTGGGGATGTTAACTAGTTAACGTTGCTAATCAAATACTTTTCTTCTCACAAACAACATGGAGAAAACCTCCAATGTATCCCTAGTGTGGATTATCCCGTATTTCTGAATTAAAGATGCACCAATTAATGCATACTTAGAAAGTGGAAGGTGAGACAAAGAGGGGAAGACCTTCAAGTACATGAATTGACATAGTGGCTGGAGCAATGAGATCAAGTATATCAGAAATGGTAAGGATGGCCCAGGATAGGACATGCTTCAGATCTGTTGTTCATAGGGTTGCTATAAGTTTTATTTGACTCAACAGCAATTGGGGTGTTAGAACCCTTGAAAACTGGCTTTTATAGCAATAGTTTAGCCCCCTGAGGGACATGGTCTCCAGCTACCTTAACCGTGGACACATGCTCTTGCAACTCATCGACAGCTGTGGGGTGAATATAAGCGTGCTTTCCATACTCTGAAAAATGGCAACAATGGTGGTGGAGAGAGGGTAAAGAGACTCTGGCACTGCTATGATGAGACTGTGGCAAGGGATCACCAGAGGAATCTTGGCAGTGTAGCCACAGCTACAGATTTTGCTTGAGGAATTGAAACCTGGAAAAGCTCTGCGATAAAGTGTGCTACATGATGGAGGAAATCATAGGCTTCTTGCATTTGTGCTACTGAACGAAAACAGACTTTCATGAACTGAGGAATTGTGTCTTGCTGTTAATCTGCTGAAGACTGTTGAACTAAATCTGGAAAAACTAAATGTGGACTTGGACTGGTGGTACTCTTTGCCTCTGCCACTCCATAACCTATGTCCCACAACTGTGAGTAAAGTCTGTGAGTCTTACAACAAACATTGGACTCAAAGATTAATAGAAATAAGTTCAGGAGCATGAGGGAGGGGGTGGCATGTCTAACCTTGCAGGTATTTGAAGCTGTGTTGCAGTCCACCAGCTGCTCCAGGGGAAAAAGATAGGCAACCTCTTTCTGTGCCTCTGATAACTCACTGGAGGGTCAGCTATGGGTCAATTCCAACTCAACAATACAATACAACAACAGCAGCAAAGGATGATACTGATGGGGATAGTTTCCCTTTTAAAAGTGGGTAGAAGTCAGACTCAGCCACCCTTATGTTGTGTCTATCCCTTGTACAGCACTTAACAACAACAATCAATGCAGTTTCACAGAAATAAACTATTCATTTCTTTGCTCCCTCCCTACCTATCCAAAGACAGGTCTGTAGGAGGGGGCGGCACGTAAGGATGGGCTGGCACCTCTCCTTGTCTCCTTTGTCCCCTAAACATGACCTGCACATGTTCTTTCTCACACTCTCTTGTCACCTCAGGCCTCTTCATTCTGGGTTGGGCATGCCCTTTTCTCCCCTTCCTCATCAGCCCAGCACACGGGCCAGCATCTTCATTTTGTACTTCATGGCCAAAAGATGAAAAAATGTTAATTGAGGATAGGGCTTTAGCATCAACACTGGGAATACTCCACTGCACAGCAGAGATCATTTCTTGGAATAATTCACTTAAATGTTTACAAGAAACAATTATCAAAGTGTCCCAGACTGATTCATAATGTAATTAATGAAAGAACTGCTAATAGTTTCCATTTTCTAGTTTGTTTTAATCCTCCTGTATAAACTCTTCTTTCATCACTTCAACTACATTCCATTCAATGATTAATGGAGGTGAAGTTTTATAAAGCAAAAATGTTACTGAAAGCTAACCCTGAAAGGGTGTATTCCAAACCCAACTCAAACATAATCATTATATAATGCAAGAGCCATCCTAACAAAATAAAAAGAAAACAATTAATGCTATAATTCCTTATAATTTGGGACAATAGAAAGAAGCATGTCCAACACCTAACTGATTGCCCTTTGCTCTTTGTGTATTAAAACATGTAAATGAAAATGCCTTTGCTGTCACAGACGGAGGAAGACCTGATGAACTCTGACTTACCATATTACTGTTCAGAATCCAGAAGTTTACAAATAATAATAAAATAAAACAGCTCTTGTCTAGTTATTCCGAGCCAACTTTAATTACTGTAAGGATGGGTGCTGCAGGATAAACGTTTCCTTTCCACTTCAGCTTTGAAAGAAGCACACGTTTTCTTGCTGCCTTTATGTGAAAGCCCTGAGGTCCACAGCCTATTCTTATTCACCAACTGGAAAAGATTTGTCTGCCATGCCCAGTTTGATGTTTTGTGCTCAACTCCCAAAGTCCCAATTTGAAGCCATTCTCTTCCACTTAAGGAGACATTTCATTTTCCCTTTAATTTAAAAAATGTTCTGAATGCTGAGTGACATTACAAGGACTCCTGGGTTGCCGAATATAAACTGTGTGTGTGACACTTGTTAGGTTACGTCAGCAGGCAGGGGCAGTTCGGCCAAACTAGCAAGCTGCCAACTGGTCACTTCAGGGAAAAGTTTCAAGCATGCTCCATATGTGCAGCCAGCCAAAGTAAGACCCGAAATCTAAAATAAGTGCAACAAATACTTGGTCTTAAAGCAGTCTGGGGAATTGAATTTTGTTAAGCAAATTCCAAATGACCCAATGGAAAGTTCTAGAGCAATCTTCTTTTCTAAGTGACCTTAACCATACCAAAATCTTCTTCCTATCTATCACTATTACTGGAGAATACATTACTGGCAAAGAATAAAGAATATGTGAAGAAAACCTCGTCTCTCTACTCTAGTCACCACCCAAGGTTCAAACCATTCAAGACTTCTTTAGTAAAACACCAAAGCACAAATTCCCAAATTCCCAATATGTACATTTAAAAAAATTTTAATATGGGAAGGAAACTGCTTCTTAGAAAAGCTTTATCCAGGAAAACATTATTAAATAATTCTAAATAATCTTATGAGGATATAGTAAATGGGTCCCTAAGACACCTGAAATCCAGCGGACAGTCCTGTCTTAAGTATCTGTGATATAAATCCTTTAATCCAAGTTTCTTTTGGAGCATGAGCTAAATTAAGTGCTACCCTTTTGCGGTGTTAACAACTGAGAACTAATCCAAAGGGAGTAACAGGAGATTCCAGGTGAGCCAAGAATCTCAAATAATACACAAAGAGAACCATTAGTCATCACTCAAGAGCAAACTTCAAGTCGAACGACATTAAGCAAAGACCATATACTGATAGGACTATCAAAACAGTTTTTTGGCAGGTATGAGTTTAATCCTGAGGATTAAATAAGGAATGATGTAAAACTGACTCTATCCAGTCAGTCATGAGAAGACATGTCTCCCATCATGTGTCATTAACTTAAAATTCATTTATATGAAAAAAAGTAAATTAATAATCTGAATAAGACAGAGAATAAACTGGTAAATGACATGGTAATCTTGATCATAAAATTAAATATTAAAGCAAAACTTGATACTGACCCTTCATTTCTGAGGTGAGACGGTAAGGACGTTGTCCCTTTGAACAGTTGTTGCTCCTTGATTCCACCGAAGCCTCCATCATAGTTTAACTGGAGTGGGCGACTATTTAGGTGGCCAGCAGCATGTGATTCTGATAAACAAATCCCATTTCGTTTCACCATACCATCCCCTGTCAGAAGTGTTCCTTTGGATTCCCCTGCCTTCTGTGCTGTAATAACCAAGGAGATGTCTGTCCAAGTTTTCTTGTTTTAGGCATCACTATCTTCTAACATACTTTTTTCAACCTAAGAATTTAAAGGAACTTAAAATTATGTATTGCTTTTAATAATCCAGTCTGGAATTTTATGGCCCAAACTTCTTTGAACATATACAAGACCTTGTCATAACTTCAGGCCTGATGTCATCAACTCAGCAGGTAAAAATGAATAGGAAAATGTAATGTCTTTTCTCAACTAGCTTGGGGTCTACTGAAGGAAACACCCAAATTAAAGTGTATGAACTGCTTGATCCACTATAAGTACTTCAATGTCTAACAACAACAATTTTTCCTGCATTTGGAAGTAGCATGTTAGCGATTTTCCATTTAATCCAAGCTATCTATATAATGAATGCCTCTCCATTGTGAGAAACTGACTATCTTAAGCACTTGGGATGCATCACTGACACAACAAAGATTCTGGATAAGTCTTACATCTCAACAGGGAGAGGCTGACAATAAAGACTAAACCATATTAAATAGGTTATATGCTCGATACAAAAGGAGATCTGATGGCATAATCCACAGGGAGTTGCACTGCTAATCCAAAGGCACCTCTCTGGTAGTTTGAACTCACCAGCTGCTCTGAGAGAGAAAGATGGGCAATCTCCTTCTGTGATTTAGAGCCTCAAAAAACCTACTGGAGGGTTGACTAGGAGTCAATTCTGATTCAACAACAATGAGTTTGAATTTTCTGAGATCAATGTATGATAATAAATGCTATGGGAAAATGGAAAAGTAGGAAAGGATAAAGAGGGATTAGGAGTGGGGGTGGATAGAATTTGAAATAGCATAGTCATGGGAGGCTTTATGGAGATGTGACCTCTGCAGTTAGACAGGGCTGCACACTTAGAATGCACACCTGGTTACATGTGTTCCGTCACCATTCTCAAATTCTTAACAATTTTAATCAAAAACTCTCACATTTTCATTGTACATGAGGGCTAGAAAATTGCATAATAGGTTCTGCATGAGGCTTGAAAAGGTTGGATGGGTATGGGGAACTGCAGGGAACAGGGGTGCAGAGGACCCAGAGAGCCAGGCTGGTGCCAGACCACTGCACTGCTCCAAGTGCCAAGGAGTTGGGATTCATCCTTTGCAACACACTGGCCCAATCTAGTCCATCTCTTTTTTCTGTACAGCCCACCAGCTAAACACATTGTTTGGCCCTTTACAAAGTTTGCCACTTCTGCACACGGCCAGTGTTTCCCAAAAGACAGACTGCTATGCCAGGCAGCCTTATAAAATGCTGGTTCAATTTAAGTTAAATAAATCTTGACCACATAGCTTTACTAACTCTTTAGCATATTAGTGTGTATTGTTTAATTTCCCTGAGAGAAGGGAAATATGCAATGCTTCCCCACACTGAACCTTTCTTCCAAAGAAAAGCCATTAGCCAAAAGTGTTTCGTTGAACTTAAATGTGGCAACCACTCCTCTGAGTACAGGGGCCCCTCCAAAAGGGGAACTCTGGTGGCACTGTCTGGTTTGTTGTGCTGCTTTGTGGTGGTTTGAATTCACCAGCACCTCCAGAGGAGAAAAGATGGGAAATCTCCTCTCATGCAATTTACAGCCTCCTCTTTAGGGTAAACTATGAGTTGGTTTTGACTGGAGGGCAAGGAGAGTGACTAAAGGTCTTCAGTAAGGATGATATGATCTTAATTTGCCAATCTCTCACCTCTCATGACACACACATACAACATTTTCATGGTCTATCAGCTGGGACAAACAGGCAAAGCTGATGCCCATAGCCCTAACAGGTTGGCAGCTAGGGTTTTCCCAGGCTCTGCTGGTTGCTCTAGGAGCTGAGGATCATTGTGCTGACCTACCTGCAGCCCAAGTGCTTCACTCCAGTGAAGTGGAGGAGATTAAAAGGTGCTAGACGATCGAGACAATGGAAATCAGCCTGGACAGTGGCAATGACGAGTACCTGGGTTGAGTATATGATTATCATACTCAGCTGCTAACCAAAAGGCTGGAGGTTCAAGTCCACCCAGAGATAATGCTTTAAAATGGCATTTTCACTTCTCCAACATTAGCTACTGAAAACCCTATGGAGCAAAGTTCCACTGTGACACACAAGGAGTCTTTATGAATTTGAAGTGACTCAATATCAACTGGCTTGACTTTGTGGTGGCAGCGATGGGAAAGAAGAAGGTGGACTCATGAGGTATTTTGGAAGCTGGGACAACCTGGGGATGGGAGGGATGATGGGAACTGGTGAGAAGTGGAAACTGCTCTAAGATTCTGACTTCAGTAACTGAGAGGTGTTAAAATTTTATAAAACTTATAAAATGCATAATTGTATGAATCACAATGTGAAAGAAAAATAGTGTGAAAACACAAAGTATAAAAACTTTGTAAGAAAACCAATTTAAAAAAAAAAAAAAGACTGGGAAAAAAAGCATTGCCGTCTCCAGCTAGAATCCTACTTGAACATAAAACAACTGGGCTTCTGGCCTTTGAGATGACTGCTCTCCGCACTGTTGTTTTCTTAGCCCAGGAATTCCAAGCCTGCACCACACCCCTGACCCTGCCTGTGGCGCTGCATCATTGTAGTGCATTTCACAAGAGCGGGAGAGAAGAGTCCTCTGTCTCCTGGCAGGTGCACTAAGGTCTCAGTTACCAAACAAAGGCTACCTTTTCCAAACAATGAGGGACTCTGAAATGAAATCCTAGGAGGCCATGACCAATCACAAAGATTCCAAAGCTCAAGAGCTAAAATATGCTTTTAAATTGGGCAACGGGTGCTTTTAGAGCTGCAATTACTTTTTACTGCCATTATTTGAGTGCTGACATAGACCTCGGAGGTGAAGCAGGTGGTGAAGTGGAGCAACTGCAGGCAGAGTGGATGTGAGAACCCTACATGGACATGCTCCAGCACAACCTAGAGGTGCTGGGAGAGGACAGTCACCCCTCAGAGCACAAATGAGGTGCTATGGCCATGCAAAGGCCAGGTGGCCCGGACAGGAGGAACAAAATCATTGGGGAAGCACAGAGGGTGAGGACAGTGGATGAAATACCTGTCTCTTACCTTCATGTAAACATGAACAGCTCAGCAGTATTACCGAAGCCTACATGCATTTTAGAAAAATGCTTGTAGCAGTCATATTCTGAACAACAATAACAAAAATCTATCATAAACAACTGTACTTTTGTAATCATCACCCAAGCTCTGCCATCTCTCTTTAAAAGGAGTGACCCTCTTCTTTTCCAAGTCTGTACCCCCACCTCCTTGGTCTCCAGATTCCACCTTTTCTTATTTTGTCAAAGACTTTGTTCCCAAAATTACCTTAAAGGGATAATTTCCCATTTCTTTGGTCTGTCATGGGACCCCAGCAGCAAAACTTTGGAAAAGAGAATTCTAATGGTAAATCTACTTAGGAATTGCCATTGGACAATTTAAAAAAGGATAAAACAGAACATGTCTCTGCCCTCTTTAAAGCTGGTTCTGGTTTTTCACTGCCACCAGTCAAGTCCAAGCCACTTCACACAATCCAAAGCGCTGCTAGACCTCAGCTCCCTCTGCAAATTCCCTTACAGTAGCACTGGGCTTTGATCCCCCTACTACTCATGCTTGTGCCCATGTCCAGGGCTTTAAAGTTGCTCTTTTTCAGCAAGGGGCATTCCTACCATAGGTCTGCTTTTTTTAAAAAAACAAAACATGGTTGCTTCCTTCTCATGAGACAGATTTCAATTTAAATATCATCTCCACATCACCACCTTCCAGAGCTACATAAGCAAAAATAAATGACCCTGGCCACACTCATTCTTTACTTCATTCTCTTGTTTAGCTTCTTTGTCGAAGTCAGCAGATCTCAAATCATTTTTAGAATTTGTTTTCCTGTTTAACATCTATCTATCTTCCCTCACTAGAGTGCAAGCTCCTTGGGGGCAAGATTTGGTTGCTTTTGTCAACACAGCTGGTCTAGAATAGTGGCTGGCACCTAGTAGTGACTGATTGTGCTATTACATTAAGAAACCAAGGTAATATAAAGCGCGTAGTTATAGACTCCACTATGGAATCCTGGGTTGATGAACACACCATAAACTGTCTTTTCCTGTCTCTTGGATTCTACCTCTTGATCTCTGTCAGAGACCGTCAAACCAAAAGCCCACAAAGGCCAGACAGGAAAATGAGTGAAATGGCCTGGAGATACAGAATGAATTCTAGACTCATCTCAGGCCTGCTACCAAGTTCCAATTATTCCCTGCTGGGGCTATAAGGAATGAGAACTCAACATTACTTCAACTTCCGGTTTTTCACCATAGGTCATGAATCTAAACTCTTCCATAAGGTCTTCTACTTTAAAAACATTGACAATTAATCAAGAAGAAACACTTGGGAACCAAACAAGCATGACCCTCTGGGGCAGTTTATAACCTATGACATCTATTTTTAGATGAGCTCCTTCTTTCCACGAAGGTAAACCTACCATTCTTCTCAATCCCTGTTAAATGAAGTAGGGCCAGGTCTCCCTACTGTGGCAAAATGGGATTCCAGCTTTTGTGAGCATAAAGGAAGAAAAGAAACAAGAAACAAAAAGCAAAAGCAAGCAAATTCATTGTTGTCAAGTCAGAACCAACTCATAGGTGACTCTTCAGCAGGTTTTGGGAGGCTGTAAATAACACAGGAGGAAATGGCTCATCTTTCTCCTGAGAAGGAAAATGTTTAATGTGACCCTGAATGTGTGTGTGTGTATACACACACATAATTGAATAGTGTCTTGAGGCAATACTTATCCTTACTATTACTTTTATATTCTACTACATTATTTTTTTAAAAATCCTGGTTGTAACCCATTAACCTGACTGTCACCTTACAAGAGAGCCATTTCCTGCCCTGGAGAAAGGTTATCCTAGTTACTGATGTCTCACTCAGCAACTGAGGTCTTTAGTCTCTGATCCCAGGTTTCGATCCCAGCCAGCAACTGTTTGGCAATACCAAATGTCCCATTCAGTCACTGTTTTAATAATCCCCCTCAATCAGAAAGGTATTTTCAAAGACTTCAGGGTATACTATATGAATGTGAAGTATGTCCGAGGAAATGAACAGCGTTTTGAACTCTAATTTAAAAAGAATCTATTTCCCATATATGTGGACCTACCCATTAGGCAAAATAGTTATCCTAATAGGCTTTTCCAACTGAGTCATTTAAAAGCAATAAAAACAACTGTGGCTTTACAGACTACTTAGAAACATCCAGAAAAATATATGGGCAGTGTTTCTTTGGCAATATGATATTAACTAAGCCCTAGTTAATGTAGAAATTGCATGAAAGTAGGGGAAAATGTTCTAAAATTAGTTTTTACATGCAAATTCAAGAAGCTCCAGTCTCAAGTTTGAAAAGATGTTACGTGGCCTTACTCTCATCTGGAGGAAGGGCTCGGTCAGGAAGCAGGGTGCCCTGTGAGGCCGCCCTGAACAAGCGCGCCCGTGAACTGCTTATCCTTCGAATCTTCGCAGGGTCCACTGGGGGTTTAGGAAAAGCAAGGCAGGGATGCTCGTCTGCGGCGGGAGGTGTCGGTGGTTTTGGTTTCTGTAAAGAGATTGTTCAAATGAGTGCCATGATTTTCTGTGTTCCAAACAAGCCTCACTATCTGGAAGACACTTCTGGAAGAATGCAGGGTTGGCATCTGCTTGGTGTCACGTGGCCCAATTCTACTGTCTCATTGGACCATCTTCCCTTATAGGTATATAAATAATATTTATTAATAGTTTTTGTGTATTACACTGTGAGTAAATATTGTGCTGTCCAAATAAATATTTGGTGGTGGGGGAATATAAATAAGAGACTATATTTGTTGTTATGAGTCATGGAATCAGAACAGACTCATTGCTGACAATCTCGACTGTTTTCAGAGACTATAAATCACACAGGAGACTGTCTAACTTTCTCCTGTGGAGCATCTTTGTATTATTGGCAGTGTAACTCCTTATCCCCTGGGAAAGATGATAAAATTCAAAGTTAATTACATTCAAGTTGGTTCTGACTCATAGCCACTCACCATCCAATTTCCAGGGCTATAAATCATGATGAGAGGAGACTTTATCTCACCAATCCGCTGGCGGACTGGAACCACCAGAGGCACTGGCCTTTGGGTTAGCAGTATGATGTGCTTAAGACTACACCAGAGCTTGCATAAAGTTAGGTATTTAAACAAACAAACCCAACCAAACTCACTGTCAGTAAGTCAGTTCACAATAAGATGTGAACAACTTTTCATCAGTTTCCCAGGATGCCTTTCTTCCCGGGAGTTAATTGCCCATCTTTCTCCCCAAGCGATCAATCCTAAATATACCAAGCTTTCAGTTAGCAGCCCAACTATCTAAGAAATGAAAAATTTTAAACTTCCCGCTCTTGAGTTAGTTCCAAACAGCAACTGTCCATCGAGCTTCCAAGGTTGTAAATTACAATGGAAGCAAACTGTCCATCTTTCTCCCAGAGCAGTTGGTAGATTCCAACTTGGGCATTGGAGTTAGCAACACAGCTCGCCACAGACGACATCACCGGAGCTTCATGAAGCTGTTACTGCCATCAGGCCAACTGTGGCTCACAGCAACCCTATGAACAATGGAACTGAAACCTGCACTGTCCTGTGCCACCCTCACCACCTCCAACACACTTAAGTCTATTCTTACCTCCCTGAAGTTACATATACTCAACGTTTTGCAAATATCTGTATTTAATTCCATTTAAAAAAATTTATTATTTTCTGTGTGTGTACTGTCAAATCGGATCAGACTGGTACAGGAGGAGATTGCCCCTCCTTCTCCAGCAGAGCATCTGGTGGATTTAAACCATGTACCTATGGGACTGCAGTGCAACTTCTTGCCACTATGCCACCAAAGCTCCCTTTAATTCCATTTTTAAAAGCCCCACTTATTAGGTACCTAATACCAAGGATTATGAATATTCTAAAGGTAGACTATGAATATTCTAAAAGTAAACTATGAATACTATCTTTAGATATTATAAAGGATCTGGTTGTACGGTGGATTATGCACTGGGCAATGAATCTAAAGATCAGCCATTAAACAAAAAGATGAGGTTGTTTCCTTCCTTTTTTTAAAGGATCTATAGCCTTGGAAACCTATGGGACAGCTCTAATCTATCTTAGAGAGTCACTATGAGTTGTAATCTACTTGGTACCAATGGGTTCTACGCCTTGGACTCCACAAAAGTATTTTTTTTTAAAAAGTCTTTTTTTAAAGGCTCTAACATTCTTTAAATAATTTAGGCTAAATTTTAAAAGTCACAAAGCATAAACAAGAAGTTATAATGGAGTTATCATATAAAAAGATCTATTTTCTGCATCTCAAGAATTTTATTCTGATACTTTGTAGGGGAAAAAACACTGTCATGGGTCCAGCCAGTCAGAGGTCACTCCTACAGACGGTGGCATCTTCCACCCATGATCTCACAGGGTAGCTTGGCAGGCCTGTCCCTTCATGTGCAGCTTTAGCACAGCACCTGCCTATGAAAGAGCAATCTTAGGATAGCAAGTGCTTTTAGCTCTTTTTAGCAATCAAATACCATTAAATACAGTTCCCAAAAGTTAATTCCATAATTCATAACATGAATTATTCTCTAGAAAATAATTTCACCAATAGCCTATGTGTGTTTATGTTTACACAGACTCTAATGTAAAATTCACATCAGGTAATTTAGAAAAACAAGGCTGTCATGTCTTAAAAACGTTTGTTTCTTAATGCATATTAGAACAAGATATCATGTATAGTAGAACAAGATCTCTCCATTAGAGTTCTCCTCAGAAATTATATCAGTAATGATTACATTCTTAAAATATTTTTATTTCCTCTTGTTCACTTAAATCCATTATTTGTTTATAAAGCAAACTAAGACAATTATTTGAGTAATTTGCCTCTGATTTTCCTGTGAAATGCACTTTATTATTTTTAAAATGTATTTTTTTCAAGTAAAAGTTTCTAAATCATATTGGTTTTTCATGTTGCAAGGAGAGACCAGTACTTGGAGAAGGACATCATGCTTGGAAGGGTGGAGGGAGGAGAAAGAAAAAGAGAAAGAGAGGGAGGGTAATGGGGATAGGTGTGTCAGAGACATTAAAATTGGCACAGGATAGAGCAGGTTTCAGGACTGTTGTATATAGGGTCACTATGAGTCACATGTGATTCAATGTCACATAACAACATTCTAAAAGAGATAATATTTTTTTATTTATAGTTCATTAATCAACAATCACTTCTCTTTTTAGTCCCCCTAATTTGCTGTAATTACAAAGAGTAAGAAAGAAGAAAAGACTGTGATGGATGTCAAAAGAGACTCTGAATATTACACTAGCACACCAAGAAGCCAAAGCAAAAGGAAGAAATCAGGAAGTAAAGGAGCTGAACAGAAGGTTTCAAGGGCAGTTTGGGAAGACAAAGCAAAGTACTAAATGTGCAAAGAGCTGGAGTTGGAAAATTAAAATGTACAAACTCCCTAGGCATTTCTCAAGCTGAAGAAAACGAAGAACAAATTCAAGCCTTGAGCTACAATACTTAAAGATGCTAAGGGGAGAATATTGAATGATCCAGGTAGCATCAAAAGAAGAGGAAAGGAGTACACTGAGTCATGGTATTAAAGAGAACTTGCTGATACAGATGAATTTCACGAAACAATTTATGATTAAGAAGCAATGGTGATGAAGGAAGACGTTCAAGTTGCTCTGAAGGAATTGGCAAAAATAAGTAAATGGATGAATGAATGAATGCATGCATGCCCCAGGGAACTGGTAGAATATCAACTGACATATTTCAACAAATAGATGTAGTTCTGGACATGCTCCCCAGGTTGTGCTAAGAAATTTGGAGGGCAACGTCCAAGTGACTGGAAGAGATCCACATTCCAAAACAAAGGTGATCCAACAGAGTGTAGAAATTATCAAACAATATCACTAATATTACATGCAAGCAGAATCCTGCTGAAGATTACCCAAAAATAACTGGAACAGTACATGACAGTGAACTACCAGAATACAAACTAGGTTTAGAAAAGGCTGTGGCACTAGAGACATCGTAGCCAATATTAGATGGATCCTGGCAGAAAGCAAAGAGTATCAGAGAAATGTCTATCTGTGTTTAATTGACTATGTAATGGCACTGACAGTGTGGATCACAAAAAATTGTGGCTAACACGGAGAAGGATGTGAATTCCAGAACACTTAATAGTGCTCATGTGAAACCTATACTTAGACCAGGAAGTAGTCCTCAGAACAGAGCAAGAAAACACTGTATGATTCAAAATCAAGAAAGAATGCATCCAAACCTCTTTAATCTACATAAAGAATAGATCATTTGGGAGGCTAGACTTTATGAGGAGGAATATGGCATTAGGATTAGAGGAAAATTCATCAACAACCTGTATTATGCAGATGATACAACCTTACTTTTCAAATATATGAAGGACTTGAAGCATTTGCTGCAGAAGGGCAAGGACCACAGTTTTCAGTCGTCAATATGGATGGAAGTTCAACATCAAGAAAACAAAGATTCTCACTACAAGGGTCAACTGGCAGCCTCATCATAAATGAAGAAGATACTGAAGTTGTTAATAATTCCAACTTGTTTGGTTCCACAATCAACATTCATGGCACCAGCAGTGAGGAAATCAAAAGACTAATTCCATTAGGAAAAAAAAAAATCTACTGTCAGAGACTTCTCCAGAGTGCTGAAGAGCAATGATGTCAGTTAGAGACTAAGGTGTGCCTGATCAAGGCCATAGTTTTCACAATTACTTGCTGTTTACAGAAAGCTCGACAATGACTAAGGATAATAGAAGAATAGGTGCCTTTAAGATGTGGTACTGGACTGTTGTAGAATGGGTCTGACATCAGGGTGGGTGCACGACAGAAAAAACTGAATAAATTATGTATATTGTATTGAAACAGATGAGGGAAAGAACAGATTAGACGTAATATATGATTGAGTATTATGGTTAGCACAGGAATCCAGAATTAAGGTTGCATAGGGGGAGCTCTGGTGGCCTAGTGGCAAGAAGCTGCAACTACAATCCCAGAGGTGCAGGGTTCGAATCCACCAGATGCTCTGCCGGGGAAGGAGGGGCAATCTCCTCCTGTACCAGTCAGATCTGATTTGACGGTACACACACACAGAATTGAGGTTGCATAGAGAAGTGTACT
>NW_006399763.1:1957128-1958917 GCF_000299155.1 Elephantulus edwardii
TATAAATGTCTATTAAAATTAATAATAATAATAATAAAAAGATGTGGTGCTGGAGAAGAGTTTGAAACATACTATGGACTACCAAGAGAATAGGTCTGTCCTGGAGAAGGTGAAACCACGTTTCTCCTTGGAAGCAAGGATTCTGAAACTCTTTGTCACATATTTTGGGCATGTTCCTAGGAGGGACAAGTCCTTGGAGAAGGATATCATGGTGGGCAGGATGGAGAGATTTTTGTTAAGAGAGTAAGATCTGGATAAGATGGATTGACATAGTAACTAGGGTCATTGGGGGTAAGTGTGTCAGAGACAATGAGATTGGCTTAGAATAGAGCAGGGTTCAGAGCTATTGTGGATAATATTGCTATGAGTCACAGTCAACATTACATAACAGCAAGGACAACAATCTGAATTGTGAAGTTCAAATACATCTATATTGAAAGAAGTACAGCCAGGGTGCTCCTTAGAAGCAAGGATAGTGAAGCCATATCTGGTGTACTATGGCATGTTATCAAGAGAGGCTAGTCCTTGTAAAAGGACATTATGCTGAGAAAAGTAAATGATCAGTGAAGGAAAGGAAGGATTTCAACAAAATGGACTGAAATAGTGACTGCAACAGTAAATGTAAGCGTAGCAGAGATCATGAGGACAGAGTAGGATTGTTGTTGTTTTCATGTGTCATTGAGTCAAGTACAATTCATGAACATGAGTGTGACCCTATGGACAGGTGCCATCCTACCGTCTCCAACACACTAGAGCCCACTGCTGCAGTCACTGTGTCAATCCATCTCACTGAAGGTCTTCCTCTCACAGCTTTGATCTGTTGTGTGTAGGTCGTTTATGAATTGGAGCCAACGTGACAGCACCTAACTACAATGGAGACAGTGTTAGTTCAGTATGGAATTTCTGCCTTCTACAAGATGCCTAGGACTTGATGGCACTTAACAACAAAAACACCCACATAGAAATCAGTTGGTCTAGTGGACAGAAAGTGATGCCACCAAACCAAAGGTGGGTGACTTTTAATCCATGGCCCTCAGGTCTGTTTTTCATTGTTTTTGTTAAAACATTCTTCTACGTGGTATAGTCCTGGTGTGTCCACTTTCTTTACAGAGGTAACTTGTGGTTTCCAGGAAGCTGAACACTGTGACACTGATATGTCAAATGTGTTAATGGTTACCCATGGTAGACAGTGTTTGGTGGAGTTCCTAGATTAAAACAAGCTTGGAAGCAGGAGTGGCATCCACTTCTGTAAATAGCTTACCTCTGGAAACTCTATGAACCTGGAGAAAGGATGAAAGTAATGCAGGTGTTGAGAACTTTCGTTCATAGGGTTGCTATGAGTCACCTACGACTCAACGGCACTTAACAACAACAACAACATGTAGAAGACCAGGATTTGAGTCATTGCGAACACACTTCATGTGCAATCACCACCCGTATTTCTGTGGAGGTCTGCATGTAGTTACGATACAGAGCGAGGCAAACTAGGAAGAAAGGCCTGACTATGTACTTAGAAAAACCAGCCAGCGAAAGACCTATGGATCACAACTATGCAACCTCTAACCATTCACGGAGCCGGAGCGGGACCTATCCACATTTGACCATGAACTGGGGACTTTAATTTGCTGTAAAATATTCATTAAGAATGTGATCTGGAAAATGGGCACAGGATATGAACAGGCACTTCACCGAAGACGACAGTCAGATGGCTAACAAGCACATGAAGAAATGTTCAAAATCCCTAGCCCTAGGAGAGATGCAAATTAAAACAACTATGAGATATCATCTC
>NW_006399763.1:1959892-1986361 GCF_000299155.1 Elephantulus edwardii
ACTGACAAAGGAGATTAAACAGAACTGGCTTTGACAAGCACTGTGGCAACTGAACAATTAAAACAGACATTTGGATGGTGGGGGAAGAAGAACAAACTGGGGAAGAGGTTAGAGAGAATGGTACAGCAATGAAGGAATGAAAACCCAAAATCCCTGTAAATGTTCATTAATACTAATAAAATTTAATAATAAAAAAAAAGAATGTGATCTGGGAATATGAAGCTAAAGGTAAGAAAATAAATGTCCAGGCATAAATAATTAACAAAGATGAAATACATCATTTCAGTATTGTGTGAAGTTTCCCATCTCAAAATGTCTACACTTTGTTGGTAGCTTGGAACTGAAAAAGAAATTGAGAACTCTGCCAAATAAGAATGAAGATACAGAAAATGATGTCTTTAATAGATGCCTTAATTACTATAAATATTTGAAATTTATAATAAGTATTATAAATTATAAACTATTGTCAATATTTTGGGTACTAAATTTCAGTTCCTGAGAAAAGGAAAAACACAGATTTGCAAAGCAGATATTTTATTCATCTCTGGCAAGATAAAGGCCCAACTGCTCTACAATAAAAGCCATTATTTTCCTAGTACCAAATTAGAAATTATTTGTATAATGAGAGCACAGGTTCCATTATAATCCTGACCTTTAGGAAAAATATTTATGTTGTTGTTGTTGTAGTGATGTACCATGGGGTCGGCACCGACCCATAGCTGACCCTCTAGTGAGTTTTCAGAGGCAGTTAATCACACAGGAGGAGACTGCCCATCCTTCTCCAATGGAACACCACTGGTAGCTATCTCACTGAACTACTTGAAAGATAAAGTGATATGTGTAAAAGCCTTTTCAATTCTTCGAGAAAATGATAAAGCAATACATCAATTTCCTTCATCCTAAACTCTACAAAATGCAGAAGTTCTTGCACTGTGCAGAACTTGGAATGAGAGAAAGTGTGCTCCTACCTTGTAGAACAAAAAACAAAATGGTTTTTAAATGAAGGAAATCAGTGGAAGAAATGCTATTTCACAATTCACTTCAAATAAATGTACAAGTGGAGCCTCTGGGTGGTACAAATGCTAAGGCACTTGACTGCCAACTTCAAGACTGGAGGCTCAGAGGTATCTGAGATGAAGGGCCTAGAGATCTATTTCCTAAGATCAGCCGTTGAGCAAAGACCCCATGGAGCATCGTGCTACTGTGACACGCATGGAGTGGGAGTCCGAATCACCTGCACGGGAACTGATTAATCAGTTAAATAATGTTCCCAGTGCAGATCTGCCTTTCGCACCCATCGCCCTACTCTTTCATGTTCATTTCCTGACACTTGCACAAACCAAGTATATTAGGAAAAAAACCTATTGGGAACACAAAGTTCACTTTCACAGAGCAACCCCAAGGAAGCAGCAATGCACAGGACAACTGCAGGATATGGCTGCTCACGATTCTGATGATGATCCTTGACCACCTCCTGATATTCTTCCTCAGGATCGCCGGCAGGGATGGCCAGGGCCACCACCCTCATACCAAGACGACTAGGGAAGAGATGACATTCCACCTCACAGAGACAGCTGCTCATGATTGGTCTGTAAAGCAGCAGAACACACATATATACACACCACAGTGAAAAGCCTCTTGGAAGTCAGAAAGCGAGTACTGAAAATTCTCCCAAATACATAAACCTTCAAGAGCTGGCAATTTTGTGTGCATTTCAAGTACTGTGATTTTCTCCACAGATAGTCTGGGCAACTCTGTCACTTTCAGCAAGTGATTTGCAGCTGTATATCACAGCTGTGACAGAAAAAAAAACACCCCACAGACAAAACACGTTGGCATTCTTGTTGCTGCTGTTGCTTTGTACCATCAAGTCAGAACCAAACGACAGCTGATCCTCCAGCAGGTTTCAGAGGCAGTGAATCAGACAGGAAGAGACTAATCATCCTTCTCCTATGGAGCAATTTAAAGATTTGAACCCCTGCCTTTGGGTTAATAGCGTGCACCTAATTCAGGCACTTGCTATGCATCTGAGGGCTGGACAATTAATAAGGTTGACAGAAGAATAACTGATGCCTTTGAGTTGTGGTGTTGCAGAAGAGTACTGAATATCACTTGGAGGTCAAAAGGACAGATGTGTCTTAGAGAAAGTGCAGCCAGAGTGCTCTATAAAGACAAGGATAGTGATGCTTCTTCTCTCATACTTTCAGCATGTTGTTAGGTGAGGCTATTCCTTGGAAAGGGACATCAATGCTTCGAAAGGTGGAGGGTGAATGAAAGGGAGGAAGACCCTCAAAGAGATGGATTAACACAGTGACTGCAGGACTGCACCAATGTGCTCTAGTGTGTCAGATGGAACACGGTGTGTAGGCTGGCACAGGAAAGGACAGGGTTCAGGTCTGTTGTTCTGGTAGAATCTATATAAGTTGTACCTGACTGGACAGTATCTAACAAGAAGTCACCAGAGCTCCCTACCTTTTCTTCTTCTGGATCTACATTCATCCTCAAGATACATGTGGATTCCTAAGTGCCTTTCTTAAATATTTTAAATTCTGTTTCACTTGTCAAATACTTGGAGTTTGGTTCATACAAAATATAAAAACGAGCCCAAACTAAATTAAGTCTTTGTTAGGTGCTACTGAGTCAACTCCAACTCATACTGACCCTATGCACAGTATAATGAAACCATGCACTGTTGCAGTCATCCATTGTGTAAATCCTTCTTTCCAGGGCCTTTTGCGACTCATAGCGACCCTATGTACAACAGCCCTAAACCCTGCTCTATCCTGTGCCAATCTCATTGCCTCTGACACACCCATCCTGATTACCCCAGTCACTGAATCAATCCACTTCATAGAGCGTCTTCCCCTTCTGCACCGTCCCTCCACCTTTCCAAACATGATGTCCCTCTCCAAGGACCTCTCCATCCTTACAACATATCCAAAGTATGTCAGACGAAGCCTCAGAATCCTTGCCTCCACGGAGCAGCATGCTTTAACCCTCTCCAGGATGAATCTGTTTGTTTTCTTGGCAGTCCAGGGTACATTCAATACTCTTCTCCAGCACCACAGCTCAAAGGCATCAATTCTCCTTCTATCCTCCTTAGTCATTGTCTAATTCTCTGATATATAACAAGTTCTCTGGCCCTCTCTTAATCAAGTGTGATGTCTTCTAGGAAGTGATGATAATAGTTATGTTGGAGGACAGGGACTAAAGGAAAGATGGCAATTTCGTCTTGGGTGGCAGAATCCTTAGAGCGCTGCACTAATAACCCAAAGGTGGTGCCTCTGGGTGGTTCAAATCCACCAGAAGTTCCTCAGGAGAAAGAAATCTCCTCCCACTCTACTTACAGCCTCCCCAAAACCAGCTGTAGCTCAGCTATGAGTCAGCTCTACTGGAAGGCAATGCGTTTGACGGGTTCTTTTGAGGTAATAATCTATCATTGTTTGGTTTTGGTTGTTAATTTTTAAAAATAAGTTTCATTTTTGTAAACTTATCAAGCTAAACTCTTATGATTTGAGTTGTTTAAGAAGTTTAATAAATTCTTGCAGCTTAAACTTCTGGGCTTTATGAGTTTAGGGAAGAGATGGAGAATTGTATTTGGGCAGTGGCAATGATGAAAGGCAAAATTTTCTATTTCATTACTTGGTCTCATCTATTTTCCTAATCTATGCCCTTTGAAGTGTGAGAGCAATGGCTTTTCTATGTAGAAATCCAAACCCTAGCTGGACAGAGGAGCAGAATAAAAACAACAAGAACTGCCCTATGTTTTAGAGCTGCTAGGGGCAGGCAGGGAGATGTCAAGAAAGAAAAGATGATATACCCGGCATAACTGTATTATAGGCAGGATTAATGCTAATGGGACTGTTTTTCTCCTGTCTGTAGGTGCTTGCAGGTGCTGGTGGGAACCCAGGGAGCCGGCAGGGCCAACAGGGAAAGGTGAGAGTAGCCAGAAGCAAGAACATCCGTTTCCATCATTCTCACAAGCCCTGAGCATTCCAGATTGTAGGCATCCTCTGCCCGCTGTGGGGCTCGAAGAAGCACAGGCCAGACATGGAAGGGAAGATATGGAGAGGAGAGCGATGGACCACACAGAGTTTATTTAGCTAATCTGGTCAATGGAAAAGCGAAATGTGGTGTTCTCTGGATCTTTTCTTCTCTAACAGACTACTGGATGAATGAAAGGAAAAAAGAGATGAGAAAGAATTTTAGACTAAGAGCACAGAAATCTGACTGGTGAGGTCTTTTTCAGAAAGTCTTCAGCCAGTATGTCAATCTGCCCCTCTCTTTCTTCCCCTCCAGGTTCTCCTTTTCCCATTACCTTTACCCCTTTTTTCCTTTTATTTTCCCTTTGTCCGTTTTGCAGAGTTCGTTTAAAGGAAAAAGAGAAAAGAAGGTAGAAGGGCCATTATTATGAGGCCATTTCTAGAACTTGTTTTTTGAGAGGCACAAATTTAAATCACTATTTAAAATTAAGTAAGACACGTATATTATCCATTATAATAAAAAATGACAGAAATTTATTTGTATGGGCATTTGTTAGCTTATTTCTCCTTCAAGCACAGAACCCAATCCTTCTTCAATATTAATTTCATTCTAAGGGTTCCAAGAGGCAATCTCCTCCCGTGCAGCTTACACCTTCAGAAAACACTTTGGAGGGTCAGCTACAAACCAGTCCTAACTCAACCACAATGAGCTTGAGTTGGTTTTGGAGACTCACTCAATTCTGGTGTCTAGAACAGTCTGAACTTCTTTAAACTGGTACAGTTCTTGAACTGCAGAATTTGGCGTAAGTCTAATACTGACATTCGTCTCTCCAGGAAGACCCTGGGTGCCATAAATGATGTCTTCCCCTTTTTCATCGGTAACGCAACACCAATAACACTCCCTAAAAAACTCAATAGAAGTACTAATGTTGTTGTGTTGTTGTTAAGTATTGTCGAGTCATAGACGACTCATAGCAACCCTATGAACAAAAGACCTGAGCATTGTTTATAGAGTTTCCAGAGGCAAGCCATTTCAGAAGTGGATGCCACTCCTGCTTCCAAGCTTGTTTTAATCGGGAAGCTCCACCAAACACTGTCCACCATGGATTACCATTATCACATATGGCACATCAGTGTCACAGTGTTTAGCACCACAGAAAGCACGAGTTACCTCTGTACAGCAATGCACAGGTGTCAAATCTTAGAATTGTAGGATCAAGAGCTACTCTCTATAGTAAGATGAGCTCACTCAGCTGCTTGAATCCAGACCCTCACACTATAGCTCGCCTGAACCTAAGTGGTTTCCAAGGTAGTAGGTTCAAGATGCCCTGTGTCAACCAAAGCTGGTAAATTACTTACTGCTTATTAACCCATAAGCAACTACCTCATTATTATTTGGGGATTATTTTTTTCTGTCATCTGCGGTATAAGAGCAATTCTAATCGTCCCTACACAGCCCTAGTGAGAAGTGTTTATTTAAAAAGTACAAACAAGACACATTTTGGGACAACTGGGTGTAGTCTCTATGAGGCTGTACTGCTAACCCAAAGGTCAAGCCTGACAGTGAGAACCTCCCGGGAGTTCCTAAGGAGAAAGCTGAGCAATCTCCTCCTACATGATTTACAGCCTCAGAAATCCCTGAAGGGGCAGCTATGAGTCAGCTCCTACTCAACAGCAATGAAAGTTGAAAACTGAGAGGGGTCATTTCGAGATGAGTTATATATGAAATAATATTAACTACATTAATGCCAATTTTCTTAGCTATGTTAAGATTATTGCAGTTATGTAGGAGACTATATTACTAATTTTTTATGGATAATGTTTTTAAAAGTCTGCAATATACTGGTAAATAGTATGTCAAGCACATACACATATATGTATACACATGTTGTTGTTGTTGTTGTTAGGTGCCGTCAAGTCAATCATAACTCATAGCAACCCTATCAACAATCTGAACCTATCCTGTACCATCTTCACCATCCTCAAAACACTCAAGCCCATTGCTGATGCCACTGTGTCAATCCATCTCATTGGGGTCTTCCTCTCCTTCACTGACCACCCCCCACCTTTCCAAGCATGATGTCCCACGCCAATGAATACTCTTGCCTAGCTGTATGTTCCAAATATGAAAGATGAAGCTTCACCCTCTTTGCCTCTAAGGACCACTCTGGCTGGACCCTCTCCAATATATGTTTGCTCTCTTGGCAGTCCATGAGATATTCAGCACTCTTCTCCAGCACCACAACCCAAAGGCATCGATACACAATAAATCTGAGGTAATCTGATGGATACCACAATTCGTAAAAAAGCCTGAAAAGCTGGAATCTCTAAGTAAATCTGGAAGTAGGGCAAAAGGGGGAGTATTGGTTAAAGTCTGTTTATAAAATACTAAGCTCCCTCTCAGCCAGTATAGTCAGAATACTGATCCCAGGAGAAGACAGGAGTTTTATCCTCTATAAAAGGTAAAACAAGGTCACTGAATTTGGGATAACCAGGCACAGGTGAAGGTGAACAAATTTTATTGCAAACACAGATATTAATTATTTGTATTCTAATACTGTTGTTGTTGTTATATGCCATCTAGTCACCTGCAAAGATTTCCCATCTTTCTCTTAAGGAGCAGGGAGTGGATCTGAACTGCACACATTTGAGTAGGCAGCACAACTCCCTCCCACTAGGCCACCAGAAAGTGATGGCTACTAAGCCAAAGGTGGGTGACTCTAATCTGCAGCCCTTGGGCGTGTTTTTAATTGTGTTTGGACAAGTGTTCTTCTAGGTCATATAACCCTGGTGTGTCCACTTGCCGTACAGAGGTAACCTGTGGTTGCTATGAAGCTGAACACTGCGACACTGGTGTGTCAAATGCAATAATGGTTATCAATGGCGGACAGTGTTTGGTGGAGCTCCCTGATTAAAACAAGCTTGGAAGCAGGAATGGCATCCACTTCCGTAAACAGCTTGCCTCCAGAAACTCTATGAACTTGGAGAAAGGATGAAAGACACAAAAGTATTGAGTACATTCGTTCATAGGGTCGCTATGACTCGCCTACGACTCGACGGCACTTAACAACAAGGCCACCAGGGCTGTTGTTGCTGCTGTGTACTATTAAGTCAGAACAGACGCATAGCTGACCCTCCAATGGGCTTTAAAACAGAAGCAGTAAATCAGCTAGGAATAGATAGCCCACCTTTCTCCTGCAGAGCTGTTGGGGTATTCAAACTGGATATCTTTGGGGCGGGCAGCACAACTCCTTACCATTAAGCCACCAGAGTTCCAAACATACAGATTTAAGCATCATTTTGGACTGACCAACTCTTAAACAAGAGTATCCAAACAAGGAACATGAGACAACAGAAGAGAGCTTTTAATTTGTAAGAAAAAAATTAAAACAAATATAAAAATGCAACATAGATTAAGAAGAGAGAATGAGAACTTATTTTTTTTAAAATAACACCCTGTCATTAGCACAATATAACCATGAGGCAGGAATAGAACATATATAAAACATTTATTAAAAAGAGATGACTTTAAAAAAGAGCTAGTTTTTGGAGAAGAGTATTGAATGTACCATGGACTGCCAAGAAAACAAACAGATTCATTGTAGAGAGGATTAAACCAGGCTGCTCCTTGGAGGCAAGGATTCTGGGGCTTCGTCTGACATACTTTGGACATGTTGTGAGGAGAGACAGGTCCTTGGAGAGGGACATCATGCTGGGTAGAGTAGAGGGACAGCGCAGGAGGGGAAGACCCTCTATGAGGTGGATTGATTCAGTGACTGGGGTAATCAGGATGGGTGTGTCAGAGGCAGTGAGATTGACACAGGATAGAGCAGGGTTTAGGGCTGTTGTACATAGGGTTGCTATGAGTCGCAAACGACTCAACGGCCCATAAGAACAACAACAACAATATTAGAATCAAAGAAAATTCAAAATAATTGTCACTGAGTCAGAACTGACTGATAAATGACCCTCAAGGTGACCTAGTGGTAAGAAGCTGCACTGTAAACCCAAAGGAACATGATTTGAGTCCACCAGCTGCTGGGAGAAATATGGGAATCTCCTCCCATGTGATCAACTGCTTCTGAAAACCTGCTGGAGGGTCAGCTATGAGTTGGTTCCAACTTGATGGTACATGACAACAACAGAGGGGTTTTGAGAGATTTTCAATCACACAGAAGGAGCCTGTCCATCCTTCTCCCACAGAGCCCCTGGTGGATTCAAACTGCCAAAGATGCCTTTGGGTTAGTAGTGCAACTCCCTATAGACTATGCTACCAGAGCACCCTAAAATAGGAAGTAGAGGGGGAAAATATATTAGAAGATAGAGTTTCTTTCATAAAAAGATGGGAAAGAGAAAAGAATGCAAATAATTTATTCTAGTCCAGGAGGATCTTACATTTGATTAATACATTCTACAAAGAGCAAATGGAACAAAAAATATGGGAAGATACCATCAAAATAATTAATTCAAGGACCTTCCTTATAGCTATTGTTCTTGTCGTGCACCGTTGAGTTGGAACTGACCAACAGCCACCCTCCAGTAGGTTTTCAGAGGCTAGAGGAGACTGCCTACCTTTTTCCTGTGAAGAAGCTAGTGGATTTGAACCATGTGACTTCAGATTGTAGCACAGCTCCTTAACCACTGGGCCACCAAAGCCCCCTTAGAAAGGCATGCAATTCAACAATGAAAGAGGCTCTCAAGCCTACATATGAACATGGACCCACACAAAGCCCCCCATTATTATGAAACTTTAAAACACTGTGAATAAAGAGAGAAATGCTACAAACTTCTAGAGAGAAAAACAGGAATCAAAGTTTCTAATAACTACTTTCAATCTACCTTTCTCAAGAAGCTACTAAGAAAGAAAAATCACTTCTCTCTCACTCTCATTGAGTTAAAACTAACTCATAGCTGATCCTCCATTGGGTTTCCAAGGATATAAATCCCCAAGGCTGTAAAATGAATGAGAAGATATGACTCATCTTTTTTTCAGGAACCACGGGGGATCCAAATTAGAAGAGACATGTGATTTTCATGTTAGCAGCACAATTTCCTACAGATGATACAAATTATTTGAAAGCTAAAATGTGGCATCAGGATTGGAAAAAAGACTCATCAATAACCTTTGTCACGCAAATGACACAATCTT
This sequence comes from Elephantulus edwardii, assembly GCF_000299155.1. Classification (NCBI taxonomy): domain Eukaryota; kingdom Metazoa; phylum Chordata; class Mammalia; order Macroscelidea; family Macroscelididae; genus Elephantulus; species Elephantulus edwardii. The sequence goes on from NW_006399763.1 coordinate 1,969,025, forward strand.
GCTTGCTGAAAGTGAGGAGGATTAAAGCACTTGCTTCACAAGGTTAAACATTGCAGCCTTCAATATGGATTGCATCTCAACATTAAGAAAACAAAAATCCTTGCCACTAGAACAGCATCATGATGGACAAATAAAGGATTGAAACTGTCAATAACTTCATCTTACTTGGATCTACCACAAACATCCTTGATATCAGCATTCAGGAGATCAGAAGACATATCGTACTGGGAAAGCCTGCAGTCAGGGACCTCTCAAAATCATTGAGGAGTAATGTGAGTTTGAAGACTACGGTGTAGCTGATTCAGGCCACAATCTTTTCAGACAGTTGCTCTGCATCTGAGAGCTGGACAATGAATAAGGAATACAAAAGAAAATTTGATGCCTTTAAACTGTGGTGCTGGAAAAAAATACTGAAAAAAATCCCATGGACAGCCAAAAGAACAAACAGTTGTGCCATGCAGAAAGTGCAGCCAGAGTGCTCCTTAGAGGCAAAGACAATGAAACTTTGTCTCATATACTTGAGGCATGTTGCTAGGAAAGGCTTTTCCTCGGTCAGGGGCATCATACTTGGGAAGGGGAGCGGGCAAAAAGAAGATGACCCTCAACCAGGTGGGTTGACACAGTGGCTGCGACAATAGGCTTGAGTATGTCAGAGATTGTGAAGATGGCATGGGATAGGACAGCGTTCAGATTAGTTGTTCACAGGGTTCTGTGAGTCATACTTGACTCAACAGACCCTAACAACAACAGCACCCAAGAAAGGGAAGTCAGCACACTATGGTCAATGGCAAAGGAGGTCACTGGGGGGAGCGTAAGAGTAAGTAACAGCCAAGGCAAATACTATCACACACACAATCCCAAAACAACAGTAATAAATAGCATCCACATGTAGATACACAGATAGAAAGACAAGATAAGCATATGTGGGAAGGTGAATGGAAGTATACACAAGTATATATAGAATTGGCAGAGGGCAGTTCTACATATGAATATGGATGTGCTGTAAATACATTCAAGGCTATTTACTGTGGAACATACAAGAAGTGAACCTATGAAAACTTTTTTCTATGACAAAACACCTTGGGGGAATGACTCATTGGACTTGGGGACTTAGGATCAAAGCCTCAGGGGACAACTAGGTCAGCTGGCATAGCACAGCCTACAAACACAATGCTCTACATTCTATTTCAGTGAGTAGCAACTGGTGTCTTAAAAGCTTGCAGGTGGCTATCTAAAGTACAACTATTGGCCGTCTTTCCTTCTAGATGGAAAAAAAATGTAAAGAAAAGAAAAGATTAAAGAAAATAGTCTAAAGGACGAACAGACCATGAGAACAGAAAAATTAGATGGTACCTGGCTACCACTATTGATCACTTTGATGAGGTCCACGACAACAAAAGAGAAGTAATCATGATTAATCATTACTAACTCAAAGCTCAACTGTGAATAGCATTTATATAGACACGGTCAGAAAAAAAAAAAGATGTAACTAAAATGACAGTACCTACCTCTGTATTAGGGGTAGAGGCAGGGACGGAAAGGGTGACTACATGGTGGAAAAGGGAGGAGAGAAAAGAACTAAAGCCTCATAATCTTCAGGGGGAAGTCATTAGTAAGGTTCTAATGCTCTAGGTCAGAGTAAAAAGACAGTCTTATTTAGAACTTTGACTGTAAATACCCAAAGAAAGTGCCAAGAGAGTTTCAAGTGGTACCCACTAGGGAAGGGAGAGGGGAAGGAAAATAAGGATGATAGAAAACTGTTGGAGCCTTTGGTAATCAATCATGTTGTAGAAATATTGGACTTTTCATGTGTGTATATACATAGTTTATGTGTATGTATAATTTTTGAAAAGAATTCAAATGTGTTTATCTAAAATATTAAAATATATTTTGTTTACCAGTTTACTACTAATTACTTACTACTAATTTTTAATTGATTACACTCTGAGTTAATCACAGAAGTATTTTTTTAGACGCTAACTTTAAAAAAATCTACTCTCAAATAATTAGTACATTTGGATCTATTTGATAATTTCCTTAATATTTTTTTTCCTTTCTCATAAGCTACGTAAATTCTTTTCCAAGTTTTTCTGGCCAAGTTTATTCTGAGACATTTTTGTTAACACAAACTACTTACAAGTTCTAGTGGACTGAGGCGTGTGCCAGAGATAGGCCTGGAATCGGGTGATTCGAAACTGGATGAGTGGAGGCTGGAAAAGAAAAAGCAAAAGAAGTATTCATCTGTGAACAATTTTCTTTATTTCTAGTAAGTAAGTTAATTCTAGCACACACCAAAAAAAGCAAAAGCATTCAATAAATCAGTCTTAAGGGAGAAGCAAATTTTAAAATGTTACAGTATTTAAACCATTTTATTAAGAAATATTTTCACTGTTTTTAGGAAGATTGAAAATGTTAAATAATTAAAAGAAATAGATGAGTGATTCTTTCTCCTCAGTTTTAGCTCCATATGGTGATATGACACCATTTCAACCAAAACCATTTCTTGGTCCCAGAGTCCTTTCCGAAATCTTGAGCAGCTCAACTTGCTTCCATCAACTTGCTTCCATCAAGAAACTATAAACTGCATGGGAGAAGACTGCCCATCTTTCTCCCAAGGAGATTTGAACTGGCTGCCTTTGGGTTGGCACAGTAACTCCTTAACCAGCAAGCCACCAGATCTCCCCCTCCACAACAACTACATGGTACATAATTAACCCAGCTGTCATTTGACTCAAACTCATGTGACTACATTTATGTCAGAATAGAACCGTGTTCTACTGGATTTTCACTGGCTAGATTTCTGGAAGTGGATGGACAGGCCTATATTCTCTGGCAACTCTGGATAAACAAGAACCTCCTAACTTCTGGTTAAGTGAGCAGTAAAGAGTGTTAACGGTTGGTAATACCCAGGGACTCTCAGGGCATAATCAGGAAAAGTCAAACTTGAAAAACAACAATCCAAAACTAGATTTAAGGGGAAATATGAGTTTAAAGACTAAGATATGCCCTATTCAAGCCAGTGGCTTCCTATGCATGTTGGACACAGGGTGAAAAGAAAGCCTACCAACTGGGAACAAACATTTGGTAATACCATCTCAGACAAGACTCTCATAACAAAAGTTTACCCAATACTCCTGGGCCTCCACAAGAAAAAGACTGATAACCCAATTACAAAATGGGAAAAAAGACATGGAAAGAATCTTCATAGAGAAAATATTTGAATGGCAAACAGACACATGAAGAGATGTTCAAAATCCCTGGCAATAAGAGAAATGCCAATCAAAACCACAATGAGGTACCATCTCACTCCAGCAGCAGCAGCAAAGTTTAACAGGGCAGCAAGAAATAAATGTTGGAGACGTGGCAAGAAAAGAACTCTTATACATTGTTGGGGGATTGTAAAATGGTACAACCACTCTGGAAGGCAGTTTGGTGCTTCCTCAAAAAGCTGAACATAGACATTCCATATGACCCAGATATTCCACTATTCGGAATATACCCTGAGAAAATGAGAACTGAGGCACAAACGGAAATTTGTACACCAATGTTCATAGCAGCATTATTCACCACTGCAAAAACTGGAAACAGCCCAAATGTCAAACCACAAATGAATGGATTGAGAAATTATGGTACATTCACACAATGGAATATTATGCAGCACACAGGAGGAATGATTTTGTAAATTATTATCTAACTTGGGAGGGACTGGAGAGCATTATGCTAAGTGAACTAACTCAGTCCCACAAGGACAAATATTGTATAAAACCATTATTGTAGAATGAGTATAAGGATCCAAGGGGAGTGGGGGACGGTGGAAGCAGAGGGATGAGATTGTGCAGGGGGAAGATGGAATTAATCATGGAGTTTTGCAATTTGATGGGGAGGTGAGGGAAATTGGAAGAACCTGTTCTTGAAAACAATGTATTCCAATTTTGTAAATAAACTTGTATAAAAAGAAAAACATTAAATACCCCCCCAAAAAAAGTTGGACAACAAATAAGGCTGACCAGCAAAGAACTGATGCCTTTGAACTGTAGTGCTGGCAAAAAGTACTGATATAACATGGACTGCCAAAGAGGCAAGCTAATGTGTCTCAGAGAAAGTGCAAGCAGGTTTTTGTCAGAAGCAAGGATGATGAAATTTCGTCTCACATACTTTGGGCATGTTGTCAGGAGGTTCCTGTCCTTGGAAAAAGACATGTGGAGAAAGGCCAGAGAATGAAAGGAAGATCCTCAATGAGATGGACTGACGTAAAGACGGCAGCAATGGGCTCATGCATGACAGACAGCGTGAGAATAGTGCAGTATAGGGCAGGGTTCACACCTGTCCATACTGTCGCTATGAACTGTGGTTGATTCACATGCACCTAACAACCAACAATCAGTTATTGGTTTAAATCTATGAACATAGCTACAAGAGAAATACATATACCTGAAGGAGGAAGAAGGTCTATTTTCTGGCGTTCTTGAAGATGTAGGTCCAAACAGTTTTCTTTGCTCTTCCTGTGGCGTAAATGGTCTTTGAGTTCTAACTGTTCTCAGTGCGTTTCGAGCCTCACTTATGATTTCTGCACTGGTCTTCTGCTTGGACATGGAGGGTCGATAGAATGGATCCAGCTTCTCAAACTTTTTATCTCTTGGAGACAACATCTTTTCTTTTCAAGTAAAACGTTCTTCAGGTGGAACCACACCCTGCAAATACACGGTATAGCCTTCAACTAAAAAAAAAAATCTATACTAGCTTATTTACAAAATTTGAATACATTGTTTTAAAGAACAGATTCTTTCACTTTCCCTCAGCACCCCCAACAGGTTGTACAATCCCATGATTAATCCCCCCACCCCCTGCACATCCTCATCCCTCTGCTTCCACCCTCTCCCACCCCTCTTGGATCCTTATACTCATTCTACAATATTTGTCCTTGTGGGACTTAGTTCACTCAGCATAATGCTCTCCAGTACCTCTCAAGTTAGATAATAATTTTTTAAAATTTTTTTATTATTATTTCTGTGTGTGTACCATCAAATCGGATCTGACTGGTACAGGAGGAGACTGTTCCTCCTTCTCCAGCAGAGCATCTGGTGGATTTGAACTGCGCACCTCTGGGATTGCAGTGCAGCTTCTTGCCACTAGGCCACCAGAGCTCACCAATCAAGTTAGATAATAATTTACAAAATCATTGCTCCTGCATGCTGCATAGTTTTCCACTGTGTGAATGTACCATAATTTCTCAATCCATTCATTTGTAGTTGGACATTTGGGCTGTTTCCATGTTCTTGCCATGGTGAATAACGCTGTTATGAACACTGGTGTACAAATCTCCATTTGTGCCTCAGTTCTCATTTTCTCAGGATATATTACAAGTCATCAACTATTATATTTATCCAAGAGTTTAGACAGGAGTGTTTACATTCACTCATAATAACTTAAGTAATTCCACTATTATCACACTTAAAAAACATAATACACTATACCTAATTAGCAAAGCATCCATTTCTCAATCTGACCATTGCCATCAAGTTGGAAACAACTCATAGCTGACCCTCCAGCAGGTTTCTGGAAGGCTGTAAATGGAATAGGAGGAGACCATAAATCTTTCTCCTGTGGACTCACTGATGGATTCCGACAGCCAGAGTGGTGTAACCTCTGGGCTGGAAACATAATTCCCTTCAGTCTATATCGCCAGAGCTCTCTAAACATCCATAGGTCAGAAACTGCCCTATAAGGGGGTTTGCACAGTTATGTCTTCAGGAGTATATAGTGTGCAAGGAAGGGGCCCAGTATGGAAGGTAACCCTCCAGGATCAAGAACAGAAATTGTGAAAAGTAACAAGCAGATAAATAATCTCATAGTCTGGAATCTTTGAGACGGTCCAGTTAAAGTGACTCAAGTTTTTTTTTTTCTTCATCCCTGTCTTCCACATAAGATGGTAATATAAAGGTACAGATGAGATTTATTTCCAAATTTTGCTCATCTAACTTCTGGGAAGGATTCAATCTCACGTTTGTCAATGAGACATTTAAATTAACTGATTAAAACAATTTTTAAATTTCAGATAAGTGTTTGAGATGAACAAATCTTAAATAGCAATAGCAAATAGTCCTTTCCTGGATTATTTGGCTTGGTTTAAAAGTAAAAATCCTGCACAAGACCCATGAAAGTGCAGATACTTCTTAATGGCTAAGAAGCCCTGGTTGCCTGGCTTGTAGAAGTTGAACAGCTGACCAAAAGGGGGCAGTTCAAATCCACCAGTGGCTCCACAGGAGCAATATGGGCACTTTTTCTATTTAAAGACTTTTAAATAAAGTCTTTAAATAAAGACTTTTTGTTTTTTTTTATTTAAAGACTTTTTAAAAAACCTGCTGGAGGGTCAGTCATAAATTGGATCTCACTTGAAGACAAATTTCTCAAAGGCTGGTGGATGCCACGGAGACCTGGACAACTTCTTAAATGGAAAGCTAGAAACATCTTAAAAATTTAATGTTATTTAGTACATAACACTATATTTCATTTTCATCGAAAAGCAAAAAAATCCCAAACAAACCAAAAACAAAACCAAACAACCAACGTATCTCCATTTCCCTAAAAATGTGAAGGTTCTAGGGAACTAAGGTCTGGAAATAATTTAGGCATTTTGGTTGCCCAAATTTAGAACAACTTCAAAGAGGAAAACACATATGGGGGGGCAGAGGGGGGAATTACTCTGTTTCTACAGGTGGAAAGTATAAACAGTTGATCCTTGAAACAAATACAGAAAATCTGCCACATCATGATTCTATACTTTTAAGTTACTCTGTAACAACAGACCAGAACATTTGTTTAGTTTACCCAGGCCCAACCTTAAGAGGATAAGAGAAAGATGAAAACTACCAACAATATGCCATTCTTTTCTTATGGAAAGACAGGTGTTGAGTAAAACAGTAAATTCCTGGGTAAGCAAGCCTGTCCTTGGGATTCTTGATCTTACTGTTGTTGTATACTGGAGAGTTGGAAGTGACCCACAGCTGACCCTGTAGGTTTTCAGAGGCAGATATTCACATAGGAGAGCGCACGTCCTTCTCCGAGAAGCAGGGGGTGGCCTCGAGATGTGATTTATTGCCACTAAGATTTTTGATCTAGGACTTTGAATTATATACATTAATAAAATACATATCTGTCTAGTAAATTCTAATAGTGAGCCTGTGCATTAAGTGTTGGCCTGCTAACCAAACCATCAGTGGTTGCAACAGCTCCTTATTGTTAAAAAGTGGGGCAGTCTTTTCACATAAAGCTTTACAGCCTTAGAGACCCACTGAAGGGCAGCCATGAGTCTGAATCGACTCAGACAGCAGTGGGTTTGAAACCGAACAGAGTAGAACTGCACGTTCGATTTCCTAGGCCATACATACATTTTTTTAAGAGTAGACTGCTTCATCTTTGTGCATGGAGCCACTTACTCTCGTGCTGCTGTAAAGTCATCGAGAAGTAAGTGACTCACAGGAGGTTTCTGAGGCTGTAAATCACACAGGAGGAGACTGCCCATCTTCTCCCACAAGGTGACTGGTAGTCTCAAATTGCCAGAGAGGTACTGCCGTTGGATTAGCAGCATGACTCACTATGGACCACTACAGCTCCTTAGGGAATGTTTGGTGGGTTTGAATTGCTTGTTTCAGTTAGCAGCCTAACGCTTAAGCTACTACACCACTAGAACTCATTAATACAATTCTCAAATTGATTAACACAATTCTCAGAAACTATAGCAGTCCAGTAGAATTTGCATCTCACATTTTTGAGTCATTCTTTATTTAAATAACATCCAAAGCTTATTATTAAAAATGTGTGTAAAAGCACTTTTATATTACTTCTAAATCTCTTCTTTTTTGATGCATAACAATATAAATTCAATTGCCACCATATCTACTTTAAAGAATTATGATAGGTTGCCTGATTTCTAAAAAGTTCATTGTTGTGGTTAGGTGCCATTGAGTCAAGTAGGACTCATAGCGACCATACGAGCAGCCAACTGAACCGTGACCTATCATGTGCCATCCTCATCACCGCTGACAGACTGAAGTCCACGTATCAATTTATCTCATTGGCTTCCCAAGGAATAGCCCCGCCTAAAAGGTTCATAGCTGTATTAAATCATACCACACAGTGAGGTGTTTGCTACAATGTAACAGGTTTCTTACAGTCCAAATTTGCAACCTCTTTAGTATACAGAGTTCTAACAAGTCTAGCCATGTCCAAAGGTGATTCTGGCAACAGAGGTTAGAGAGAGTGATTTGGAAAAATGAAAACCAAATTGAAACTAGTTGCCATTGAATTGCCTCTGAGGGATGGCATGACAGCTGAGAGTAGGGTTTTCCAGGCTGTGATCTTCTGGAAGCAGCAGCTGAACTTTTACTTCACGGAGCCCTTGGCTGGGTTTGAATGGCCAACTTTGCACTTAGTCGGTAAGTGATTAATGGTTTGCATCACCCAGGGAAGTCACAGTCCTGACTCCCGGTTCTCCATGGCGATACTCTATTAGGAGCTCTGAGAGGCAAGGATGATGACAGTCCATCTGGCATACTCTGCATGCTGTCAGAAGGCACCTGTTCTTGAGAAAAAGACATCATGCTTGGAAAAGCAGAGGGTCAGTGAAAGAGAGGGAGATCCTCAGTGAGATGGATGGGCAATGCCACTTTATTTGTGTTGATGAACTAAGTATGGGGTTTTAAAAATACATGATCCTATAGAAGAAATTTTGGATAGAATTTAATCCATAACAAAGTATCTATAAGTCAGTCTCAAATCATATGGTCTACTCTTGTCTCCCATGTTGGAATTACACATCAAAAAGAAACAGCATGTTTTTCACTGTTAAAAAGACTATCTCACCATCTATCTGGAAGTACAATGCTGTCAGTGATAGCATAATACCCATGTATTCACAAGAAATAGCAGTTAACACAATTCTCATTCAAATTTACCCTTCAACCATTAAAGCCAAAGACAGCCAAATATCAGGAAACATAATTTTAACACTTCATACAATGTATAATTGATCAAACCTATAATCAAAGGCACTGATAAGTATTAGCTGGAATGAGAAAGTCAGAATCAAGAAAGAAATAAGCTTGATAACTGAACAATGTGACCTTGGTAAAAAAAAAATGCCACGAATTGTATGACAGAATTTTGCAAGTGCAAGAACTTATTCACTGCAAATACATTTCTTCATCAATAAAAACTGCAATGGTGCACAAGCTGTGGTTGTTGTTAGGTGCCAGTGAGTTGAGTAAAACTCACAGCAACCCTATGAACAACAGATCTGAACCAGGTCCTATCCTGTGCCATCCTCACAATCGTTGACAAACTCAAGTCCATTGCTGCAGTCACTGTGCCAATCCATCTGGTTGAGGGTCTTCCTCTCTTTCACAGACTCTCCACTTTCTTAAAAGGTGTCCCTCCCCAAAGAATAGCTTTTCCTAACCACATTCGTAGTATGTGAGATGAAGGTTTGCCATCTTTGCCTTCAAAGAGCACTCTGGTTGCACTTTCTCCAAGGCATATGTTTGTTCTTTTGGCAGTCCATAGGATTTCAGTACTTTCCTCCAACACCATAGCTCAAATGTATCACTTCTTCTTCTGTCATCCTTATTCAATGTCAAGCTCTCACATGCACAGCAAGTGATTGAAAATACCATGTCCTGAATCAAGCACATCTCAGTCTTCAAAATTGACATTGTTGCTCCTCAGTAATTGATAGAGGGCCGTGAGAGGAGATTTACCCAGTGCAGTATGTCTCCTATCACCTGACTTCTGGTATCAAAGGTGTTGATTATGGATCCGAATAAGATGAAATAATTGACAACTTCAAACTTTGCTCTGTCTATATGATGTTGCTCGTCAATCCAGTGGTGAGGACCCTTGTGGTTTTTTTTAAATTGTGATTTTAATGAAAGTTAACAGAAAAGCAAACTTCATTCATTCAGTGTTGCACACTTTCCTATCTATGCCCCAGTTCACTTTTTTAAATAAAATCCTCCATTGTTGCATAATTTCCTCCCTCCCCCAGTCCACTTTGCTATGCATCTCTTATTCTAGACTGTTGTCATACAAAGAATGCTTAATCATATGTTCCTTTTAAACAGTTCTTTCCTTCATCTGTTCCAGTGCAGTGTTCATTATTTATCCACTCTTTTCTTAATTTCTCCCCAACCATGTCAGTCCTGTTTTATAACACTGTCGTTATTAAGTATTTGTCCTTTTTGTGACTGAGATATTTCACACAGCATATCCTCCAGGGTCACCTATGTTGTATAGTATTTCATTTTTCAGTGCTGCATAGTATTCCATTGTTTGAACATACTATCATTTTTCTATCAACCCTTGTCTTTTTGATGCTGAGATGCAATCCATATTGAAGGTTGTAGTCTTTTGATCATCTCCAGCAAGCATCTCAAGTCCTTCTTACTTTCACCAAGCAAGACTGTGCCATCTGCATAATGCAGGATGCTGATGAATATTGCCCCTCAATCCTGATGCCACATTCCTTTTCACAGTGTCCAGCTTCTCAAGTTATCTGCTCAGCATACAGACTGACTAGGTATAGAGCAAGGATACAGCTTCGAAGCACACAGCTACTTCCCAATTTCAAACCATTCAGTGTTCTCTTGTTCTACTCAGACAGCAACTTCATGGTCTATAGTCTAGGTATAGATTTTGTATGAGCGTATGACACAGTCATGTTGAACTTGAGCATGGCATGTTCATAAATTCACTATGAGTCACATTTGACTTGGTAGCACCTAATAACAACAATGAGAACTCTACTCCTTCTGCAGGATCATTTACTTATGTCAAATTATAAGAATTCTGTGAATTGTCCAGCCCACAGGAATTTAGAACAAAATATTAGTGAAAATAATGTCGATATGGACTTAAAAATATTTTCCTCTAAATTTTTGCCACAAAATTTCTTCCTCTTCTTTCCCTCAAATCTCACCTACCTGTGAGAAAATTAAAGTCAGCAAGATTTACACAGCTAATATATTACTACTACATTAACAGCAATATATCACTAACTAAGGAATCTCTGGTGGCCTAGTGGTTAAACAGTTGCACTGCCAACGCAAAAGCCAGTGGTTCAAATCCACTGGGGGCTCCACAGGAAAAATATGGGCAATTTACAGTCTCTGGAAGCCCTCTGGAGTGTCAACCCTGATGGCATATAACTATCATTAACAAAATAAAACATAAAATGTGTAATAATACAACTGAACTGAATAAGAAGTAGGGTAATTTGGAGGGTGGAAGATGATTTTTCTCATACTTTTTAAATTAAAAATTCTTATTATATGTGTATTTTAATTAACTTGAGAAACAACAACTCAGAATGTGAAATTTTGCCTATTGAGAATAAAGTATGTCTGAATTATAACACACTAGAACAAGCAAATCAATCTTACTGCTGCCCTGGGGACTGCTTCCTGGATATTCTTGGTTATAATCTTTTGGAAGCAGACTGGCAGGCTTTCTACAACAGTGCCACTGCGTAGGTTCAAGCCACCAACATTCTTTTGCCTTTCCTCAAAAAGCTGAATAAAGAAATCCCATATGACCCAGCTATGCCATTGCTTAGAATATATCCCAAGAAACTGAGAACTGAGGCACAGAGATTTGTACACCAATGTTCATAGCAGCATTATTCACCAAAGAACATAGAACAGCCCAAATGTCCAACCACAATTGAATGGATTGAGAAATTATGGTACATTCACACGATGGAAGACTACCTAGCACGCAAGAGCAATGATTTTGTAAATTATTACCTAACTTGGGAGGGACTAGAGAGCATTATGCTAAGTGGACTAACTCAGTCCCAAAAGGACAAATACTGTATAAGACCCTTATTATAGAATGAGTATAAGGATTCAGGATGGGGGGTGGGGGTGGGAGCTGAGGGGTGAAGATGGGCAGGGGTGGGGTGGTGGTTATTCATAGGGTTGCACAATTTGATGGGTAGAGTGAGGCGTGGGTAAAGGAAATGGGAAAGATTTGTAGTGAATAACAATGTACACAAACTTTGTAAGTGAAGCAGTATAAAATAAAAATTTTATTTCAATTAAGAGAAAGAAATTGTACAGTGAAGAAGACATTAAAATGGGGGGTGGGGGGAAGCCACCATTTCAATTAGCCAAAGGCAAACAATTTGTCCACCCAGGATATAATACTGCTTGAAGAATATTTAACCTTATACAAATTTTCCTGACAACTGAATAAAAATCATTCAACTATATGTACTGTTTCCTAGGTAGAAATCTCTGTTCAAATGTCTAGGAAACTATCAATAATGTCTTCACCCTCAGGGAAGAAGGCTTATGTGAACACCAACCATTTATAATACCCAGCACTGTGTGAAGTACCCTCAAGTACATTATTTCTCTTAAACTTTTGAAGTAGATAGACTCTTAATAGCAAAAGGATGTTATGCCATATACCAAAGATGATGTTCAAACTCTTAGTCCACTAGATGGGGTAGTGGGAGGTAAGGCACTGGGAAGCCTTGAGACTACAGCTAGTCAACCACCAACTGAGGGGCCTGCCAATATTTCCACAACTGGAATAGCCTTCTTGGTGTACAACAAACAAGTGTCAGCCCGCTTGTACCCAAATGATTTTGATACAAAGTAGGGGTAATAAAAGAGAAATTGAGGATGTGATTTCTGATTGGAAAGGGGCATCAGACTTTTTGGAGATGTGTTTGAACCCAGAAAAACAGGTTAGATATGGGCAAGAGGTATTGGCTGGCACTAGGAGCAAAGAGAGGAGGAAGTTCCAGCAAAGGCAAAAAATGAATCTAATGCAGAGTGGCAGGAACAAGGAGTGTGTGCTAGACAAAAGGGAACTCTGGATATGCAGACTGGAGGAGACCAGAGACAGAACTGAATGCCAAGTCAAGTAATTCAATAAAAACTTATGAGTAAATGAAATAAGATTCAGCCATGACATCATCTTATAGAGAAAGGCAGGATGTAATGAAGAGAAACACAACTAAAGTCACTGCCGTCAAGTTGGTTCGACTCATCACAACCATCCATTAAGTTTCAGACACTGTAAGTCCTAAGTGGAGGAGAATACCCACCTTTCTCCCAAGGATTCAAAACACTGCAGCCTTTAGGTCAGCTCCACAACCCACCATGAACTACCACCGAAGCTCTCTAGGAGGAGAAACTGTTGCTGTGTGCCATTGAGTGGTAAATGACTCACAGCTGATCTCCCAGCCAGTTTTCCGAGGCCATAAATAGTATAGGAGGTTCTCCATTTCTCTTTTACAGAGCAGCTGGCAGATTTGAGCCACCGGCCTTTGGGTCAACAGTGCAACTCCTTACTGGCAAATAAGGCAATTATTATACAATGGCTAAGCTAATTCTTAGAAGTCACTTTCCCAAGGAAACTTTGCAGCCTAAGCCAGGTGGCTGGACTCTGTAGAAGAAGTGGAGGGGGTGGCAGATTCGAAGCATGTGCCCCTATGGAGGCACAAAGTAGGAGTCCATAAATGCTGTGACAGTAAGTGAAAGAAATGTGATGAGATATTGAAAGCCTGAGACACAGTGAGGGCAAAAGAGATAAGAAGTGAGATGAGAACAAGGTGCACCGAGAACAGAAATATCAATAGGATCTGACACCTAAGACGAGGCCAGAGGCAACACTGGTACGTAAAGGCAACAGTTGGGACTCTGGGGGTCAAGCAGGAAACTGACTTCAAAGACAAAAAGTAAAGGACTAACTTCTGTTTTGTATCACATATCCCAAGTGTAGGCATAGGATCAAAAATGAAAACCACCAGCAATAGAATATTTGAAGCTGGAGGCCTCAGAGTGCTTTAAAAAAACTATTTTTCATTGATTTGGAGGAAAGTTGAAAATCATAATGGATAAACATTTAAATAGCCACCAGAATCAGAGCTCTCTTGATAAAAGCGACACTGTACTATCAGAGTATTTGCAAGAAAGCAAAGGCTTCTTTTCTTGGTATTTTTTCCTCAAATAAAATACTGAAGGCTTACATGACCTTGAACTACTTTCTGAGTTCATGAGCATCCAGAGAGACTGGGATTAAAGGGTCAGATGGAGGAAAGGTTCAGATCCACTCTGACAATTCCCAGGCACTTAGTCTTTTGTAAAATCAACTGACATATTTAAGCCTGTTTCCTCATCTGTTAAATGTGCAGCGTGACAGTACCTGCGTCCAACAACATGGAAACAACCCAATTGTCCAACCACAATAGAACGGATTGAGAAATTATGGTACATTCACAAAATGGAATGAATACTACAAAGCACGTAGGAGCAATTTTGTAAATCACTACCTAACTTGGAAGAGACTGGACAGCATTATGCTAAGAAAACTAACTCAGTCCCATAAGGAAAAATACTGTATTGTTGTTGTTTAGTGCTGTCGAATCATAGACGACTCATAGCAACCCTATGAACAAATGGCCTGAGCACTGTTCGTACATAGAGTTCCCAGAGGCAAGCCATTTCAGAAGTGGATGCTGCTCCTGCTTCCAGGCTTGATTTAGTCGGGAAGCTCCAGCCAACACTGCCCACCATGGGTAACCATAACCATTACCACGTTTGGCACATCACTGTCACAGTCTTCAGCATCACAGCAACCTCGAGTTACCTCTGTACAGCAACGCACAGACCAGAGCTATACCACCTAGAAGAATGTTTGACAGGAAAACAATTTGAACCTGGCCGAGGAAAAATACTGTATAAGACCACTATTACAGAACGTATATGAGGATCCAAGGTGGAGAGGGTGGGAGCAGTGGGGTGGGGTTGGTGAGAATGTGGTTAATCATAGTTGATGGGCGGAGGCAGGGGTCAGTAAAGGAAATGGGAAAGATCTGGCATGAATAACGATATATACAAACTTTGTAAGTAAACCAGTATAAAATAAAAATTATATTTGAATTAAAAAAAAGAATTGTACATACATTTTTTTAAAGTACCTTCCTCATGGAATTGTGTTGGGATATAATAATCTATGTTAAGTGTGAATACCTGGTGCTTAAGATAATTTTTAATTTTTAAAAATATTAATAAACAAAATAATTTTTAAGTTTCTGCTCCAAGCTCTGGATGACAACAGAAATTTCTCACGAGAATAAAACACTAAATTTAAAATTAAACAGCTAAAGAATGAGGAAGAAATGTACCTAATATTTTCACATTTTTAAAATTTTTAAATTTAAAAGGGCCAGGGAATGATTTTCCTTTGTGAGTCTTTCTATTAAGTATATTATTGGCTATCAACTATGCTAGGGAGCTCTGATGGCCGAGTGGTTAAGGAGCCGCACTGTCAACTCAAAAGCAAGTTGTTTGAATCCACCAGCTGTTTAAAAGGAGAAACTTCTGTGCAATTTTCAGCTTCTAAAAATCCACTGGAGGCTCAGTTCTGAGTTGGTTCTGATTCAACAGCACATAACATCAACTATACTGAATCAACAAATTCTGACTCACAAAAACAAGAAACAAACAGCGCTTCTTGCTTTTCTATCACGTTAAAGAATTCCAAATCTGGGTAAGATGGAAGAACTGCTGTGGTACTGGTGGGAGCTGATTATAAATGGCATTTTATGTACGAACAAAGTCTCTTCATATAGATTGCTAATCATGAATATTCTTTATTGAAGCCATGCCTGCAGTCTGGGAGAATCCGGGGGGGGGGGGGGAAATCTGTGTACCATTCACCAGGTCACTGTAGCCTGGACAAAGCCCCCTGGCCTACCAGTCCTTCATTTAACAAATACAGAAATAAGGGCCACAGCCTAATCCAGGAAAGCACACATATGACATTCCGAGAATGGCCTCTTTCCTTATTCTAGGGCAAGGAAGGAGGATGACAGAACTCGGGGTCCTCGGTGAGCCCAGGGTAAGTGCAGCCCCTTCTGCCTAGCCATCAGCTCTCCCCCTCCTGCGCAAAGCGAGCTACTTCACCCATCAAGCCGGGACCCAATGCTCGCCCAGCCCGCCCTCCCACCTGCTAGCTCTGGCCAGCGCCGTGTCCATGGCAACTGTACACAAACTACATCCCGCCGCCACGGAGGTACCCGCCTGCTGAACTATACACAAGCCCGAGGGCAGAGCGGGCGGGACGGGAGATGCGAGTGCTCGAAGGAATCGGGGTTCTGGCCCAACTCAAGGCACCTGTGGCTGGAGCTGGGGACCGTATCACCTGCCGCGGTTCAGACCATCGTTCCTGCTTCCAGAAGCTGTGGCTGCGCAGGTGGAGTAGGCGGAGCCGGCAGGTCCCCGGGCACCGCTCGGTCACTGGGCCTGCGCGCTTCTCCACAGTGCATGCGTCCTCGTGCGGAAGGCGTGGTTAGTGGAGCGCGAAGAGTGGGAGGGCGCTGGTGGTGGCGGCAGGGAGAGAAAGTGAGAGAGGCAGGCCAGGCTTCAAGGGTCGGCCCTCTGGATGGGAGAGGTATATGGAGTGACGTTTCCCTGTAACTGTTCGCTGCACCCCATTTGTTGAGCCCTGATGAGATCTTAGCGCATCTATAAAACAAACGGTGGCGGCAACGTTGTGTTGAGAGTAAGACTCGAGATGTATTGGCTCAGGGCGCGGTTGTGCCACTGACCTGTTTCTACAGTAAAGTACCATTTGCTGTACCTCTTTCCTCAGATGTAAAATGGAAAGAAATTAAACACCTCGTTGGTTTTATGGTGGTTGTGAAGACTTAGAGAAAAAATTACATGCTAAAAAAAACGCCACTTCACTGCTATTAAGAGGATTCCGACCCATAGTGACTGACCCTTCAGGTTTCTGAGGCTGTCGGTTTGACGCTCTTCTTTTATGAGCAGCTAATGGATTCGAACTGCTGGAGAAAAGAGGCCTTTTGATGACTACCTCAATACTCTGCAGACTATAAGAGCTGCTTATAAAGTGTTAAAGATGTAGATATCAATGAATTTTAAACTGTTGACTTGATTAAGCCCTTGAATTCATACAGCATATTAATTCCCATCTAGTCAGCGGATGTGCAAAATGTGTTCACACTTACTATCTCTGATGAACTGCAAATCTAAGGTAGGCAGCCTGGCGTCTTGATTACACAAAACAGGAGCTAGAGACAGATGGAGAGCTAAGATCAAGTGTAGATACCTACAGCAAATCATTTTTTGGTTCTTAAATTCAAGCTGCTTTGAAGGAAATAGCAAAAAATAAGGCCCCAGGAATAGATGGTATACCAATTGACGTATTTCAGCTAACAGATGCTGCCCTGGATGTGCTCACTAAGTTATGCTAAGAAATCTGGAGAGCAACCACTTGGCCAACTGACTGGAAGAGGTCTATATT
>NW_006399763.1:1987311-1988090 GCF_000299155.1 Elephantulus edwardii
AGATTCATCCTGGAGAGGGTTAAACCAGGCTACTCCTTGGAGGCAAGGATTCTGGGGCTTTGTCTGACATACTTTGGATATGTTGTAATGAGAGACAGGTCCTTGGATAGGGACATCATGCTAGGGAGGGTGGAAGGACAGCGCAGGAGGGGAAGACCCTCTATGAGGTGGATTGATTCAGTGAGTGGGGTAATCGGGATGGGTTTGTCAGAGACAGTGCAATTGGCACAGGATAGAGCAGGGTTTAGGGCTGTTGTACATAGGGTCGCTAACAACAACAACAATGCATCACTACAGCTACATGGCAAAAATAAACCCATTTCTAAGTTTCTTGTTTGAATCTCCCCCCCCTCCCCGTCCTTTATCTACCATTGAAGCATCCCTGGTAGTGCATTGGTTAAAGTGCTCAGCTGCTAACCAAAAGATCAGTGGTTCAAAGCCATCAGCCACTCCCTAGTCAAAAGACTTAACAGCATGTTCCCAAAGAGATTTGTTGTTATTGTTATTAGGTATCCAGAAGAGGGCTCTGACCCCATATTTGCTGTGCTTTTCAGTCCAGTGTTGCAGCTACTGTCAATCCGTATAGATTTACAGTTTCTGAAACCTTAGGGTTAGTTCTACTCTGTCTGACAGGCTAACAATGAGCAGGAACAGACTCTAGGCAGTGGGTTTGGACCATTCAAAAATATAGTATTAATTGTAGACACAATTAAGGATGCATAGTGGAATGTACTTGGGGCGGTGGGAGGGGTGTGGGGGGATTGTGTACCAGGGAGGGA
>NW_006399763.1:1988190-1991218 GCF_000299155.1 Elephantulus edwardii
GCCTGGGCGGGGAGAGAAGTGCAGCAATGAATGAATGGAAATCCAAAATCTCTGTAAATGTTCATTAAAATTTTAAAAATTAAAAAAAATTAGTATTAAATATATGGGAGATCATGACCACTCCAGGTTTGAATGATAAGTATGGCAATTCTTTTAGTGGAAGTATTGTCTACATTGGGAAAAGGATTTATCTGTGGTGCTTACTATCTTATCAAGAGCAATTACACTGAAAATATTTTTTTTAACACATACTTGTTGTTATTGTTGTTAGGTATCATCAAGTCAAGTATGACTCATAGAGACCCTATGAACAAAAGATCTGAGCCTAGACCTGTCCTGTGCCATTCTCACTCTTCCTGACACACAAGAGCCCATTGCAGCAGTCACCTTGTCAATCCACCTGGTTGAGGGTCTTCCTACCCTTCACCAACCCTCCACCCTTCTCAACATCATGCTCCTAAGAATAGCACCTCCTAGCAACATGTCCAAAATATGTGAGGTGAAACCTCATCATTCTTGCCTCCAAAGGACACTCCAGCTGCACCCTCTCCAAGACATATATATTCATTCTCTTGGCCATCCATGGGATGTTCTCCAAAGCCACAGCTCAAAGCCATCAATTCTTTTTCTGTCATCCTTATTCATTTTCCAGCCATCAGATACATAGCAGTAATCAAAAAGACTGTCCTGAGTCAGATGCACATAAGTCCTCAAACTGACATTACTACCCCTCAATAATTTGGAAAGTTTCCTAAGTGCAGATTTTACCAGTGCAATACATTCTCCTTACTGCTTACATGTTTATACCAAAGGGGTTAATCGTGGATCCAAGCAAGATGAAGCTGTTGACAGTTTCAATCTCCTCTCTATCCATCATGACACTGCCTATTGGTTCAGTGGTAAGAATCTTTATTTTCTTGATATTTAGATACAATCCATACTGAAGGCAGCATTCTTTGATCTTCTGCAACAGTGCTTCAGGTCCTCCTCACTTTCAGCAAGCAAGGTTGCATCATCTGAATAACACAAGTTATTGATGAGCCTCCTTCCAATCCTGATCCCACATTCCTCTTCATAGAGTCCAGCTTCCCAGATAATTTGATCAGCATATAGATTGAACAGATATGGAGACAGAATACAACCCTGATGCACTCTTTTCCCAATTCCAAACCGTGTAGTGCTCACCTGCTTCATTTGCACAATAGCCTCCTGCTCTAGGGATAGGTTCCACATGAGCACAATCAAGTGCTCTGGATTCCCATTCTTCACAAGGTCAGGCACAATTTCTCATGATCCACACAGTCAAATGCCTTTGCATAGTCAATAAAGCACAAATATACATTCTTCTGATAGTCCTTTCTTTCAGCCAGGATCCTTCTGACATCAGCAATGATATCCCTGGTGCCACAGCCTCTTCTAAATCCCACTTGAAATTCTGGCAATTTCCTATCTGTGTACTGTTCCAACCATTTTTGAATGATATTCAGCAGTATTTTGCTTGCATGTGTTATCAATGATGTTGTTTGATAATTTCCACATTCAGTTAGATCACCCTTCTTTGGAATAGGAACAAATATGGACCTCTTCCAATCCATTGGCCAGATAGCCATCCTCCAAATTTCCTTGCATAGATGGGTGAGTGCATCCAAGGCTGCATCTTTGAATTGAAACAAGTTAACTGGTGTCCCATCGATTCCTGGGGCCTTATTTTTTGCCAGTGTCTTCAATGCATCTTCCATGTCCTCTTTCATTACCATGGGCTTCTGTTCATATGGTGCTTCCTGAAATTTTTCAGTGTCAATCAATTTTCTTTCTGGCACAGTGACTCTGTGTATTCCCACCATCTTCTTTTGATGTTTTCTGGGTCATTCAAAATGTTGCCCATAGCATCTTTCAGTATTGCAACTTGAAGTTTAAATTTATTTTTTTTTCAGTTCTCTCATCTTCAGAAATGCAGAGCGAGTTCCTTACTTTTAATTCCCCAATTCCAGTTCTCTGCACATTCCATTATAATATTTAGCTTTGTCATCCAGAGCTGCCCTTTGAAATTGTCTGTTTAGCCCTTTCACTTTGACATATTTTCCTTTAGATTTGGCTTCTCAACATTCCAGTGCAATCTTTAGAGTCTCTTCTGACATCAATTTTTATTTTTCCCTTCCTCCTCTGTTTTTGTAATGACCTTTTGCTTTATTCATGGATGATATCTTTTCTATCATCCCACAACTCATTTGGTCTTCTAACATTGGGGTTTAATGCCTCAAACCTATTCTTAAGATGATCATGAAATTCAGATGGAGTTTATTCAAGATCATATCTTGGTTCTTGTGGACTTATTTTAATTTTCTTCAGCCTCAATTTGAACTTGCATATGAGTACTCGATGGCCTGACTCACAGTCTGCCCCTGGCTAAGTTTTGACTGCTGATATCGAGCATCTCCAGTGATTTCTTCCACAAATGTAGAAGTTGGCAAAGTTGGATCCTGGTAGGTAAGTGTTTGTGATTTACTTGAAAGCAGGGGCAAACTGTTTGGGCATGTCTAATTGTATTAGCAATCAAGTGTAACCTGAATAACTGTGTTTTATCTCATTTACAATCAGCTTGGGTGGGAACCTCTTGTATGGGCAAACAGGATCTGGTGGGCTGGCCTTTGTATTTAAAAGTTGGTTGGGCTCAAGAGTCTGCTGTTGATTGTGTTTGGAGAGAACTTTGCTCTAAGTAGTACAATACTTGCCTGTCAGTTTGCTGTACTGTACTTAGGGTTGCTGTGGTACTGAAATGTTTTCCACTGGTGTGTCAAATTCCAAAAGGGTTTCCCATCATGGACAGGTTTTGGTGGAACTTCCTGATTAAGACAGACTAGGAAGTAGGATGGACCACCTACTTCCTAAATAAAAGGCTTTTGAAAACCCTATGAACACTAAACAAAGAGGATAGTTATTGTAAGTATAGTGGAAGAGCCCAGATTGGAAGTCAGTTTAAATGAGGAAAATCAATAACAGACATCATTTAACAATTGATACATGGAAT
>NW_006399763.1:1991573-1993623 GCF_000299155.1 Elephantulus edwardii
GATATTGACTGAACATGCTATTAGGATGTGTTAATGATAATTGGTGACTGGAACACAAAAGTAGTAAATAGTGAAGAAGGAACAGTAGTTGGAAAGTATGGGCTTGGTGATTGAAATGAGGCTGGAAATAGAATGATTGAATTTTGTATTTACAATTATTTATTACAAATACTTTTTCTAAAAGACACAAAAGATGACTTTACACATTGGTTTCACCTAATAGGCTGCATAGGAATTATATTGATTACATTTGTGAACACATACTATGAGCAAGTTATTGTAGTAAGCAGAATGGGTGATAGAAAACCCTCTAAAAGCATCATTCCATCAACAGTCATTTGTAGAGCACCTGTGCACCAGGTACCGCACAAGATACTTAAAAATAAAAACCAAACCCGGAAAAGCAAAAACCCCAACATCCTTGACTCAAGGAGTTCCCATTCTAATGAAAGATATAACCAACACAACAAAAACCATGCTACAACTGCGATGGCATACATATGCAAAATTTTAGGCTATCCTATGACTTTAGAGATGAACAGGGCTTAGTATGGTGAAGCTATCAAAATATATTAACAGGAAATGACATTGTCATACTGGGCTTTTACAAAAGAAAAAAAACCCAAACAAATAAAAAAGAACCCAAAAACCCACTTTGGTAGAGAAAGTACAAGAAAGGAGCAAGCTGGTGGGAAGGCAGGCCAATTAAGGGGATGCTATCAGAGCAATGATCCAGGTGAGAAGTGGTACAAATCTGAACTGAAAGAAAGTGGGGGGGATATGATATAAAATCTATACTTACAATCTGTCATATGTTTATAGTTGTCATTGTTAGTTGCCATTAAGTTGACTAGGACTTACAGACTTATCAAAGCCGTATAAACAACAGACTGAACATGACCTTATCCTGTGCCATCCTCATTATCTCTGATATACTTGAGACTAGTGTGTGGCAGGACTGTATCTTTTCTACATACCTATTCAATCTGTATGCCAAGCAAATCACTTGAGAGACTGGACTTTATGAAGAAGAATGTCACATCAGGATTGGAGGAAGACTCGTCAGCAATCTTCATTATACAGAAGACATATCCTTGCTTGCCAAAAAAAAAAAAAAAAGAGTACTTGAAATGATTGCTGCTGAATACCTTCAATATAGATTATATATCAACATCAAGAAGATAAAAATCCCACCACTGGTCAATAGCATTATGATAGATGGAGAGAAGATTGAAATTGTCAACAATATCATCTTCCTTGGATCAACAATCAGAACACTCGGTACCAGCAATTGAGAAATCTAAAGATACATTGCATTGGATAAACCTGCTGTCAAGGACCTCTTGAAGGCATTAATGAGCAATGGTATCTATTTAAAGACTATGGCCCCAAACTGTAAAGTTCATAAGAGACAAACCGGGATCAAGTTTAGAAGCTCTAATCTATTGTTTAAAGAGACTGCCAAATACAGCCAGAAATGTACAATCTGAAGAGGATAAAATGGATGAATGAAGCCTTCTAAAGATTAAATCCCTGTTTTCATCAAAAACTTTTTCCAACAGGGTGAAAAGAAATCCTACTGACTTGGGAACAAACATTTGGCAATACCATCTCAGACAAAAGTCTCATAATGAAAGTTGATAGAGTACTCCCGGGCCTCCACAAGAAAAAGTCTGTTAACCCAGTTAGCAAAAGACATGAAAGAATTTTCACAGAGGAAGATAGTCAGATGGCCAACAGACATGTGAAGAAATGCTCAAAATCACTGGCAATAAGAGAGATGCAAATCAAAACCACAGTGAGATACCATCTCACTCTAGTAGCAGTGGCAAATTTTAACAGGACAGCAAGTAATAAATGTTGGTGAGGATGTGGTGAGATAGGAACTCTTTTACATTGTTGGTGAGATTATATAATGGTACAACCACTCAGGAAGGCAGTTTGGCACTTACTCAAAAAGCTGAACATAGAAATTCCACATGACCCAGCTATTCCATTTCTTGAAATATACTCCAAGAAATTGAGAACTGAGGCACAAATGGAAACTTGT
>NW_006399763.1:1993858-1996887 GCF_000299155.1 Elephantulus edwardii
CCAAGGAGGGGGGAGGGGGGAAATACAGGGGTGAGGATGGGGGTTGTAGGGTATGGATGGGATGAAGGAAATGAGAAAGATCTTTTGTGAAAAACAATGTACTCAAATTTTGTAAATAAATCAGAGTTGTTGTTAAGTGCCTTCAAGCTGTAGATGACTCATAGAAATCCTATGAATGAAAGCCCTGAACACTTGTATAACTTTCATCGTTTCTCCACATTCATAGATTTTCCAGAGGCAAGCTATTTTGGAAGTGGATGCCACTCCTGCTTCCAAGCTTGTTTTAATCAGGAAGCTCCATGAAACACTATCCATCATGGGTAATCATTATCACATTTGACACATCAGTGTCACATTGTTTAGCATCACAGCAACCACGAGTTACCTCTGTACAGCAAATGGACAGACCAGTGTTATACCACTTAGAAGAATGTTTGACCAAAAGCAATTAAAACCAGGCCTGAGGTCCACAGATTAAAATCACCCACCTTTGGCTTGGTAGCATAACTTTCTATCCCCTAGGTCAACAGAGCTCTATGTTGTTGTTGTTGTTATTGTTGTTAAGGGTCATGGAGTCGTAGATGACTTGTAGCAACCTTATGTATGAAACATGAACACATATAACTGTCATAGTTTCTCCATGTTCATAGAGTTTCTGGAGGCAAGCTATCAGAGTAATAATAATTAAAAAAAAAAAAGACTATGGTGCATCTGATTTCAGGCCATGGTCTTTTCAATCACTTGCTATGTTGCTCACAGCTGGACAATGAAGAAGGATGACAAATGAATCGAAACCTTTTAACTGTGGTGTTTGTTGGTGAAGAGTACTGAATATCCCCTGGACTGCTAAAAGGGCAATCAGATATGTCTTGACAAAGGTGCAGCCAGCGTGCTCTTTGGAGGCAAAGACGACGAAACTTCATATCACATACTTTGGGCATGTTGCTAGAAGAGGCTATTCCTTAGAGAGGGACATCATGCTTAAGAAAGTAGAGGGACAGAAAAAGAGAGAAAGACCCTCAACTAGATCGATTGATGCAGTGAATGTACCAATGGGATCGAGTGTGTCAGAGATTGTGAGGATAGCGCAGGACAGAGAAGGGTTGAGATCCGTTGTTTATAGGGTCACCATGAGTCATGCTCATCTCAGTGGCACCTAACAACAATAAGCCACTGTGGCTTGGATTTTTATCTTGACAGAATGACTGCAACAGTGGGCTTGAATATGGTAGAGATTGTGAGGATGGTTTAGGATAGGGCAGAGTTTTGATCTGTTGTTTGTAGGGTCACTATAAATCATAATCCACTTGACAACACCTAACAAGAACAAAAGAATGACTAAGAAAGGAACCCTGGTGGAACAGTGTGTGTCTGGCTGCTATCTAAAAGACTAGCAGTTCAAAACAGCTACTCCTCAGGAGAAAGATAGGCAATCTCTTCCACAGATATTTATTGCCTCAAAAACCCAATGGAGGGTCCTATTAGTAGAAACTGAGTCACCACCAGTGGGTAATGACAGAGTTCTGGTGGTGCAGTCACTAAAGCATTTCGGGGAGAAATCAGCAGTTGAAACCTACCTCCAGAGACAACCCATTTCCATTAAGAGTGACAGCTTTGGAAACCTTACAAAACAGTTTTTCTAGGTCCTATGGAATCAACTACCTGCATTATGCAATGGCACATCCTTGACTGCTGAGAGGGAGCAGGACTTGAAGTACTTCTTTCAGAAGATCAAAGACTACAGATTTCACTATCAAATTACATCTCAGTATCAAGAAAACAGAAGATGAGGATTTCACCACCACACCAATAGGAAACATCACGATAAATGAAGAAAAGAATGAAAATGTCAACAATTTTATCTTATTTGGATCCACAATCAACACTCTTAGTACCAGCAGTCAGAAGATCAGAGATGTATTGCACTAGGAAAGTCTGCGGTTAGAGACCTCTCCAAATTACTGAGAAGCAATGGAGCAAAGATGTCAGTTTGAAGATTAAGATGTACCTGATTCAGGCCATGGTCTTTTCAATCACTTGCTATGCTGCTGAGAACTGGACAATGAATAAAGATGATAGAAGAAGAATTGATGTCTTTGATCTGTGGTGTTGAAGGAGAGTACTAAATAGCCCATAAATGGCCAAAAGAACAAACGGATATGTTTTGGAAAATGTGTAGGCACAGTGCTCCTTGGAGACAAAGAGGATAAAGCTTCATCTCACAAATCTTGGACATGTTAGGAAGGACTATTCGTTTGAGAGGGCTTTCATTCTTGGAAAGATGGAGGACCTTCAAAAGAGAAAAAGACCATCAACAAGATAGATTGACACAAGTGATTGCAGCAATGCGCTCAAGCATGTCGGAGATAATGAGGATGGTACAGGATTCAGATCTGTTGTTCATAGGGTCGCTGGGAGTCATACTAAACTTGACAGCACTTGGCAACAACAGAATCAACTGCATGGCAGTGGGTTAAAGCCCTAATGGTAGCGACTTCATGGCACAGTTGTTAAAACACTCTACTGTTACCTATAAAGTCAGCAGTTTAAACCCACCAACTGCTCCAAGGGAGAAAAGACCTGGTGATTTTTTTTTCTCCTTACAGTTTACAGAACAGGAAAATCTATGGATGCAGTTCTACTTTGCCATATAAAGTTACTGTGAGTCATAATAGACAACAGAGACCAACAATTACCAGTTGAGGGAAGTGGTGGTTCAATGGCAGAATTCTCATCTTTCTTGTAGAAGATAAATTCTATTCCTGTCAGTAAATTTCATGCTCAGGAACTACCTGTCACTGGAGGCTTGTGTGTTACTGTGATGCTTAAAGTTGCAATGGAGTTTCCATACTTAAGAAGGGTCTGGAACAAGGCCTTGTGATTTCTTTCCAAATCTTGTTGTTGTTATGTGCCATCGAGTTGCTCGCAACTCATAGCGACACTATGTACAAGAGGCCTAAACCCTACCCTATCATGTGCCAATCTCACTGTCTCAAACACACTCATTCCCACCACTCCAGTCACAGAAT
>NW_006399763.1:1998227-2030469 GCF_000299155.1 Elephantulus edwardii
TGGGAGAGGCCATTCCTTGGAGAAGGACATCATGCTTAGACAGGTGGAGAATCAGCACAGGAGAGGAAGACCTTGAATGAGATGGATTGGCATAGGGTCTGTGACCGTGGGGTCAGGTATGCCAGAGATGGTGAAGTTGTTTCAGTATAGGGAAAGATTCAAAGCCATTGTTCATAGGGTTACTATGAATTGACTCTAGAGCACATAACAAAAACAACAACATCTGACTATATTTCACAGGACGAGAGAGGGTTCTAGTTTCCTTAGGAGTCCAACAGTAAAATAGATCTTCTTCAACAACTGCTGAATGTTTCAGGGGAGCCACTAAGACATCAGAACCATGCTATCCTTTGTCATATTCACCTGTGAGGCATCGGTGGGAGAACATATTTGTGTCATTTGGAAACTTTGGCTGCTAAGAATAGAATATCCAATCAAAAGTCATTTGATCAAACAAATGATCAAACCTTCTGCTTTGTTTAGCAATAGGTCTGTAATTGGGCATTTCATCATGTGTTTTCAGAATAGAAAAGTCATGGCTACCTACTTGGTCACAAGATAGCTGAGACAGCTCTAAGCTGTGCATTCTCACACAGCAGTTTCTAAAGACAGGAAAAGAGTTGACAAATGCCCAGATGACACACATATTTAAGAACTAATTTACTAATTGAAAAGCTAGTGGTTCAAATCCACCCACAGCTATCTCTGAAGAAAAAAAAAAATCTGAAAATCTGCTTCCAGAAGGTCACATCCCTCAAGGCATGCAGATCAAATCCACTAGCTGCCCTGCTGGAAAAGGAGGAGCAATCTCCTCCTGTGCCAGTTATATTTGACTGTGATTTGACTGTACACAACAAGGGGGCGGGGGCAGAGAAAGAGCTATGCCTTGCTTGGAAAATGATAGGAAATTGGCAATAAAAGAACTGAAGTCAGAAGGTCACATCCTTAAAAACCCTGTGGAGCGGTCTTGCTCGGATGCTCTGATGTGGGGTGGTGTAAAGTCCATAGGGAGCTGAGCTGCTAAACTAAAGGTGGCACCTGTCTGGCAGTTCAGATCCACCAGTCGCTCTGCAAGAAAAAGATAGGCAGTCTCCTCCTGTGCTATTTGCAGCCTCTGAAAAACTGCTGGAAGGCCAGCTATGAATCAATTCTGACTCAACAGTAATGAGTTGTTTGAGTTTGGGGCACACATGAGTCACTATGAGTGAGAATCAACTGCAAAGTGGCTTGTTTGTAATTCAGACCACCAACAACAACCATTTAAGGACAGTGGCAACCAGTAGCTCTTTATTTCAAAGTCCTGAAATAGCAGGCCTTCAAAAATCTTATGTAAAACAGCACTGTTAGATTAGGCTAATCTGTTAGAGTAGACTAACAGCTATGGCACTGGAGGCTGAGCCTTCATACTGAGAATCACAAAGGAGGAGGACCATTGCAAACAGACATTAGTGACTGGAATGTGGAATGTGAGAAGTATGAATATAGGAAAATCGAGACTGTTAAGGAAGAAATGGAATGCATAAACATTGAAATTGGTAAAATAAAATGGATTGGCATGAGACATTTTGAATCAGATGATCATATGATATGATAGTCTTGAAATGAAAATGTGAGGAAAAATGGGGTCACATTCATAGTTGAAAAGACCATTTCTATATCCATCTTAAAATACAGTGTTATTACTGACAGGATAATATCCATAAGCATACAAGGAAAACCTACTAATATCACTACCATTCAAATTTAATAACCAACAGCCAGAGACAAAGAGGAGGAAATAGATGACTTCTACCAACTGTTACAATCAGAAATCAACCAAACATGCAACCAAGATACATTAGTAGTAATGAGTGACTGGAATGCAAAAGTTGGGAACAGGGAAGAAGGATCAAGTTGAGAAATATGGACTTTGTGACAGAATGATAGAATTCTGTACAATCAATGATTTACTCATTGAAGATACATTTTATAAGATTGTTTACATCTCTGGGAAAAATCATTGGAGAAACTCAATGTCAGCGGTAAAAGCTAGGCCAGGTGCTGATCGTGGAACAAACCATCAACTACTTATATGCAAATTCAAACTGAAGCTAAAGAAAATCAAATAAAATTCACAAAAACTAAAGTTTGACCTTGAATCTATCCCTCCTGAATTTAAAGACCATCTCAGGAACAGGTTTGAGGCCTTGAATACTAATGAGCAAAGATCAGATGAG
Organism: Elephantulus edwardii; assembly: GCF_000299155.1. Classification (NCBI taxonomy): domain Eukaryota; kingdom Metazoa; phylum Chordata; class Mammalia; order Macroscelidea; family Macroscelididae; genus Elephantulus; species Elephantulus edwardii. Next base: position 2,000,444 of record NW_006399763.1, read on the forward strand.
CTGTGGGAGGATATCATCCATGAAAAATACAAAAGATTATTAAAAAGAAGGAAAGACTGAGATGGATGTCATAAGAGACTCTGAATATTGCACTAGAGCACAGAGAAAAGCCAAAGCAAAGGAAGAAATTAAGAAGTTAAGAAACTGAACAGAAGATTCAAAGGGAAGCATGATAAGACAAAACAAATTATTATAGTGAAATGTGCAAACAGATGGAGTTAGAAAATAAAAAGTGACAAACTTTCTCAGCTTTCTTAAGCTGAAGAAACTGAAGAACAAATTCAACCCTCAAGTTTCAATACTTAAGAATGCTGTGATCAAGAATGTTGATTGACCCAGGAAGCATCAAAAGAAGATGGAAGAAGTAGACAGACTCACTATACAAAAAAGAATTGGCTGACATAGAAGAATTTCATGAAACATCATATGATCAAGAGGCATTGGTATAAAGGAGGAAGTTCAAGCTGCTCTGAAGGAACTTGCAAAAAACAAGGCTCCAGGAAGTGACAGCATACCAATTGACATATTTCAACAAAAAGATGCTGGCCTGGATGTGCTCTCCTGGTTGTACCAAGAAATCTGGAGGATGACCACCTGACCGACTGACTGGAAGAAATAATATTTATTCCCATTAAAAAAAAAAAGTTCCAACTGAGTGTGGAAATTATCAAACCAAACAATATAATTAATATTATATGCAAGCAAGATCCTGCTGGAAAATATTAAAAAAATGACTGGAACAGTATATCAACAGAGAACTGCTAGATGTTCAGTCTGGGTTTAAAATTGGCCCTGGCACTAGGGACATTGTCGCTAGTGTTAGATGGATCTTACCTGAAAGCAGAGAGTACCAGAGGAATCTATGCTTCATTGACTATGCAAAGGCATTTGACTATGTGGATCACAACAAACTGTGGCTAACTCTGAGAAAAATGGGAATCCTAGAATATTTGATTGCATTTATGCGAAACTTACACTTGGACCAGGAGGAGTCATCAGAACAAATCAAGGAAACATTGCATGGTTCAAAATCAGGAAAGAACTGTCTCAGGGACATGTCTTGTACCTTTCAATCTATATGTGGAACAGAAGAGGAATATGGCACCAGGATTGGAAAAAGACTCATTAACAAACTGTGTTATGCAGATGACACATCCTTGTTGGCTGAGATAGAGGAGGACCTGAGGCATTTGTTGCAGAAGGTCAAGGACCGTAGTCTTCAATATGGATTGAAGCTCAACCTCAAGAAAACAAAGATTCTCACCACTGAGCCAATTGGCAGCATCATGATAGATGGTGAAGACATTGAGATTGTTAAAAGCTTCAGCTTGCTTGGCTCCACAATCAACACTCTTGGAAGTAGCAGTCAGGAAATCAAAAGACAAATTGCATTGGGAAAAATCTGCTCTAAGGGACCTCTACAGAGTACTGAGGAACAATCACGTCAGTCTGGAGAGTAAGAAGTACCTGATCCAGGCCTTGGTCTTCACAATTAGTTGCTGTACATCAGAGAGTTGGACAATGATTAAGGATGACAGAAGAAGAATCAATGCCTTTGAGTTATGGTGCTGGAGAAGAGTCTTGAACACACTACAGACCCATACTACAGACCGCCAAGATAACAAATTGGTCTGTCTTGGAGAGAGTAAAACCAAGTTTTTCCTTGGAGGCTAGGATTTTTAAGCTCCGTCTCACATGCTTTGGGCATGTTGCTAGGAGGAACCAGTCCTTGGAAAAGGACATCATGCTTGGAAGGGTGAAGGAACACTGCAAGTGAGGAAGACCCAGCATGAGATGGATTGACTCAGTGACTAGGGGAATGGGTATCAGAGACAATTAATTTGGTTCAAGATAAAGCAGGGTTCAGAGCTGTTGTAGATAGGGTCATTATGAGTTGCAAGCTATTTTACAGAACATAACAACAATTGTTTGTATGCTGAGAGGGCATAAGTTCTCAGAAGTGTTTCATCTTTATTTTTGCATCTCTTTGGTGGCTTTAACTATGTTAAATAATCTGAGAAGCTGTACTATATGAAGAAAAATGTAGCATCAGATTGGAAGAAGACTCATCCATCGACAACCTATCTTATGCAGATGATACAGTATTCCTTGATGGAAGTGAAGAAGACTTGAAGGATTTACTGATGAAAATCTGAAAGTATAGCCTTCAGTGTGAGCTACATCTCAAAGAAAACAAAAGTCCTTACAAAAACAGGAAAGATCATTATAAATGGAGAAAACACTGAAGTTGTAATATATTTCATTTTACTTATATCCACAATCAGGATTCTTGGAAGCAGCAGTCAAACAATCAAAAGTTGTATTGCATTTGGGCAAATCTGCTATCAAGGAATTCTTTAATGTGCTAAAGAGTAAGGATATCATTATAAATACTAAGGTGCACCTGATGCAAGTCAAGGTATCTACTTCTTATGCATCTGAAAGTTGGACAATGAATAAGGAAGATCAAGGAAGAACTGATATCTTTGAATTTTGGTGTTGGTGAAGACTCTTGAATGTACCATGAACTCACCAAAGAACAAACAAGTCCATTTTGGAATAAGTACAGCCAGGGTCCACCTGATAAACAATGATGGTTAGATTTGGTCTTACACACTTTGACATGTTGCCAGTAAAGACCAGTCATTGGAAGGGGACATCAAACTTGGAAAGGTGTAGGATCTGAGAAAGAGAGTAAGATTCTTAATGATATGTATAGAGACAGTGACAACAATGAGCTTAAGAACAGTGGTGATCGTGAGGATGGCACTGGATCAATCTTTTGTCAAGAGGTCACTATGAGTGGCAACCAACTGAGCACAATCTTGACATAGATGAACATAATTCTTCAGCACTCATGATCTGAAATGATTGAGTAGTCTACAGGAAAATGAATGAATATAGAACATTATCTGCTCATTTCCTTCTGTTTCCTGTATTTCACTGCTGTCATCAAATTAATGGTGGATCCAGTGAGCACATTTTTGTGCTTTTCTGCAGCTATGCTCTGTAGACCAAGAGGAGAAGCAGAAATCATGTGTGTGGGTATGATCGGGGTTGGGGGCGCCCAGAGGATCAAGTCTGAAGGGTAAGGCTACAGGGCTAAATTGGAGGGGAAAGTAAAGGATAACGGCATGATAGTCAACCAGGTCAGGGAGAGGCTGGTGGCTAGATAGAGCTAACACAAATAGGTGGGGGGAGGCAGATGCAATGGTTTGAGGGCAGGAAATGAGAAGTGTATTGTGGTGGAAAGTGTCTTGGACTAAAGTCAGTAGATAGTCTGTCTCCTGAGATCTGTGCATGAGGAGACTCCACTTGGTAACTGCAGTCTTCAGTAAGATGAAGAGTGTAATAAATGGCCTTTAAGATAACAAACTGAGTTCTTTAATGACAACAGTCTGGAGAAGGAGGTGCATTTCATAGTGGACTATGGGAGGAGAAAGGGAAGGAGAGGGAGGAAAATGTGCAATATTGAATTAATAATAATTTTTAAAAGATGTAATGTGTTCTTAATTTCCATGGGAGAAAGTGGTCATCAGAGAGGTTTAGGGTTAGAGATTCTAGAGGGGGTTCAGTGTGAAATCCAGATAAGATGGTCCAAGAGGCTAGGCTGGTCATCTAGAGATGATTTTAAATATATAAGAGATGACTATAGATTATATGGAAACACTTAGCAACCCACAGATTTTAATACAGGGCTGAGGGTCCTGGAACCAATCCCTTTTGGATAGTAAGGATTGACTGTATTCGGCTGAAAGAAATCCTGGCATCACAAATATTTATCTGAGTGAATCTGGGCTTCTAGTAGCAATAGCTGTAAGAGCTAAAGGAAGATGTTAAATATACAAAATCATTTAGATGAAAACAGATGTAGAATTATTTATGTTTTTTGGGAAAAGGTGTTCCATAAATCAGCCAGTCATTGCCAAAAGTTAGAACTGACTCATTGCTGACCTTCCAGTGGCTTTCTGAAGCTGTAAGTTGTATTGGAGAAGATAGCTGATCTTTCTAACTCAGAGCTGCTGGTGGATTCTGACCTCTAGGGAGCCACCACATTTGGATTAGCAGCAAAACTTCCACTGAACTGTTCACACCACCAGAGCTCCCTGTTCTAGCACGCAAAGGTAAAAGCCAAACTCAAAGCAAAATAGAACTCATGTTGCACCTGCAAAACACTTTTATCACAATTTACATCACCTACCCCAAACTAAACACAAATGAAGACGTGTAAAAATCTGAGTTGTACCAACGTCAGTATCCTGGTTGGGGTGTTGCATTATGCAAGGTGTGACCAGTGAGGGAGACAGGGTAAGGGATATATGTGACCTCTCAGGCCATTGTGTATGAACCTGCAATGATCTCAAAATAAAAGCTCAATTTAAACTAAGTCACCTCATACTCTCACTTCCTCTTCCATTTCTGCACGGTTCATAGATGAAGAGTTCTGTTGCAAACATAGAGGAAATAACATTCAGGAACAAACAGGATGATCATTCGTGGTGTAATTAGGATAAAATGATGTTTCTCTGAAACTTGGAAACCAATAGATTGCCCTTAACTCACCAGGAAGAGCTTGGAAGTTTTACAGTGCAATTATTCTCTCTAGGTTTTTTTCTCGATTCATGTCCAGAGATTGTGAATATGAACAGTGTGTTCACTAAAGTTCCTATGATGTAGAAAACACCAGACATTTTCCAATTTGTAAACCTTTCTGATTTTGAGTACTTAAGTAAAAGAAGAAATTCTTGGCCTTGACTTTAGTGCTCAAACAGCTCATTTTCCACCAGAAGTGGAGAACTTTGGCCTCCACAAGTCCCTACTGCTCTCTAGCTATTGGCTGCAGCTGCCCCACTCTCTCAACTGCCACTCCTTCCCTCTGCTCTCTAAGAAGCAGTAGGGGTCAAGGCTGAAGCCAACCAGTCACCCACTGTGTGATGTGCTACCTCCCACCAATGGCTAGCACCCAGCCTAAAAGCTCTGCCAGGCTTTGTGCCAAGTGGCTTATGTTCTCAAGCAGTGATGTGATTGTACCTTGTAGTCTTCTCGAACAGCCTCAGGGATAGCATGTGCAGTTCTCCAGCCTGAGGTCATAATTAGCAGTGGGGAAAGCTGGGTGTGAGTGTAGCAATGGTATTTTCTGTTCACCAAGTACTCTGTGCTGGAGGTCTGACATAAGCCTGCCTCTTGTAAACCTTGCCAAGAAGAAAGGTTAATATTACTTCTTTTAATTGTAGAAATGCTTTTGCTTTTGATAGTGGTTTGGATAAAATTTTATAGTTAGTATTCCATTCAAGAATTTGTATACACTGTTTCATGGCATTGGTTGTAATCCCCTCAATGTAACAGCACTCTTCCCACTTCCTTCCTCTGTTCCTCATTTCACTCATCCTGAAAAGCGTGAAATCAGGGCCGAAATGCCAAGGTGTATATCCTCTACTGATCAAGATTAAATGGCAGGAAAGTATGAATATAGTTACATGGACCAAAAACCAAGAACAACAACAAAACCTACCAGTTTCTGTTGAGTATGTGGTTCAAGATAGAAATGCTCCACACTTTCATGCTTGTGATCTTTCAGAAGCAGATCGCCACACTTTTCTTTGAAGGCACTTCTGGGTGTACTAGAATGGCCAATTTTTGGTAGCAGACAAATGCCCAGCAATTTGTACAAGCCAGAGTCTACTTCCACTGATAGTCTGCCCTTAACTCCTTTCAAACCTGACTAGAGGCCTCCTCTGCTCCCAGTCTCCTGTCATTTATTCTGGGATGACTAAGTCTGATACTGTCTCATTTGGTTTCCAGGACAGTTCTGCTCATGCACCTTCACTCCTGCCAACTCAAGGGTCCCATTACAGCACTTGCTTCAGGAAAGTGTGACTCTACCACCCTCCTCATAGGTGCCACCCTCTAGTAGGACTGTCCTTGAATTCTTTCTGCTTCTGTGAGCCATTTGTGGGCAGTAAGTTAGCACTGCTTCTGCCCAGAACTCACACATTCATCAGCACAGTTCCTTAGCTGCTCACCTGTACTTCCTTCAAGGTGCTCAAAATAAGCCCACAGGCCTGGCTAAAAGACACATCTTCTTCATGCCTCTCATTTATCTCTCTACTTCTTCCTTTCAGCACCAACAAATTCCTTCCTGTTCCATCAGCTAGGATAAAATGGTCTTCTGAAATCTCCTGCTAATAGACACCTGCAAGGGTGCTTAGCCTCCCACATCTAAAGCCACAGAGTTCCAGTGAGAACCAGTGAAGAAACTGCCCCAGACTAAGGATCCAGAGTTCAGAGGTCAAGTCCACATCTCCACTACTGAGAGCTTTGTCAATGGCTCAGGGGAGCCATCCTGGAGCTTCTTGGGCCTCAGTCTCTGGGTTGTGAAATATGGTGATCTCTAACAACCTGGAAAATATTTGAAAGGAAAGAATCTGAAGACAACAAACAGAAGGTAGTGGGGAAATCTATTTAGTCAGAAAAGACATTTAAGGAAGCATTACTCAGAGCATTGAGTGAAAGTAGTCCAGAGAAGCTAAAGCTGGTGGCTTATGTGGCAAGTGTTGAGGAAAAACACCTCTTAATATCCAGCCAGTGTCCCTGGGTGGTGCAAACAATTGGAACTTGTGGCTGCTAATCAAAATGTTAGTGATCTGAGCCCACTTAAAGATGCCTGGGAATAAGGGTCTGGTGATAGGCTTCTGAGAAATCAGCCAGTAATAAGTATACCAGCAAAGTAGAGGCATTGAAAACCCTTTGGAGCACTGCTCTGTTCACATATGGGTTGTCAAGAGTCAGGGCTGATTCAAAGACAGCCGAATTGAAGGACTCTAGGGTTTCTACAGGTTAAAGAACAGAAGTGGCTCTTTGTGCAGTTATGCAGGATGCTGGCCACACTCTTTGCCCAGGACTTAGAACAAAGGAGGTGTTGATATTACTCATTATCTTCCATGGATATGAATGATGTCAATAAAATGCAGCACATTCTGTGGGTTTGTTGACATCCTCTCCTCTTCACCAAGATTTAAACAGAATTGGAACTTAGATCTGCTTGCTTTGAGGGAGAAAAAACTAAAGTTGGAATAGTCCCTCAAGAGGACAGATACCATGAGGCAGAGTTGTAAGGGATTTCAAAGTTGAAAAGGAATCTTGCATTCTCTCTCTTCTCCTGATCCAACCAAAATTGCCTTCTATTTTGTATTACTATATATTATTGCTGGTTTTGTTCACTGCTATAAAATCACAATCGACTCAAAGCTGACCTCCTATTGGGCTTTCATAGGCTATAAATTGCACAGGAAGAGGGTGCCTGTCTTTTTCCCATGAAGCAGCTGGTGGATTTGAATGAGTTGTTTTTGGGTTGGTAGTGCAACTCTCTACTCGCTAGGCCAGCAGAGCTCCTGATAAATGAAATACTGTTTCGTACTGACTGGCTTCCTTGGTGGCAGAAACTCTTCTTCAGGCAGCATGGGAACACTTGCTTCTATTTTGTAGAGTGAGAAACCTGGGTGGCCCAACGTGACGTTCCTGCCCTGCCCTCTCTATCTAAGGACCTGGGGGATTTCCAAAAGCAAACAAAAGGTGGATCCTAGGAACGAATAGGCCTTCCAAGAGCATGAACATGGCTCTTTTCTGAGGAATGCATGTCACTGTTGGGAGGAGTTTGTTGGTGTTTTTTGTTTGTTTTTTTTTTTTTTAGGCAACAGAATGTTGTGCCATTAAATGCCCTCTGATCCATGGCCAGGGAAGCCTGAGTGAAGTTTTTCAGGAAAAGGAGCTGCAAGAATCCGAAGGAGTTAGAGAATTATTACAATGAAAGAAGGGTTAGGGTGTGTGTGTGTGTGTGTGTGTGTGTGTGTGTAGGGGGTTGTCTTTAAACCAAACCCATCCTCAGGAACCTGAGGTTTGTTGTTACAAACTTTTGAATCTGAAGCAACCCATAGCTGACCCTCCAGAGGCAGTAGATTGCACTGGAGATTTCCCATCTTTCTCCCATGGAGCAGGTGTTAGATTTGAACCACAGGACTTTGCGTTAGCAGCACAAATCCTTACCACTAAGCCACCAGTGCTCCAGGGTGAGGGCAGGCAGCGCTAGGAGGAGCAGTAAGGTCAAATGAAACCCAACCAGCAGCAATGGTGCCCTGAGACCACCAGGGGGCAGAGCAGAGGTGGGTACCAACTGGGAGTCCTTGAACAGCTACAGCACATTGTAGCTGGTCCAGCCTAGGGTATGCGGAGAGAGGGCACTTAAGAGAAGACTTGAGCTACAGCATTTCCATTGAGGTGTTCGGAGCCAAAAACTATTTTTGTCATTTTTTGTGCCTGTCCTCCCCCCTGGGATAGAATGACCTGGAAAAGTAAGAGTTACAATTAATTTCCCTTTTCAAGTAGTTTGAAAAAGAACATTTTGTTTCCCAAGACCCCAGGTTTCTGTTAGAAATTCTATACCAGCATTCAAATTTAAGCCAGACTTGCCAAAATGTAAATAACTTTCAATGGCTAATTAAAAAAAAAAATGACTGCTGATATTTGTAGCCAAGAAGATAAGAGAAAAAGGGAGGAGTAATTTAACAGGAAAAAAAATTTACCATTTTATTTTTGGGAAGACATTTCACAGAAAATTGGTATAATAGGTCTGTAGTGGTAATCTATTTCACATTTTTTTTCAAACGTCAAAAACACAGTTTACATTTACTGCCACAAATGCAGTGAACATTTTTCATTATGTACTAAGCATAAAATTTGAAATTAAATGTTCAGCGATGTTCAGACAGCTGAAGAAATCCCCTCCCCCAGGCCATCTTTGACATAACTAGGACAATCCAATATAATAACCCTCTAAAAGGATTAATTCTGCCTAAAACCAGCTCCTGAAGAAAGCCACATGGCACTTCCTGAAGCAGCCTCCATAACATGTACAGCTTTGTTCCATTTCCAACCTACCACCCAGTGCAGGCTCTGTGACTTGGAGAGTTTTCTAGCAACCCTGGAACCCAGGATCTTCTCTCTCAGAGCTGGAAGAAAACTTCAATAATTATTAAGACATTCAAGATAAAGCAGCAGTGGTGTTATATCTTGATTTACTAAAGGAATACGATTTTAAAAAATTTTCCCTTGCTGGTGACAGTGTCCTGAAGCTTGAAGTCCACACATACATTGCTGAAGGCAACGTTAAATGGCCATGCTGGACAAAGCCATTAGTGATGTTTACGTGATTCAGTTAAGTGCAATTCTGAGCAAATTCAAAAAGATATAATGTTTTATGCCTGTTCATCAAGGAAATAATGTAAAGATGGTCACTGGCTAGATGTCTCCTAAATCATATATGTGTTGAGGGGGTTAGGGGTGAGGCACAGTTAGATAAAATGTGCTATATCTACTTAATGAATGGAAATAGGAAAAAGACTGAGTCCACCAGCTGCTCCACAGGAAGACAGGCAATCTCTTCTCATGCTATATACTGTGTCTGAAAATATGCTGGAGGACCAGGTATGAGTCAGTTCCAACTCAACTGCACACAACAACAACTTAGTGAAAATGAAGGCAAAGAGGCATTCAGATACCAAATAATGGAACTCAACTGAAAGCAGAGAGCACCAGAAAAATGTCTGTCTGTGTTTCATTGACTATAGAAAAGCATTTGACTGTGTGGACCACAACAAGCTGTGGCTGACTCTGAGAAGAATGGGAATCCCAGAACACTTTACTGTGCTTATGCAAAACCTATACTTGGACCGGGAGGCAGTTGTGAGAACAGAGCAAGGAAACACTGCATGGTTCAAAATCAGGAAAAGTATACATCTCTGTACTTTTTCAATCTATATGCAGAGCATACCATCCAAGTGGCTGGGCTCTAAGAGGAGGAATGTGGCATCAGAATTGGAAGAAGACTCATTAGCAATCTTTGTTATGCAGATGACACAACCTCGCTTGCTGAAACTGAGGAGGACCTGAGGCATTTGCTACAGAAGGTCAAGGACTGCAGCCTTCAATATGGGTTGAACCTCAACATCATGAAAACAGTGGTTCTCACCACTGGGCTAAGAGGTAGTATCATGATAGAAGGTGGAGAGATGGAGATCATTAACAACCTCAGCTTGCCTGTCTCTATAATCAACATTCTTGGTATCAGCAGCCAGGAAATCAAGAGACAAATTACATTGGGAAAAATCTGCTTTCAGGGACCTTTTCAGAGTACTGAAGAGCAAGTCTTTTCAGTTACTTGGTATGCATCTGAAAATTGGACAGTGACTAAGGATGACAGAAGAAGAATCGATGTTTTTGAGTTGTGGTGGTGGAGAAGAGTACTAAATATCTCATGGATTGCAAAACAAAACAAAACAACAACAACAACAACAAAAAGCCCAACCAAAACAAAAGCAAACCCCAAAAAACCAAACAAGTCTGTCTTGGAGAAAGTACAACCAAGGTGTTCCTTAGTTGCCAGGATAGTGAAACTTTGTCTCTTATATTTGGGCACCATGTCAGGAGAGGTCAATGCTCGGAAAAGAACAGCATATTGGAAGGGCAGAGAAAGGGAAGAAGATCTGCAACAAAATGGGTTGACATGGTGACTGCAACAATGAACTAAAGCAAATCAGAGACGGTGAGGATGGTGCAGGACAGATCAAGGTTCAGATCTGTTATTCACAGGGTGGTTATAAATCGTAGGTGACTCAGTGGTTCCTAACAACCACACAACATGGAGTTTGGTGGCTTAGTAGTAAGAAATTGTGCTGCCAACTCAAAGGCAAGTGGTTCAAATCCACTAGCTGTTTCACGAGAGAACTATGACCAATCTTCTCCTGTGTGATTCCCCCTGAAATCCTACTGGAGAGCCAGATGTAAGTTGGTTCTAACATAACATCATGGTAGTTGGGAATATATAGTATGCAAACTTTTTTAGACTGTATTTAGGTTTTGCCATATTTGAAATCTATTTCTTTTAATTTTTAAATCCATTGTTTGAATGGATGCACCATGATATAGTTACCCAATCACCTATGAAAGGATATCTTTAGTTGCTTCCAATTTTTGTCAATTATGAAAAAATTTCTATAACATCCACATGCAGGTTTTTGTGTACACATAAGTTTTCAGTTCCTTTAAGTACATAACTAGAGTACAATTGTAGAATCATATTGTTAAGCATGTGTTTAACATTTAAAGAAACTGCCACACTGTCTTCCAAAGTGGCTGCTGAGAAAAGTTCTGGCTGCTCCACATCTTCCTTTAGCATTTAGTATTGACAGTGCTTTGGATCCTAACCATTCTCAACAGGAACTCTAATGGGTAAAGAGTTTTGTTGCCAACCCAAAGGCAAGTGGTTTGAATCTGTCAGCTGCTCCATAAGAGAAAGATGGGCAATCTCATCATCTTGTGTGATTTGCAGCCTCTGAAAATCTGCTGGAGGGACAGGTGTAAGTTGTTTCCTACTAGATGGTGATGAGTTTGAGTGTGGAATTTGATAGATGTGTTGGTGAATTTTCGCTGCTGTTTAACCAAATCATTTGTATTACCAACATAAAGGTTGGCATTTTGAACTCACTCAGAAGTATCATGGCCTGGCAATCTGCTTCCATTACGATAATAGCCAAGAAAAACCTATGGAGCAGTTTTACCTGGTAACACGTGAGGTTGCTACAAGCCAGCATTTCAACATAATTTAACTAAAACAGATTTGGCTTATTTTTTTAAATGGCATACAATGCTGAATATCTTTTCATTAGCTTATCTATTATTTGTGTATCTTCTTGGTGAAGTGCTCAAGGCTTTTCCTCCTTTTAAAATCAGATTATTTTCTTATTGATGCATTTTAATAATTTTTAAATGCAGCTTATCTACAATTATTTTATCACATAGGAGTTACACAAATATTTTCTCCCAGCCCATGGCTGGCCATGATCCTTAAATAATTACAGGAGGAGTACATTACCTTTTGAGTTATTTGTAAAAAGATATAAAATCAAAGCTATGCAGAATTTTAACCTTTTGACTTCTGCCTGCCTTGGTTTAGTTGATCTGGCCTGTGATCTCTTCCACACAAGATTGCATTGGTCCTTTAGAGCAGCTCAGTGGGAGGGTATGATACGAGAGGGATTGTCAGGACAGTTTCCAGAGTAGAGGAATAATCCTTGTGCTTCAAAAGGAGATAGTGGCACAAAGGAAGTCAGACTCCACAGCATGGCACAACTTTGGGATATCATTTTGTTGTTGTTGTTGCTGCTGTGTACTGTCAAATCAGATCTGACTATCACAGGAGGAGATTGCCCCTCCGTCTCCAACAGAGCATCTAGTGGATTAGAACTGTGCGCCTTCAGGATTGTAGGGCAGCTTCTTGCCACGAGGCCACCTGAGCTTCCTTGGGATGTCTTTTACTTCTTCTCTGTAAGTTGTACATAAAGAACCCTAGAAACCTAATAGTTAAAAAATTTAGCTGTTGACCAAGAGATTGGTAGTTCAAATCCACCATCCAGCTCACAAGAGAAAAACAACAGTTTCCTTCTATAAAGATGTGTTTCCTGGAAACCTTACAGGTAGTTCTACTCTGTTCTACAGGGTCACTATAAGTCAGAATTGATTCAATGACAGAGTTGTTAAGTGGTATCTTGAGTGAGATACATTACACAAAACACTTGCCATCAAGCTGACCCCAATTCATGACTGTCTATATTAAAAAAAGTTGTATTTCACACCATACACAAAAATAAAGTCAAGGTGGATCATAGACCAAAACCATAAAGATCATAAAAGACAAAATGGGACCAAACTTGGAAGGCCTCCTGCTGCTGCTGCTGCTGCTGCTGCATACTGTTGAATTAATACAGACCCCTAACTGACCCTCCAGTGGGTTTTCAGAGGCAGTTAATCGCACAGGAGGGGATTGACCATCCTTCTCCGGTGGAGCAGCTGGTGGCCTCGAACCATGTGCCTTTGGGATTGCAGCACAGTTTCTTGCCACTAGGCCACTAGAGCTCCTTAGAAGGCCTAGCCTATAGTATAAATAGACTGGTAAACATAGACCAAATGCATAACCAGGAGAGGATAACATCAATGAGTGGTACCTTTTGTTGTTGTTGTTGTTAAATAATATGTGGGGTTTTTTAAAATATGTGGTGTTTTAAATATTTTCTTAAGTTTTTTAGCCCATATTGAAGTAGGTTAGAGTTTGGGGGTTTTATCAACTATATTTTTGGCTATTTCATTTTTTTTGTTTTGTTTTGGTTTTTCTCGCTTTTTTAAATTTTATATTGGTTTGCTCACAACGTTTGTATACATTGTGTTTCACACTATTCACTCATATTGTGTTTCATACTATCATTCCCATGCATTGTGTTTTATGAAATCAACCACCATTGGATCTTGCCCATCATTACTTGATCTTTTCAGGTCACCACATGATCTTTCCCATTTCCTTCACCTCCTCCCTCTACCCACCAAACTATTCAACTCTGGTTTTGTCCCTACCTATCCTCACCCCTGTGCTCCCACTGGGACCTTCTAAAGATTAAGTCCCTGTGCACATCAACAACTTTTTCCAGTAGAGTGAAAAGAAAACCTACTGACTGGGGGAAAAAATTTGGCAATGCTATGTGAGACAAGGGTCTTAGAACAAAAATTTTCAGAGTACTACAAGGCCTCCACAAGAAAAAGATTGATAACCCAATCACAAAACGGGCAAAAGACATGGAAAGACTTTTCACAGAGGAAGACTTTCGAATAGCCAACAGACATATGAAGAAATGCTCACAATCATTGGCAATAAAAGAGATGCAAATCAAAACCACAATGAAACACCATCTCACTTCAGTAGCAGTGGCGGACTTTAACAGGACAGCAAGTAATAAATGTTGGAGAGGATGTGGAGAGATTAGAATGATCATACATTGTTAGTGGGATTATAAAATGGTACAACAACTCTGGAGGGAAGTTTGGCATTTTCTCAAAAAGCTGAACATAGAAATTCCATATGACCCAGCTATTCCATTGCTAGAAATATGCCTGAAGGGAAATAGAACTGAGACACAAATGGAGACTTGTACACCAATGTTCACAGCATCATTATTCACAATCGCAGAACATAGAAACAGCCCAGATGTTCAACAACAAATGAACGGATTAAGAAATTGTGGTACATTCATATGATGGACTAGTATGTAGCACTCAGGAATAAAGATTTTGAAAAATATTAGATAATATGGGAGAGACTAGAGGACATTATGCTGAGTGAACTAATTTAGTCTCATAAGGACAAATACTGCATAAGACCATTATTATAAAAACAGAAAGATAACTAGTAAGATATGTATGATTGTCCAAGGGGGGAAGGGGAGGGAGCTTGGGGACTGAAGGTGGGCAGGGGGAGTGTAAATCATGGGGTTGCAGAGTTTGTTGGGTAGAGGGAGGAGGTGAAAAATTGGGAAAGGTCCACTGGAGACTTGAAAAGATAGGGTAATGATTGGAATAGATCAATGGTGATTAATTTTATAAAACACAATATATGGGAATTATCATATGAAACACAATGTGTATGAAGTAATATGTGAGACACATTTGAATTTTGTGAACAAAAATAAAATAATTTTGAAAAAAGGGTTGTGCTCTCTAGGGTTTTCAGTGGCTGTTTCTGAGGTAATGAATATTGCTAGATTTTCCTTCCCAGACCTCTCTAGGTAGACGAAAAGCTTCAAATAGCTGAGCATGTCAATAATTTGAATCACCCAGAGATATGCAGAATACATCCCCTGGTGTGTCACCGTGTTAAATATCTCTTGACTTTCCGTTGTAGTAGTTAGAGTTTTGGCTAACAGCATTATCCACCTGTTTCTTGCAGAGGTCTTTATAATGATCAGCAGAACCCACTCAGGCAACTTTAAGCAGGAAAGAAATTTTTCAGAGATTTAGAGAATCCTTTAATAGAACTGGGAAATCAGGCTTGAAAGTTACCAAACCTGGAACAATACCCAAATTATACAACCAAACTGCTTGAATGGAAACCCTTGGCCATTGTGGCTAGGTACAGGACCTTACCATCAAACCCTCTACCTCATTTTCCTAATAAAACCAGAGATCTTTCTGCAGTGCTCCTCCACCTTTACAAAAAACCAGATTCTGCCCATCACATACTTCCTCTAATTACTCACACCTGAATTCATATTAGGTGGGTGACTCAGTTGATGGAGTGCAGGTCACATACCCACAGCCAAACCGCTTACTGGGAAGATGAGTTCTGCTTCCATCATTAATGAGAGAACTTAAAACTCCAGAAGTTCCTTAACCATGCTGTTAGATGTCACAGTCAGCTCACACTTTGTACAGCACCGTGGAAATCTGTCTGTCTGATGCTTAGGCATCTTCACAACCTATGCTGTGCTTGATTATTGTATCCATTGTATCAATCCACTGCTTGGATGGATTGACCTCAACCATGGGAAGCCACAAATATGAGGAATGTGTACTATTCAATAAAAAAAAATCCACCTAAATTTCCTCCATTATATATTTTATTCTTTGGGTCCTGAACTTCTTTCTTCTGTGAAGGCTGGTTTCATTCTTAGTTATTATGATTAAATTAACATGAAAATTACACTCCCATTGCTGATAACTACTAGAGGAAGAAGCATGTGACCAATTCCAGTCAGTGAAGTATGAAGAGACAACATCACAGGGACTTCTAAGAGAAACTTCTTAGCTCACAATGAAAGACTAAGGGACATAATAACCCCTTTCTTTTCCCTTTGGTTGTTAGGGCTGTGTGGGGATTTGAAGGTCAGAGTTGTTGTAACTATATTTGACACACTAGAAATCGCAGACAAGAAGAAAGCTGGACTTACTCTTGTTCCATAAAGTTATTGAGCGTATGAATCAAATAAGCCTGTGTCCACCCATCTCAGGATTATCTGTTGTCTGAAATAAAGACGTTTCCTTATTGCTCAAACTGGTTGGAGGTGTGTAAGGTGTTCGTGTTATTTCCCCCTCTGCTTTACTTGCAGCCCAAATCTTTTTATACATTCGTTCTAACACTGAGATGATGACTAAGATTACACAGGAACATAAAGCACGGTCATCGCTCTGGCCTACAGGAGTCCCCAAATGTGTCAGGGAAAAGGAAATGGATGAGCTGTATGGCTGTCTTGGGAAATTTCCTTTTGGCAGAGCTGCTCTCCTTCTAAGAACTGCACCCAGCGTCGTTTAGTCCTCCCCAGCAGTCACCTACTTCCTCTTGTGAATTCCTTTTCCTCCATTATATTGAAGACAATGTGTCCTATCTCTGAGAAAGTCAAAGGATTCCAAAAGATTCTTTCTGACAAATCCTTCATTTTGTCCCCAGAACTGGAAGTAGGAGCAACCCATACTCAGCCAATAATCCTTAAGTGTCCCATGATGTGACTCAAGGGGTGGAGAGTGGTGGGCATTCGCTCATACTAGAACAATCTCATTGAAGCCTTAGAGCTAGCAGACTGCTGAATGAGTGGTTCCTGCTGCCCGACTGCTCAAAGCTGACCTTGAAGAGTTTCTGTTCTGCTTCTAAAACCACCATACTGTCAGGAAAGAGACATTTAAAAATTGCTCTCATAAGCTTACACTACTACTACTAAAAAAAAAAAATCCGTATTAGAATCTTGGCAATTCCATTCCACAGTTCAAGTTCCTTTCTCTAATTGAAGTGTTCCTTATATATGAAAGAGATGCTATTTTTCTTGTCCCAAGAGAGTGCGAAAATTATTGAACAATATCATTAATATCACATGCAAGCAAGATTCTGCTGAAAATTATCCAAAAATGACTGGAACAGCACATCAACAGAGAACTGCCAGATGTACAGGCTAGATTTAAAAGAGGTCATGGTAGTAGGGATATTATGGCTAATGTTAGACGAATCTTGGCTGAAAACAGAGAGTACCAGTGCCTGTGTTTCATTGACTATGCAAAAGCATTTGACTGTGTGGATCACAACTAACTGTGGTTGACTCTGAGAAAAATGGGAATCCCAGAACACTGGACAGTGCTTATGTAAAACCTATACTAGGACCAGGAGGCAGTCATCAAAACAGAGCAAGAAAATATTGCATGGTTTAAAATTGGGAAGGGTGTACGCCTGGGATATGTCCTATCTCCATACTTTTTCTATCTACATGCAGAACAGATCATCCAGGAGGCTGGAAGGAATGTGGCATCAGGATTGGAGGTAGACTTATCAACAACCTGTGTTATGCATATGGCACAACCCTGCTTGCTGAAAGTGAAGAGGACCTGAAGCACTTGCTGCAGCAGGTCAAAGACTGCAGCCTTCACTATAGATTGAAGCGCAATATCAAGAGAACAATGATTCCCATCACTGGGCCGATTGGCAGCCTCATGATAGATGGTGAAGAGACTGAGATTGTTAACAACTTTAGTTTGCTTGGCTCCACAATCAACACTCTTGATACCAGCAGCTAAGAAATCAAAAGACAAATTGCAATGGGAAAGTCTGCTGTCAGGAACATCTCCAGAGTACTAAAGAGCAACGATGTCAGTCTGGAGACTAAGGTGCACCCGATCCAGGCCATGGTCATTGCAATTACTTGCTATGCATGAGAAAGGTGGACAATGACTAAGGATGATAGGAGAATTGATGCCTATGAGTTGTAGTGCTGGATAAGAGAATTGAACATACCGTGGGCTGCTAGGAGAACAAAGAGGATTGTCTTGGAGAGGGTGAAACCAAGCTGCTTCACAGAGGCAAAGATTCTGAAGCTCCATCTGACATACTCTGGGTGTGTTGAAAGGAAAGACCAATCCTTGGAGAGGGACATTATGCTTGGGAGGGTGGAGGGACAGTTCAGGAGAGGAAAACACTGGATAGGAAAACACTGGATAGGATGGATTGACTCAGTGTCTGAGCTAATGGGGGTGGGTGTATTGGAGATAGTAAGGTTGGCTCAGAATAGAGCAGGATTCAGAGCTGTTGTGCATAGAGTTGCTAGGAGTCACAGTTGACCTGACCGCACATAACAACAACAACAACAAGAAGTAAATTGAAGCGCTGGTGGACTAGTGGTAAGAAGCTGTGCTGCAATTCTGAAGGCATGTGGTTCAAGGCCACCAGCTGCTCTGGGGGAGAAGGATGGGCAATCTCCTCCCATATGATTAACTGCCTCTGAAAACATGCTGGAGGAACAGCTATATGTTGGTTCCGACTCTATAGTATACAACAACAACAATTGAGGTATCAAGAATAAAAAAATATTTAAAAACAGAATAATAAAACAAGATCCTAAATAACCAAGAATTTTACAGAGGAATCAACTGTTCATAAACCATGCAGGCCTGTAAATGTAAGGCAATATTTATACTCTACATCTTTGTTGGGAATTTGAGTGTAATTATTTTTTTAATTTTATAAGTAGTATACATTGAGACACCCAAAAGCAAGATAAGTAAATATTGCAGATATGGAAGAAAAAGTAAGTAATTTTATTTAAAAAAATTATTTCATGTTGGAGTTTATCAGATATATTCTTCTAAACCTGCCAGCATGAAATACTATACAACAATAATCTGAGTTATGTTGCTTGTTGTAAAGCAGGAGGACTTGAGACATTTGCTGCAAAAAGTGAAGGACTGCCTCCTTTAATATAAAATGAAGTTCAATGTCAAGAAAACAAAGATTCTCACCACTGGGCAGATTGGCAGCATCGTGATAGACGGTGAAGAGATTGAGATAGTTAACAATTTTAGCATGCTTGGTTCCACAATCAACATCAGGAAATCAAAAGACGAATTACATTAGGAAAAATCTGCTGTCAGGGACCTCTCCAGAATACTGAAGAGCAACAATGACAGTCTAGAGACTAAGGAGAGTCTGCTATTATTTGGTTCCAACAACAGCAACACTATAACTTCTACATAATAATGTAAATCAGGACCTATAAATCAGGATTGAGGCTTTGAGAGGTAACTGGCTTAAGAGGTAATCACTTTGTGGTAATACCACAATGGCAATGTTTGTAAGTTTTTACAAGTTAGAGGTCAAGTTGCTAAATCCTTTTCCTGTGGTGGATGGTCACTAAAGGCATGCAAATAAGAGACACAGAAAACAAGCCTTTGCTTAAAAATCTCTAACTATTCCACAGCCACAGACATAATCTATTAATCAATCAATCAAATCCTCCAGTAAGTTAATTAGAGCTCTAAGTGGGTTAGAAAGCCACTCTGAAAAAATAAAATCTATTCCTGGAAGGCTTATGTATCAGCTATGCACATCATTTATTGTATGAATTATTTTACTTTATGTTACTGTCCTAATAAGTACTGAGAGAGAAATGTATTTTACATATGTGTGTAAACCTATGATGTATGTGTGTGTACAATTTGTTTTGCCTATTTTTAAAGGGACAAGAGGCTATTATAGAACTAGGGACATTTGACAGAAGATGCTGGGAGGAAAGTGGGGAATTTAGGCACCACAGGACATCATGGTTTCAGGAGGACAGAAAGAGGGATATTGATGATAATAGCAAGCCACAGAAGAATTCATAAGTGGAGACAAGTGTGTTTAAATGACAACAAAGACATTTGCATTTAGATAACACTTACTTCCAGATGAAGATTTCAAATGGTTTATGACAAATCTTTAAACTATTTTTTAAATGGAACGGGGGAAAAAAGAATTAAATCTAAATTTATACTCCTGTAAGCTGATAATGAACTAGTCTATTCTTGAATTATCGTAGCCTTGTTTTGATCCTAAACAGTACATAATTAACTTGAATCATGGAGAGAAACAACCAGAAGTCAAATAGCATGCTTGGGAGGGTACTTCCCCTCAGCTAAGCAATGTGACATTTTAACCTCAACACTTTCATGTGGGGATGCCTGGGTCCACCTCCAAGAAGAGTGCTGACATTTTAATGGTATTGTTACACAACAAGCTTCCTTTTCTTTTACTGACATTTCCCTTAATTTGCTACTTTCTTGACACTACAAAATCCCTTTTCAGCCATAGCCCTTAAATTAAATTGTTTCCACGAATTCTCTAGTGCTTAAAGTTACAGAAACCTAATGTGCTTCTACTTTTTCTTTTGGGTGCGCTCATTCAGTTATCAAACTGTTTGTCATTGTTGGTAGGTGCCGTCAAATTGGTTCCAGTTGATAGGCACGCTATCAAACAAGAAGCAACACTGCCTGGGCCTCCTCCATCCACACAGCCATTACTCTGTCTGAGATCATTGTTGAGCCATCCCATTGAGGAATGTCTTCTATTTTGCTGATCCTCTACTTTTCTAAACATGATATCCTTCTCCAGAAACTGCTTCCTGTAATAACGTGTACAAAGTACGTGACAGAAGTCTCACCAATCAGGCTTCTAAGAAACACTATGGCTCTACCCCTTCTAAGATCAACTTGTTCTTCTGGCAGCTTACATTCAATATTCTTTTATCAACAACATAATTCTATTGCATCAACTCTTCCTTGGCCTTTCTTATTAACTTCCCAGTGTCCACATCACATGAGACAATTGAAAATACTTTGGCTTGGGTCAGGTACACCTTAGTCCTCAAAGTAACAACTTCACTTTTTAATACTTTAAATATTTACCCAGTGCAATCTTCCATGGATTAAATAAAGTGTACATGCAAGTGAAATTAAATTCTCGACAACTTCTATCTTTTCTCCATTTCTTTTGCTAATTCAACCATGTGTGAGGATTTTTGTTTTATGTTGAAGGTTTAAAGCACACTGAGGACTGCCTGTAGTCTTAGATCTTTGTCAGTAAACACTTCTGTTCCTTTCAGCAAGCAAGATTGTGTCATTTTTGTGTTGAAGGTTTTTGAGTCTTCCACCAATCTTAATGTTACATTCCCAGCATAATGTCTGGGGAAAATGCAGAGGCTGGTCAAAGGCTGACCACTCCTCCCAACATATCCAAAGTATGTAAGACAAAGTTTCACTATCCTTGCCTCTAAGGGGTAACCTGGTTATACTTCCTCCAAGACAGACTGGTCTGTTCTTTTGGCAGTCCTTGGGGTATTCAGCACTCTATTCCAACCATACAGCTCAAGAGCATTGACTCTTCTTCTGTCATCTTTATTACATGTCCAACTTTCAAATACATAGGAAGTAATTGAAAATATCAGGGCTTAGACCAAGTAAACATTAGTCTCTAAACTGACATCCTTCCTCTTTAGCATTTTGGAGGAGTCCTTGACAGCAGATTTTCCAAAAGCAACTCTGCCTGCACCCATCCCCTCCACTGGGTGGAGTCTAGCTAAGCAGACTAACCTAGGCTTCTCCAAGGTCAGAAGAAACTCTGCTCCAGGCTTGGTGTCCCACCCCTTGGCATGCCTCTGACACATCTTATACCAGAAGAGGTGCTACTGTGTACTGACTCACATTTTTGGGTCTGAGTCAACACTTAGATAAACAGAAACTCTGACCAACTGAGAATCCCAACTCCAGACTTTTACCGGGCTGGAAGATACACAGTCCCAGGCAAGATAGCTTGTTTTCTATTTGCCACAGCATGTATGTATGCATGTATGTATGTCTTATATATATATACTTCTTTGTTTTACAGCTTACGCTTATGGATACAGTGCTTGTCTGTCTGTTTGCTATACTGGAGTGACTTGCATGTTGCTCTGATGCTTCTTGTTTTATGATTTGTATGTAACTATTTGCTTGTTTATTTATAGTTTAATGAGTTTATACAGCACTTGTCTGTCAGTTTACTATACTTGGGTGTTATTGTGATTCTGGAAGCTATCCATTGGTATTTTAAATACCAGCAGGGTTATCTATAGTGAACAGGTTTCAGTAGTGCTTCCAGACTGTAACAGACTTAAAAGCAAGACTGGCCATCCACTTCTAAAGTAGGTGTTGTTGTTAGGTGCTGTTGAGTCGAGTACAGCTCATAGAGACCCTAAACAAAAGATCTGAACCCTGTCCTATCCTGTGCCATCCTCATACTTCATGACACACAAGAGCCTACTGCAACAGTTCCTCATTTCACCTGACTTCAAGGCTGGGCTCTACCTCTACGTTACTATAATTATTCACTTCCTGTAGTGTTCATAGGGTTATTTGTCCAAGACTGTTATTTAGAAAGTAGATGGCCCACCCTGCTTCCTAGCCTATCTTAATCATGGAGCTCAACTAAAACCTGTCCACCATAGGTAACCCTTATGGAATTTGACATACCAGTGGCACAGATTTCAGTATCACTGAAGTAGTAGTAGCCTTGCAAAAACCTTCTACATAACAGAAGAACATTGTTAGATAGTGTTAGAAACAGAGACCCTCAGGTTAAAAAGTGCTAAAAAAAAGGAGGATGAACAACTACAAGCTTGCATTAATAATTGAAACATAAAATGTATGAAGTAAGAATTCCTTGTTAGTATAACCTCGAACTTCACTATCATTGAGTCACAACCAGCGCAAAGGTGACCCTCCAGCAAGTTTTTAGAAGCTGTGTATAAATTTCACCAGAGGAGATTATCCATTTTTCTCCCTGGGAGCAACTTGTAGACTCAAACCACCTGCCTTTGGGCTGACAGTGCAACTTCTTATCCACTAGGCCACCAGAGCTTCCTCCTGTTAATACAACTAGTATTCAAATATTCACATCAACCTCTAAAGCCAAAGATGAAGAAATTGAGGACTTCTGTCAACTTTTTTGCAGTCTGAAATGGATTATATATGCAATCATGATGAATTAATGATAATTAGGGATGATCTTTCCCCATGGATACAGTCTATGTTCTTCCTATGGATCCCATCTGGTGAAGTCCATGTGTTGCATAGTCACTACTTCAGTTTGTGAAAAAAGATATTTGCAATGAGAGTGACTACTTATTACTTACTACTTACAACCATCAAATAAAGACTCTCCATGTGGTCTTCCAAGGCTGTAAATCACATGGGAGGCAATAGTTTATCTTTCTCTCAAAAAGCTGTCCATGGATTTGAACCACCAGAGGGACTTGGCCCTTGGACTAACTGCTGATGGTTCAGCAAGTTTTCAGAGGCTGAAAATTACACAAAAGATTTCCCACCTTTCTCCTGCACAACAGCTAGTAGATTCGACTACCAAGTCCATATTCCTGAAGACTGCCATCACAGCTTCCTTTATAAGCTGTTAAACTAAAAAAACTCAAACTCATTGTCATCAAGTTAGCACTAATTCATAGCTGACCTCCCAATAGGTTTTCCAAGGCTGAGCACATGAGATTTCTAGATGGTAACTGGCAGGGAGTTGTGTTGTTAACCCCAACGTGGTACTTCTCTGGGGCTTTGAATTCACTAGCAATCTCCTCAATTGCAATTTTCAGCCTTTGAAAGTCCACTGGAAAGTCAGCTATAGATTGTTTCTGACTCGACGGCAACAAGCTATTAACAGAAAGGGTTATTTCAATGACACATTGTTTTGGCACACATTTTATAAATAGAGGTAAAAATAACATAAGAGTAGAGATCCCGAGTAACGCAAATTTCTAAGCTCCAAATCTGTAAACTTGAATTTTGGCAATTCAGATCCACCCAGGGGTGCCTTGGAAGAAACGACTGGTGATTGATTTCTGAAATCCCATAGCCATGGAAACTCTTTGGAGCACAGTTCTACTCTGAAACGCATGGGGTCACCCTGAATCAGGGCTGGTTCCACAGCAGGTGGTTTGGGGTTTTGGTTTAGAGAGCAAGTAATGGTTCCAAGAGAGGAAATAAGGCTAGGAATTTCGGTATAAAGAAAATATTAAATGTGTTTTAAAATACTGTCACTTGTATAATAATGTGTGTTGAGGATTTTCAGAGACTTGCCTAATGGTAAGAAATTGCGTTCCAATCCCAAAGGCACACAGTTCCAATCCACTTGATGTTCCATGAGAGAAACATGGGCCATCTCCTCGCATGCGATGTCCTGCCTCTGAAAACCTACTGGAGGGTCAGCTGAGTTGGTCCCAACTCAAGAGCACCAACACAAGAAGATAGGACAAGGCAGAGGTTGAGTTAAGGATAAAGGAGGGGGTGGATCTGTATTTGGGTAGAGATGTGAGAATGAAAGGATGGCAAAAAGAGGCACAAATTCCTTCTCCAGCTGGCTCTTTTGGGACTGGACCTCCGTCCTGCTTGGTCCTTCTCATTGGAGGAAGCAGTGACTGCTTGGCTGCAGCTCTCTACCCCAGGGTTCCCTAAGGGCCACAACAGCAGACACACAGGCCTGGGAAAGTGCCAGGGACACTCATTGACCCAGAGCCTTTGCCCTGAAAATGGAAAATTTCAACTTCTCCCTAAAGTGACCAAAACTCCTCTAAGGAGAGAAAAAGCCTTTCATTTCAGTTTTGAGTTGTTGTTTTTTAAAGGCTGGAAATGTAAACTTATGTTTGGAACAACCTTTTTATGTGTGAATAAGTGGTCACTCCATCCTTTCCTATAGCCAAAGACTCCTGTGGACTGTCAGGTGATGGAGGTGGGAGGGATTAGAAAGCAGAGAGTCTGCAATGAAAGAAGAATACCACAAGCTTGAGGCATTGCCCTGTTCATCTGGTAGACCCAGGACAGACCGAATGATCTGTACCCTGGAACATTTTAGCCCAAGGGGAGGTAGTGCTGGGTCACATCCTCTTACTTCCTTTATTGTGATGCCAACCAATTACTTAAGCACAAATGGTAAAACTCTCAGTTTAGTTACTAAGAGAAATGTTGACGATTAAAGGCATCTCAGAAGAAAAGCCTGGTGATGTGCTTTAGAAATGCCAACCATTGAGAACTCCGTGGATCACAGTTCCACTCTGACATGCACGGGTCACCCTGGGCCAAAATTACCTCTTTGGCAAGTAGCTTGGTGCTTGGCTTAATCATTGTATGAATTGACTTCATCCTCAGGGGATTTGTTAACTGAAGTATAACATGAAATTTTCTATTTATTGGGATGACTTATTGCCCCAAATAAGAGAGATTTCAATTATTGAATCAATAATTTACAAACGGGCTAAAAAAAAAATAAAAAAAGAGAGAGACACATACACAAACACACACTGAGACTGAGACTGACTGGGCATGTTCTTCACACTAGGTCTTGCACCAGACAGGAGTCGGGCCAAGCAAGCTGAGGATCCTTTGGAAGCAAGTGCACAGGCTTTGCTCTGGAAGGATACGACTCTCCCCAACACACCAGCCTCCTGACACTCCTGCCTCCAGACATGGATTACTCACTGAGAATCTGTGGGTTGCCAGGCTCTGGGCTAAGTGTGTTATAGAAAATGCCACATTTATGATCCCTGTGTGCCTGTGGAGGTCTGGACGCATGTCCTCATTAGACAGCCACATCACTGGTAGATACAAAGCTGGACTTGAAGCCAAGCCTACAAGACCACTGAGCTTACTCTCCTGACTGCAGTACACAGGGCTCCAGAGTCCTCCTCTTTAACCCAAACCCTGATGGGACAGCACTTGCCTTTCCCTAAGGGACCTCTATACTACGTATCTCACACCTGAGATGTCCAGAGCATAAGCAGAGACCTTTCTATAGAATGGACTTTCCTGCTATTATCCCTGAAAGGCCCTTAGGAGGAAGTGGAAGCTGCATTGAAGGCACTGCATTGAAGGCACTGGCAAAAATAAAGCCTAGGAATTGATGAGATACCAATTGACTTGTTTCAATTAACAGGTGCAGGCTTGGATGCACTCACCAGTATATGCCAGGAAATTTGGAGGATGGCCCTCTGGCCAACAGATTGGAAGAGGTCCAGATTTGTTCCCCTTCCCAAGAAATGTGATCCAACTAAATGTGGAAATTATTGAATAATATCATTGATATCACATGCAAGCAAAATAACTGCTTGAAGATCATTTAAAAATGGCTAGGAACAGTATATATAGATAGGGAGCTGTCAGAAGTTTAAGGGGGATTTAGAAGAAGCTGTGACATCTGACAATGTCAGATGGATCCTGGCTGAAAATATAGAGAATGACACAAGAATGTTTATTTGTGCCTCACTGACTATGCAAAGGCATTTGACTGTGTAGATCCTAACAATTTGTGGCTGACAGAAGAATGGGAATCTCAGATCACTTAATTGTGTTCAGGTAAAACCTATACCTGCACCAGGAAGCTATTGTATAAACAGAGCATGGGAACACTGCATGGTTTAAAATTAACAAAGGAGTGTGTCAGGGTTGTATTCTGTCTCCATACTTATTTAATCTGTAAGCTGAGCAGAGAATTAAAGAAGCTGGACTCTATAAAAAAGATTGTGACATCAGGATCAGAGGGATACAAATTAATACTCTGTGTTATGCAGATGATACACTCTTCCTTGCTGAAAGTGAGGAGGACTTGAGGCACTTGTTGCAGAGGATCAAGGAATACATCCTTCAATTTGCATTACATCTCAGTGTCCAGAAAACAAAGATTCTTACCACTAGACCAATAGGCAACATTATGGTGGATGGAGAAGAGATTGAAACTGTCAACAACTTCATCTTACTTGGATCAACAATTATCACCCTTGGTACCAGTAGTCAGGAAATTAGGAGACATACTGCACTGGGAAAGTCTGCATTTAGAGACTTCTCCAAATTATTGAGAAGTAATGATGTCAGTGTGAAGACTAAGGTGTGTTTAATTCAGGCCATGGTCTTTCCAATCACTTACTAAGCACCTGAGAGCTAGACAAGGAATAGGAATGATGGAAGAAGAATTGATTCCTTTGAGTTGTTGTGTTGGAAAAGAGCACTAAACATCACATAGATGGCCAAAAGAAAAAATAAATATGTCTTGGAGAGTGTGTAGTGAGAGTGCTCTTTGGCAGCAAGGATGAGAAGGCTTTACCTCACATACTTCAGGCATGTTGCTAGGAGGGGGCTATTCCTTGGAGAGGAACTTGATGCTTGGAAGGGTTAAGGACCGGTCCAGGAGAAGACCCTCAACTTGGTGGATTGACTCGGTGACTGCTGCAGTGGGCTCTTGTGTGTCAGGAAGTGTGAAGATGGTGCAGGATAAGATGCGGTTCATAGGGTCACTATGAGTTGTACTTAACTCAACGACACCTAACAACAACAATGCCTTTTAAGAAAATATGGCAACTATATGCATGGATGTCATCTGATGTACTGCACAGGAATCAGATTGATTATATCTATGGAAAGAATCACTGGAGAAGTTCAGTATCAAATGTGAAAACAAAGCTATATGCTGACTGTTGAACAGACCATCAGCTACTTATGAACAAGTTCAAACTGAAGGTAAAAAAAATGAAAACAAATTCATAAGAGCCAAAACATGATCTTTCATCTATCCCACCTGAATTTAAAACCATCTCAAGAACAAATTTGAGGCACTGAACACTAATGAATGAAGACCAGATGAGCTGTGAGATGGCACCAAGGATATCATCCATGAAGAAAACAAAAGATCATTACACAAGAAAATTCATATAATATTTTAAAAAATGATATTTTTAACTTGCATCACTTTTTTACAGTCTTATGAATAATGAATTTTTGAATTTAGAATTTTATGAACTCACAACCTTCTCAGTCTGACTGGAGCAAAAGGATTAGGATTAGGATTATTTTAGACAGAATATAAATGTGGAAAAGTTAATACATAGTATCTGTTATTCAGAATAGGATTTGGAGCAAAATAGTAGGCTTGAAAACTAGACCTTGGAAAGAAAAAAAAAACTAAAAAAAATAGTTTTGGTGTAACATAATACAAGTTGTGTGTAGTGGAGTTTTTTTATAGAGGAAACTGCAAGGATGGGTTTTTGTTGTCACTGTTGTTTTTGTTTTAAACTGTTTTCATTCTGGCCCCAACGAATGGTGGGAGATAAAGGGTTAGTTGCCAGTTGAATCCTGTTTACCACTTTGGAATTAAGACTAAAGCTTGTTAGATCAGGTTGAAGGAAATGTTGAGAGTGAAAGGGCTGTGCCCTGCTCCCATTTGAGTCCTTGGAGAGAACTGTGTGAAAGCTGGAAAGAGGCAGGTTGCATTGTGAGAGCAGAAGACATGACAGACAGAGAAGGGTCTAGTCAACAGTCTTCACTACCATTTCTAATAACCAGGAGATTGGCCAGGTTTTAGGGTGGTGTGGAATAAAGGACCATGCAGCAAAAGCTATGTGGTGATACTTGGGACAGGGCCCAGCAGAGAAGTAGGTATGGTAGGAACTCCATGGATGTCTGTGATGAAGGAGGAAAACAAAGGGAGGCGGTGTGATCCATAGAAAGGGGCAGCAAGTCCCCTAAAAGGCTGGGAAAGAACATACCACAAATTCTCAGGCATCTCACAGCAGAAGAACATCAAATCCAGAGAGCTTGGGGGGTCATGGAGAAGTTCATCTACAGATCAGCATGAGGACAGGAATGGCCTTCTCAACCCACCCCACTGCATGACATACATAAAACTGTATTACAGATTGAAGTGTATCTCCACATATGTATATTAAAGTCCTGGACCCTGTACTTGTGGATAGAAATTGGCTTAGAAATAGAGTTTTTCTTTAATGAGATCATACCAGGGTTGGGTGGATCCTAAATCTAATCCCTGCTGAGTGATGTCTTATAAAAGGAGCAGAATAGACACAGACACATACAGGTGAAAGATACCAGGTGAGAACAGACGAACATGACTGATACATCCACAAGCCCCAAACGGTCAAGGAGTATCAGCTACTCGAAGATAAAATGGACAAAGAAACCCCCTGCCCTCCTCTGGCCCCAGTCAGCTACACCTTGAATTTACACTTCTAGCTTCTGAAAAGAAATTGTGTTCTTTAAAGACACCCACTTGTGGTATAATTTGTTAGGGCAGCACTACTTCTGATCCTTGTCCTGTATTAGACACTTTCTTAGAAAGGAACAGAAGAGGTAGAAGAAGATATGTGGAAGACTGAGCCAAAACCATTGGAAATAGAAGTAATCCTAAAGGCACAGTATTTGAATCATCACACAATGGCAACTGGTTTGGTTTCTTGTTTGGAGAGGGTTAGGACAGGAGATACAGAGCAACTCCAGGTAGCAAGGCAATTGTAAGAGATATGAGAACACATAATTGCAGGCTAGGGAGGCTGGGTGCTCAGATGTCATCTAATTTAACTTCCTCCCTTGAACAAATCAGGAAACTGGGGCTAAGCAAACCATAAGACGAAGACTCACATGCACATGTGGGGACTCTCTGTTTGTATACATTTCCTAGCTCTTTCATAACAAATATCACAATATGAGAGGGTTTTAAAAACAAATTTCTTATATCACAGCTTTGGAGGAAAGAATTTCAAAATTTTGCGCTACCTGAGTTTATTTTCCCTCTAAAGATTCTAGGATAAGATCCTTCTGCATTGCTTCAGCTGTTAGTAGCCCGAGGCTATAGTTTCTTGACGTGTAGAGCAACTTTGTCATTACATTGACATTTTCTGTGTCTCCATTACAGAGATGCTACTCAGACTTTTCTCCAGCTCTGGTGGCCTAATGAATAAGGAGTTACACTGTCATACCAAAGGCTTGAGATCTGAATCCATGAACCGCTCCCCAGAAGGATGGACTATCTTTTCTCCATGTGATTTACAGCCTCTGAAAACCCACGAGAGGGTAAGCTATGAATGTATTCCCATTTGATGGCATATAACAACAACAACATGACCTCATGTTAAATTTACCCGATAAAATCATCAAAGACTCTGTTTCCAAACAAGGCCATTTGTTACAGGTAAGAGGAAAAAAATCAACAGGGACAACTCTGCTACAACAAGCATCTTTAAAGTGTTAAAGAGTAAAGATGTCACTCTGAGCTCTAAGATGCACATAACCCAAGCCAAGGTATTTTCAATGAGGAGAGTCCTCAACGCTATATCTATCTATCTATCTATCTATCTATCTATCTATCTATCTATCTATCATCTATCTGCAAAAACTTGGCAATGGATAAGGAAGACCAAAGAAGAATTGCTGCCTTCAAATTATGGTGTTGGTGAAGAATAAATATAAAATATAATGGTCAACTCCAAAATGAGGGATTTATCTTTCACTACTCCACAAATTGCTGTCTGTCAGAT
>NW_006399763.1:2034134-2060361 GCF_000299155.1 Elephantulus edwardii
GGGTGTGTCAGGGGCAATGAGATTGGCACAGGATAGAGCAGGGTTTAGGGCTGTTGTACATAGGGTCTCTATGAGTCGCAAATGACTCAATGGCAGGTAACAACAACAACAACAACTATGAACTGCCAAGAACAAACAAATCTATTGTGGAAGACATGCAGACAGAAGCCAGGATGCTCTTTTAGAAGTGTGGTTGGCAAGACTTTGCTCTTATGTATTTTGGGCATGTTCTCAGGAGGGACTAGTCCCTGAAGGACATCGTGTTGGTAAAATCAAGGTTCAGAAAAAAAATTCACAAAGATTTTCAATAAAATGGATTGACACCAATCAATGAATGAAAATCCAATTTCCCTATAAACTTTCATTAAAACTACATTATTTAAAAACAAAAGATGGACTGCACAGTGACTGCAAAAATGAATTCAAGTATAGTGATGGTGCCAAGCACAGTGAAGTGTTGGGTACTGAGTGTATTGTCCTGCTGGACACAAGGTTTCTGTGAGTCAGAGTTGACTAGCTAGGACCGAACAACCAATGGTGAGGACTCCAATGCGAGGACAAATTTCAATCTGCACCACTGTCCTCTTTTGTGCTCTGATGATGGTGGAGAGGAATAGTGGAGCTTCACAGGAAGATAATCAAGGTGTCAGCCCTGAGCATAGAAACCCAGCTCCAGTATGTTTGATTTTTAAATAAAAATTTAATATTAACTCCACAATTTTAATCAACCTTTTCCAGTGTTTGTCATCATACTTGCCCCTGTGTTTTATATTCCCCAAACAACAAATCACAGTCTGCGTATTGATTTGCTGCAAATCAAATCTTTTACAACCTATTAAATCACACTCGATCGACTGAACTGTTTTCACAAAGTCAGCATTTTGGACAAGCATTGTTGTTCCCTCTGGTCTACCAACTATGGAGAAGGGGAAGAGTTTTCCGTGTGGAGCATGCGGACATCAAAGCTGACCATATTTAAGAGTCTAAGCTAAATTTATCCCTCCCAGCTGGGTGTTGTTACTCCAGCAACGCGAGTGGGCTTGCCCAGCTGTATTTTAAGCTGAGCCCCAACTTTTTCTCTGTTTGATTTTGTTGTATTCTGTAGGATTGTGGTCTAGTTACTAGAAATAAACCGTTTTCTTGTGGGCTCTAAATATGCAAATTTAACCATAAAGAGCAAGAACAACTTGCCCCATGCAGGCTTTGAGAGTTTATGACTCAAAGCCGCTTGTTCAACCGATAGGGAACATTCCCTGACCGCCAAAGTTAATTGTCTGAGACCAAGGGAGAAGGAAGACCACAATGCTTAATTTGCACTTCCAGAAGGTCTACCTTTATTTTGTTTATATGGTTTATGATGTTATGGGTAATGTGGCATCAGGATGGGAAATAGACTCATCAACAACCTGCATTATGTGCATAAAACAACCTGCTTGCTCAAACTGAGGACTTGAAATGCTTGGTGCTGAAGGTCAAGGACTGTAGTCTTCAATTTAAATTGTAGCTCAACATCAAGAAAACGAAGATTCTCACCACTGAGCCAATCGGCAGCACCATGATGGATGGAGAAGATATTGAGGTTGTTAAAAATTTCAGCTCACTCAGCTCTACAATCAACACTCTTGGCACCAGAATAAAACAAAACAAAACATCAAAAGATTGATAGTGGAGTGTACTCAGGGCAGTGGGGAGGTGGGGATTGTATACCAATGAAAGAATTTTTCTTTTACTTCTCAAAGGAAGAGCAAACTGGGGGGGGGGCAGGGAGAAAAGTGCAACAATGAATGAATGGAAATTCAAAATCTGTTTATTAAAATTAATAAAATAAAATGTTTAAAAATATTATATAATCAAGAAAAAAAAGATTACTTGAATGGGGGAAGTCTGCTATCAGGGACTTATTTGCTATGCATCAGAGACCTGAAAAGTGTCTCAGGATGACAGAAGAGTTGATGCCTTTGAGTTGTGGTGCTGGAGAAGAGTATTGAACATGGACCACCAAGAAAACTAATAGGTCTGTGTTGGAAAATATGAAACCAAGTTTATCCTCAGAGGCAAGGATTTTGAAGCTCTGTTTCACATACTTTGGGCATGTGTCCAGGAGGAACCAGTCCTTAGAAAAGGATATCTTGCTTGGAAGAGTGGAGGGACAATACAAGAAGACGACCCCAGATGAGATGGATTGACACAGTAATGGTAATGGGGTTAAGTGTGTCAGAGTCAATGAGATTGGCCCAGCTATTGTACAAAAAGGTTGCTGTAAGTCGTAGGTGACTTGATGACACATAACAACAACAACATATACAAAGAATATTCTGGAAACATACACAAGGAACTGGTAATAGTGGTTGCTTCTGATGCTAAAACTCAAAGATCTGGATACCACAAGTGCTAAGGGTATTGTTCTTTGTTTCTTTGTGAGTTTGTTTGTTTTACGGTGTTTTGTTTTTTGTTGTTTTTTTTTTTACTATGTGTGAGCATTGCTTAGTTTTTAATGCTTTAAAGATGTATTGTATTCATAGTGCATTCTGTAATTTAACATGTAAAAATCATGGCTTTTAAAAATTACATTACTGGAGGTCTGGGGAAGGGGCGGCCGGCGCCATGTCTGGCCGCGAAGGTGGTAAGAAGAAGCCCCTGAAACAGCCCATGGAGCAGACCAAGGAGATGGACGAGGAAGATAAGGCTTTCAAGCAGAAACAAAAAGGAGAACAGAAGAAAGTCGAGGAACTAAAAGCGAAGGCCGCGGGCAAAGGTCCCCTGGCCACGGGTGGAATTAAGAAATCTGGCAAAAAATAAGACTGAGGCAATGATGAACCTTACTTCCGTACTTTTTTAAAACATCTGGATTCTCTGCTGTAACATCTTTTACCACCTGTAGTTAAAATGAAGTGTTGTCCTGGAGCCTGTTGTACATTTAAGAGGAAACTTTGTGAAACAGTGAAGAAGAAACCTTATGATGGTCCATCTCCAGTTCTCATTCAGCCATTCCGATCTTAGCTGTCTGTGCAGTCCAAGTAAATGGAATCCAGAATCCTGTCAGAATCTTCATTCTTCATTATGCCCAGAATTCTGTACCACCTGGAATTAAACCAACTCATTTGAAATTTAAAAAAAAAAATTACATTACTGGCACAATGGTTGTGATGTAGCACCTTCTAATACCGTCCAAATCAGAAACTCTATGTAAGAGGAGGAAAAAAATAAAAAACATGTGAGTACATGCATATGAGTTCATGATACACACACAACCAATACACTTCATTTTCATTTTGTCAGAACAAAATTTTACTCTGTAGGTTTTCAGAATAGGAAACAGCAAAATGACTGGAAACAAGTATGTCACAATGTTAATAGTACTTTAATTCTACAAAGTATAAATATGGTTGTCTTCACCTTGCCTCCAACTTGTAACAACCCCTTTGTTACAAGGCAAAACCCTGTCTGACTTGCATCATTCCCACAATACCCACTGTGTTTAAGCCAGTTATCCCATCAATGAGTTAATTCATCTCCTTTAGGGTCATCCTCTTTTCTGCTGACTCTCTGGCTTCCCAAGAATGGTGTCCTTTCCTAGGGTCTGGCCCTTCCTGACTACATGCCCAGAGTATGCGGGATTATAGGTAAGAGTCTTGAACATACCATGGACTGCCAAGAAAACAAATAGGTCTGTCTTGGAAAGGGTGAAACCAAATTTCTCCTTGGAGGCTAGGATTCTGGGGCTCTGTCTCATGTAATTTGGGCAAATGGCCAGGTGGGAGCAATCCTTGGCGAAGGGCATCATGCTCTGAAGGGTTGAAGGACAGCACAGGAGAGGAAGACTCCTGATGAGAGGGATTAATATAGTAACTAGGGGTAGGTATATCAGAGTCAGCGAGGCTAGCTTAGGACAGGGCAGGCTTCAGAGCTATTATACATAGGGTTGTTATGAGTCGCAGGTGACTTGATGACACATAACAACAACAGCAACTCTTATTTTTGTGAATTAGTATGCATTTTTAAACATATTTTCCTTTTTTAAATGTAATTCTTATTTTATTTTATACTGGTCTTCTTATAAAGTTCGTATATGTTATTACAAATTTAATTGGATGAAGGAATTTTACTTTTCAAAGAGAAGAGCAAACTGTGGGGGTAGCGGTGGGCAGGGAGAAAAGTGCAACAATGAATGAATGGTAATCCAAAATCTCTGTAAATGTTCATTAAAATTAATAAAATTTAAAAAAATTTCAATCCAAATTTTTCTCTTAGAAATAAATGCTAACTCTTGTCTTTATAAATGCAGTACCTTCTATCTCCAACTCACTGTCGTTGAGTTGATTCTGACTTATGGCAACTCTGCCATCAGGTTGCTGAGGCATGCAGTGAAAGGGGACTGCCCATCTTTCCCCACAGAACCATAGTGGATTCACACCAGGGAGATGTGTGCCCCTGGGTTAGCATTCTGTGGACTACACCACCCAAACTCTTTGTATCTTATACAGAAGACTGTAAAAACAGTCTACATAGCCACAAGTCTCAAGTTTTTACAGTTGGTGGCATAGTGTTACATGTTGTGCTGCTAGCCAAAAGTTCAGCCATTTGACTTCATGAGCCACTGCACAAGAGAAATATGGTCAGTCTCCTTCATCAAGATTTACAGTCTCAATGGAGGGTCACTGTTGGAATGAACTTGTCACGTAGTAGGTTTATTGTTTATCTTCTAAGAAACATCTGGAGTGATATTTTTTCCCTAATCACTTACTTTGCATACTTCAAAGGTGACTTAGAATTACTAATGTCTGACCCATAGATAGGCTTTTTCAGTTCAACAAATGATTATCAGACGTGTATTTGGCAAAAGACTTAGTGTACCAAGAAGGACAAGAAAAAAAATGCAGCTCTATCCTTGTAGGAAACATTCTTTTTCAAACTATATCTGAGGAAACATGTTTGTTTTTTGCATTGACTCTAGGTTTTAATAAACTATTTCTCAACCATCAGGGATCAAGTTAGTGAAGGATTTATGTCCTCTTCCTAAATATTTTTCCCACTTGATTATTATTATTATTTTAGGTGCTATCTTTGCTTGTAGGAAGGAGACTAGACAGGTCAACCTGCCACTGCATTTATCTAGTGTTGGCCTAACCCTATTCAACAGCACAATAAGACCTAGTAATAATAACAGTAATAGAAAAGACAACAGTTATTCCAGGAAATTGAGAATCTATTTTTTAAACTGAAATCTGTCATTTTCTACTAACTCCAGCATTTTAACCTCCTGGAACCAAAGTGAGCCCTAAGTCAGTGTACAGACTATTATGGCTTACTATGAACTGTCCCTGAAATGAGGTTGAACACCAAAAGGGACTTTATAAACACTATGGCTAAAAATAAAAATAAAAATAAATAAACACCATGGCTGATGCAGACAGAGTTCTGGTAGCTTAGTACTAAGGAGTTATACTGCTAATCCAAACATAGGTGCTCCATGGGAGAAAAATGGGCAATCTCTTCCTGTACTATTTAGAGCCTCTGAAAACCCCTGAAAGGCCAGTTATGAGTTGGTTCCAACTTGACAGCACAAAACAACAACAACATGGCAGATGCAGAGGATGAAGATGGCAGAGAAAGAGACTGCTGAGAGTTCATTGGAAGTACCAAGAATTTCTTGAGCTTCTATTTGTAATGTCCCTACTGAGGTCATCTGGAAACCACTTCAGAACCTGATCTGCACCCTGGTAGACCGATGGCCTCTAAGGAACCAGACCTACACAGGAACACTTATCACTTTTTCATGGTTGATAAAATGGGTGTTAAAGTAGGAAAACCTGAGTTACTTGAAATTTATTATCAGCATGACTGACACTACAACCCTTTGTTGTTGTTTTTGTTACGTGCCGTCGAGCTGCCTGTAACTCATAGCAACCCTAAGTACAACAGGCCTAAACCTTGCTCTGTCCCATATCAATCTTATTGTCTCTGACATGCCCACCTCCATTACCCCAGTCGCTGAATCAATGCCGAGGGTCTTCTTCTCTTGCACTGTCCCTTCACTCTCCCAAGCTTGATTTCCCTCTTCAAGAACTAGTCCTTCCTTGCACCATGTCCAAATAGGTCAAACGAAGCTTCAGAATCCTTGCCTCCAAGGAGCAGCATGGTTTCACCCCTTCTGGGATGAACCTGTTTGTTCTCCTAGCAGTCCATATATTCAATACTCTTCTCTAGCACCACAGCTCAAAGGCGTCAACTCTCCTTCTATGATGCCTAATCATTGTTAAGCTTTCTGACACACAGCATATGATTGCAAAGACTATGGCCTGCATCAGGCACACCTTAGTCTCCATACTGACATCGTTGCTTTTCAGTAGTTTGGGGAGGTGTCCAACAGCTGACTTTCCCAATGCAATTAATCTTTTAATTTTCTGGCTGATGGTACCAAGAGTGTTGATTGTAGAGTCAAGCAAACTAAAGCTGTTAACAATCTCTTCACCACCTATCAGGATGTTGCCAATCGGCCCACTGGTGAGAATCTTTGTTTTCTTGATGTTGAGCTTCAATTCATATTGAAGGCTGAAGTCCTTGATCTTGTGCAGCAAGTGCTTCAGGTCATTCTCACTTTCAGCAAGCAAGGTTGTGTCATCTGTATAACTCAGGTTGTTGATGAGTCTTCCTCCAATCCTGACGCCACATTTCTCCTCATAGAGCCCAGCCTCCCAGATAATCTGTTCTGCATATAGGTTGAAAAGGTATGGAGATAGGATGTTTCCCTGGTTTACAGTCTTCCCAATTTTGAACCATGCCATGTTTCCTTGCTCTGTTCTGATGACTGTCTCCTGGTCCAAGTATAGGTTTTGCATAAGCACAACCACCAAAGTGTTCTGAGATTCCCATTCTTCTCAGAGTCAACCCCAGTTTGTTGTGGTCCACACAGTCAAATTGCCCAAATTTGGGTGCATTAATAAATCCACCACTAACCTGACAGTCTGTTATATGTTGCTTATATTTTATGTGTGGCTTATGTGTTGCTAGAATGCTGAAAGCTATGACAAGACTATTTTAAATAACAGCAAGGTGATCAGTTTTCATTGGAGCTTCTAGGCCAAGAGATGAGGAAGCAAGACTGGTCATCTACTTCTGAAATAACAGGTTCTTGAAAACTCAATAAATAGTAGGGGAGCATTTTCTAATAGAGTGCTAAAAGATGAGCCACTCACGTTAGAAGTCACTCAAAATAGGACTGGGGAAGAGCTGCCTCCTCAAAGTAGAGTCTGCTAAAATGATGTTAATGGGGTCAAGCTTCCACCCAGTGAAGGACCTTCAATTGTTGATGTGGCAAGATTTATAATGAGGAGCAACTATTAAATATGCCCATCAAAACTGAAACATGGAAGGTAAGAGATATGAACCTAGGAAAATTGGAAATAGTAAAAAATGAAGTGAAATGCATAAATATCAATTTCTAGGCTTTCGGGGAGTAAACAAAGCAGAATTAGCCATTTTTTAATGGAACAATTATGTGGTCTATTATGTGACAAAAACAAATTGAAGAGAAATAGTATTGCACACATCGTCAAAAAGAAGGGTAAGGAGTTGTGTTGGCAACCCAAAAGCTGCTCCATGGGAGGAAGCAAATCTCCTCTCATGTGATTTACTGCTTCTGAAAAGCCACTGGAGTGTCAGCTATGGACTAATTCCAACACGATGGGACAAACTAATAACAATCTTGAAGCACAATGCAGTCAGTGTCAGGATAATATCCACATCCATACAAAAAAGACCAGCTAATATAACTATCATTCAAATATACCACCACCTTCAAAAGTTAAAGATGATGAAATTCAGCATTTTGCCAACTTCCACAGTTTAAAATTGATCGAAATTAAAATCAATAGACTTACGCTGAGCTATACAGTGGTAACAAATATAGTAAAAATCTTAGTGGCTTACAATAGAGATTCTGATTTTGCTTGTGGTAATGAACTACATCCACTGTGAGTTAGCTATGGGCCTGCTCACTGTTGTCATTATGCTGGGATCTATGCCTGATGCACCCTCAGTTTGGAACTTAACTGATCTTCATGATCTAAGGGGGAAATAAAACCTGTAGAAGCAAACAATAACACTGAAGCTTCCACTTAAGAGTGTAGAAGAAATCCATTCTTCTCATGCTTCCTTAACTAGAGAATGTATCATGACTATATGATTAACAAAAGGAATAATCTTTCCCTCTCAAAAAATCTCACTGCCATCAAGTCAGAACCAATCTCTAGTTGACCGTCCAGTAGGTTTTCAGAGGCTGCAAGTCACACGGAAAGACACTGCCCATCTTTCTCCTATAGAGTACCTGGTGGATTTAAACCACCTGCCTTTGGGCTGGCAGCACAACTCCTTACCCACTAGGCCACCAGAGTTTCTTCCCTCAGGGAGAGTGTTATAGATTCAATTGTGTTCCTCCAAAATATGTGTTAGAATCCCAACCTCTAAACCTGTGGGGCCCAGCTGCACAGTCTTTGACTGCTAAACAAAAAGTTGGCACTTTGAATGCACCAGATGCTTCAGGGGGAGGAAGATGAGGCAGTCATCTTCCCTAAAGATTTACAGCCTTGGGAACACCATAGGCTGTTCTGCTCTGTCCTACAACTCTGTCCACCAGAATTCATGCAGAATTTGTGATTAAAGGGGTCCAAGAATAGTCGTGTTTTTCCTATACTCACCAAAATTACAGCAGCGACACACACCATTATTATGCAAGTAAAATGACAACTGATTATCAATCCTTTCCTTCCCTTCCTACTCCTTAAAGGAAGAAAATGGCAGAAGCAATGCAAACCAAATGTAATAACTGCTCTAAATAAAATTCACCTTTCTACAGCACAAGTTGCTAAATGCATGATAGTGGATCTCTGAAAAAACAATGCTGTCAGAATGAAGTGAGGAACCAAAACACAGAATAATGCTGCTGTGACCAGAGGAGTGGAGAATTATTGAGGGGAGGGTCTCCCTCAATATACTCAAAAACACAGACCACTTTCAGGGGTAAAATGCTCCCCTTTCTGTGCCTAGACACCTTCTTTTTCAGAGTGGCAGCTAAAAATCAGTTTCCCAATTTGCACAGCAACCGAGGAGCACCACACTTATGAAGGAAAGCCCTTCCTGACCCCAAAGGGGGAGGCCATCTAGAAGCAAAATGACTCTTCTAAACCTATCAGCAGGAAAGAGGCTCAGTTCTCAACTGGAGCAGATTTTCCAGGAAACAGGGCATCTCATGTCGATTAACTTAACCCATCAGTAACAGCAATAACCGTTGTTCCTCTCTTTCTAATCTTTACTGAGCACATGTGTGTTATGTGGCATTGGCTGGCCTCTACCTGGGAAATTCCAAGGACAAATACTGCATCCTCTCTTGTTCTCAAGCCAGCTCTGTCTTTACAAGAGTTGTTTTGGAAAGGCTGTTGTGAGCAGGGCCAAAATCAACCAACAACCCTATTTTCACTCTGTGGAGTTGTTGAGAGGGTACCCTAAGGGAGTCCCACCCTTCTCATGTCTTGTCCTCTCTAAAGCCAGATTCTTCTATCACCTGCAGGCTGGCGGGCTCACATGCCTGGGTGCCCTTAGTCCCTCCTGCTGCAGGGTCTCAGGCTGGGGTGTGAAACCAGCTCTCTGCATGGCCCCAGGGACCGTTATCACCACTTACCACGCTGCTTCCCGTCACGTATCCTGTGCCAGTGCTGTGTCAAGCCCATCTTACATTTTTCAAAGTGTCTCTAGCATCATTTCCTGAGCTTGCACAGTTGCTCTGGCTGCAAAGTGGAGTTGAAGCTAAGGAACTCTTTTTGCAAGTAGCAAGACCAACCTGCTGGGCCTACGGACTTCCAGAGGCCGGGGCAAGTGCTGGTCCCTTATCAGCTAGAGAAAGACTGGCTAGCTTTCCTGTGAAACCCCAGCAATTTGCAAACCAGAGTATGGTTGTGTGTTTTATCTAAGCAGCAACATGTTCTTTCAGTTAAAAAAAATCATGTAAGAATGAAACTCTCCTCTCATAATTTAGTGTCAGGTTCTTTTCTGCAGCCTTTCTTGAAGGCTGAGAGGAGGCAACACCGAGGCCCTTGGAGTTTGGCTCAGTACACAGGTGGCGGTCTCTGTGTTAGCCTCAGCCCAATTCACTGTAAATAATGCAGTCTGACAAGATTTCTCCTTTCCTTTCGCCTTTCTCCTAACTCTTTCATGCCTGCTTGCTTACATCATGCTGGTTGGATTTAAATAGCTAAATGTGCCATGTTCTCCTGGATACAAACAGCGCCATTGGCCACCATACCAGCCAGCTTCTACCTACTGAAAGGCAGGAGTTAAGATTCTAGGGCCAATGGCTGATGGAGCTTAGTGGTTGCTGGAGTCCAATGGGTTTCCTGTCACTAAGGGAGGGAAAAATGTAGAGTCATAAGAGGTCTGTCGTGTGCCTGGCAATACTTACATGTCTGGGCAATGAATGGTGTGTTCTGCTAACCTTACTATGTCCTTGGAATAAAGACAGAAAATATGGGCTAGTCTTTTCTTCCTTCCTATTCAACTGTAAGTAGATTATAAAATAAACTTAGTGGTTAATGAATGGAATACTTTCTGCTCAAAGAAATAGAAGATTGATAGGAAATCATAGCCTTTTCCCTTTTATTTTCAAGATACCTCAACTACCTCCTTGATAAAACTCACTAGTTAATGAATGGAATATTTTCTGCTCAAAGAAATAAAGATTGATAAGAAATCTCTGAAAATCACAGCCTTTTCTCTTTTATTTTAAATATACCTCAACTATCTCCAGTGGAATGTTGCCGACATACCAAGCTGGGTTTAACTCCATTGCGCTTGACAATAGAAATTTAGTGTTTCCTATTTGTTTTATGGTTTTTCCTTAGAAATGGCTCAAAAGTTAAGTAGTCAGCTAAGCTGTGGTTTTCTTCAGTAAGATAATTCTTAATAAGAATAAGCTTAGAAAAGAAAACTGATGGAGGAGCGCAAGCAAGGCTAATGTAGGCCACTGGACTCATATCATTCTAGAATGTTAATTCCGTCAATTTAAAAGCCATGGGCTCTGACAAAGCAGCAACTGTGAGGAAGGAAGGGGATAGAACAGTGTTTCAACCTGTTGTACATAAGGCCACTCTGAATCAGACCTGACTCAACAGTGCCTAGCAACAGGAAATTTAAGAGCAACAGGGAATTTAAGAGCACCAGAGAGCTCTCTGATGAAATAACAAGTTGAAAGTTTCTAGGCTGTTTGATTCTCACACCATTGTTCATTAGAAAGCTAACTTTTTCTAACAAGGTGAAAAGAAAACCTACTGACTGGGAACAAACATTTTGCAATACAATCTCAGACAGGGTTCTCATAACAAAAGTTTACAAGATATGCCTGGGCCTCCAGAAGAAAAAGACTGATGATCCAATTTGCACAATTGACAAAAGACATGAAAAGATTTTTCACAGAGGAAAATATTCAGATGACCAACAGATGCATTAAGAAATGATAAAAATCACTGGCAATAAGAGAGATGCAAATCAAAACCATAATGAGATACCATCTTACCCCAGTAACGGTGGCAAAATTTAGCAGGGCAGCAAGTAGTAAATGTTGGAGAGAATGTGATGTGATAGGAACTCTTATACATTGTCAGTGGAATTGTAAAATGGTACAACCATTCTAGAAGACAGATTGGTGTTTCCTCAGAAAGCTGAACATAGAAATTCCATGACCCAGCTATTCTACTGCTTGGAATATATGGTGACAAAATGAGAACTGAGGCACAAATGGACAGTTTTACACCAATGTTCATAGCAGTATTATTCACCATCGCAAGAACACTGAAACAGCCCAAATGCCCAATCACAATGGAATGGTTTGAGAAATTGTGATACATTCACACAATAGAATACTATGCAGTACAAAGGAGCAATGATTTTGTAAATTACTACCTAACATGAGAGGGACTAGAGGACATTATGCCAAGTGAACTAACTCAGTATTTTAAAGACAAATACTGTATAAGACTATTATTGTACAATAAGTATGAGGATCCAAGGGGGGGGGGCGGAAGCAGTGGGTTTAGAATGGACGGTGGGGAGGGGTGAGGGGGCTTAATCACAGGGTCATACAATTTGTGAAAAACAATATAAACGGATAACTTTTATTTTTTTTAAAAAAAGAGAAATAAAAACCAAACCAACCTAGTAAACCTTAGCCCTTGGTGCAACCTACAAAGAAAGTGAAAACAATGGAGATAGTAATGCGGCCCAGAGAGAAACCCTGTCTTCCTGTTCAGAGAATTATGACAATCCTTGCAGAGGGTACAAGATTTGAGATGAAGTACAATGGCAATTAGACATACACAAGTGCACCCTCATTTTCTTATAAAAAGAAATTGACCACAATCAATTTAAAAAATAAGAATTAAATTGAAAGTTCATTTCATTTTATAAGGAATACAATTGTTGTTGTTGTTATGTGCCGTCGAGTCGTTTCCGACTCATAGCGACCCTATGCACAACAACCCTAAACCCTGCTCTATCCTGCGCCAACCGCACCGCCTCTGACACACCCATCCCGATTACCCCAGCCACCGAATCAATCCATCTCATAGAGGGTCTTCCCCTCCTGCGCTGTCCCTCAACCCTCCCAAGCATGATGTCCCTCTCCAAGGACCCGTCCCTCCTGGCAACATGTCCAAAGTATGTCAGACGAAGCCCCAGAATCCTTGCCTCCAAGGAGTAGCTTGGTTTAATCCTCCCCAAGATGAATCTGTTTGTTTTCCTGGCAGTCCATGGTACATTCAGTACCCTTCTCCAGCACCATAGCTCAAAAGCATCCACTCTCCTTCTGTCCTCCCTAGTCATTGTCCAACTCTCTGATGCATAACAAGCGATTGCAAATACCATGGCCTGTATCAGGTGCACCTTAGTCTCCAGAGAGACACTGTTGCTCCTGAGTACCTTTGAGAGGTCCCTAACAGCAGACTTTCCCATCACGATACGCTTTTTGATTTCCTGACTGCTGGTACCAAGAGTGTTGACTGTGGAGCCGAGCAAACTGAAGCTGTGAACACTCTCAGTCTCTTCGTCATCCATCCTGACGCTGCCAATTGGTCCAGTGGTGAGAATCTTTGTCTTCTTGACATTGAGCCTTAGTCCATACTGAAGGCTGCAGTCCTTGACCCTTCGCAGCAAGTGCATGAGGTCCTCCTCAGTTTCAGCAAGCAGGGTTGTGTCATCTGCATAACGCAGATTGTTAATAGATCTTCCACCAATCCTGATGCCACAATCCTCCTCATAGAGCCCAGCTTCTCGGATAATCTGCTCTGCATACATGTGGAAAAGGTATGGAGACAGGATGCATCCCTGGCGTACACCCTTCCCAATTTTGAACCATGCAGTGTTGCCCTGCTCTGTTCTGACTACTGCCTCTTGATCCAAGTACAGGTTTCGCATTGGCACAATTCAATGTTCTGGGATTCCCATTCTTCTCAGAGTCAGCCACAGTTTGTTATGATCCACACAGTCAAATGCCTTTGCATAATCAATGAAACACAGATAGACATTCTTCAATTCTACAATTAATCCCTCAAAAGTCACTTGCTTGAATAGCTGGATACGCAAGATAGACACTATGTTGTACTAGCAGTCGCCTTTCTTTTTTAAAAAAATTAGATAACATTTTTATTATATACTGGTTTACTTACAAAGTTCATGTAGATAATTTTTTATACTGAATCTTTCCCATTTTCTTTATCCATCCCTCCCTTCAGCCATCAAATTGTGCAACTTTATGAGTAAGCCCCCTTTCATCCCATCCTCACCCATCTGCTCCCACTCTCCACTTCTTGGATCTTCATATACATTCTACAATAATGGTTTTATAAAGTATTTGTCTTTATGGGACTGAGTTAGTTCACTTACCATAATGCTCTGCAGTCCCTTCCATGTTAGGTAGTAATTTGCAAAACCATTGCTCCT
Source organism: Elephantulus edwardii (assembly GCF_000299155.1). Taxonomy (NCBI): domain Eukaryota; kingdom Metazoa; phylum Chordata; class Mammalia; order Macroscelidea; family Macroscelididae; genus Elephantulus; species Elephantulus edwardii. The sequence continues at coordinate 2,048,118 of NW_006399763.1, forward strand.
GCGTGCTGTGTAGTATTCCATTGTGTGAATGTACCATAATTTCTCAATCCATTCATTTGTGGTTGGATGTCTGGGCTGTTTCCATGTTCTTGTAATGGTGAATAACACTGTTATGAACATTGGTGTACAAGTCTCCATTTGTGCCTTAGTTCTCATTTTCTCAGGATATATTCCAAGCAGTGGAACAGCTGGGTCATACGGAATTTCTGTGTTCAGCATTCTGAAGAAACACCAAACTAGCAGTCACTTTTTAAGCTAATATTGGTCTCTGTCATGTCAGGTCTGAGTGTTTTCATCAGTTTTATCATGAATCACACCAAAGAACTATATTGGAGAACACACAGGTTAAAAAAGAACAGTCCCCCTGCACTGTAATCCCAGAGATAAGTGGTTCAAATCCACCAGATGCTCTGCTGGAGAAGGAGGGGTAATGTCCTCCTGTACCAGTCAGATCCAATTTGATGGTACATATACAGACACACAAAAAGAACAGTCCCTTTTGGTTTAGCTAAGGCCACGAGGAAGAATGTATCTACAATCTTAGCAGGATTTAAATACAGGCTTTCAGATCTTAAAGCAAAATCAAATCACCTCCCTGAAAATCATTACTGCCATGAGTTAATTATTTTATACTTCAGTGCTTTCTAATTTAAATAGAGTTTCTTTGTTGAGATGTATTTGTGCTGGCTAGAGTGTCAGTTACAACATTCTTTATACTTTTCTGTATTTAAAACAAGTCATGGTTTTTAAAACATATATGCCACTTCTGGGTCTTTATCCTACATATATGCTCATATTTAGCATCATTCATAAAAATAAAAAATCATAAACAACCTAAAAGCTATTAAAAGAGAACTATTTTAGGTATGCTGCATCTATACAGGGAGAATATGAGAATATTAAAAAATATGGAACAGCACTAAATGTACTGACTCCTCTCCCCATTTCCGTTATACACTTATTAGGAGCAAAAGCATGAAACAGAGTACTGGTTGTCATCAAGCTGATCCTCACTCATAGTGACACTTTAGGTTAGAGCAGAACTACCTCCTAGAGATTTCAAGTCTGTAATCTGAATTAAAGCAGACTCAATCTTTCTACCACAGAACTTCTCTGAGTCAAACCCTCGCCTTTCAGGTAGCAGCCAAGTGCTTAACTCCTTTTCTATCAGGGCTCTTTATGGGACAGAACCACTGATGCACTCATTGTCTTTAAGTCAGAGCTGACTTATCTCCGAACCTATGCCAGGTTTTTGAGGCTGCTTTAGCAGGGCAACACCCTAGGGACTAGAGCACCAGAGCAGAAATAGAACGTGCAAAATGCTTCCTTACATGTGATTTTTTTTAAAAAGACTATAAATTACTGCATGTGTTGTATGTCTCCGGAATGATGTATTCTCTACCACTCTCAACCCAAAGAAAAATAATAAAAGTGGTCTCTGGGTTGAAATGTGTAGCTGGGATGCAGGAATGTGGGTAAAACTTGTTTTTAATGTCACAACCATTTTTTCCATTTAAATTTATTCTATTGATTTTATAATTTTATTGAGGTAAAGTTTCTATCCAATATAATTCACTTAAAATAAATGTAGAGTATGATGAGTTTTGACAAATGAATGGTTTGGTGTTTTTTTATACTTTGGATTGGTGCATGCATTACAAAAATAATTTTCAGGAAAAGTAACTGTTAGATTCTCCTGAAGTTCTAGAAAATAAAAGAATGATATAAAATGCCTTCTTTGGTTTATAAGTCAACTTCAGAAGATGATCTTAAAGATAAATGTCAATTTCTCAAAAAGTGAAACATATACTAACAATAACTCAATGCCATCTAGTTGACTTTCAACCCTGTATGATAGAGTTTAATTGTCATATAGTGCTTCCAAGACTGTATCACTTTATAGAAACAAATAGTCTTTTTCCTGAGGAACAGCTGGTGGGTTTGAGCCACCACCTTTTTTGTTAGCAAAAGATTCCTTAACCACAGCATCACCAGGGCTCCTTAAACAATATGACCCAGAAATCCTACTCCTGAGTATATAATTTTTTAAGTATATAATTTTATAATTTTTGAAAATAGAAAACAAGGACTCACTTAGATAATTGTACACCAATGTTCATTGCCATACCATTCAGAATTTTCAAAAGCTATAAATAGCCAAAGTCTTCATTAACAGATAAATGTATAAAACATGGTGTGTATATTCATTTGCATCTTAGCAACCAACAAGTTATCTTAGTACAGCAAACTTACAGACAGGTGCTGTATCAATTGTTGTTGTTGTTATGTACCATTGACTCATCTATGACTCATAGAAATCTTATGTACAATAGCTCAGCCCTATCCTGAGCTAGTCTCACTGAATCTGACACATCTAATCCCATTGCCCTAGTTATCATGTCAATCCATCTCTCCAGGGTCTTTCTTGTGCTGTCCCTCCACTCTTCTAAGCATGATGTTCTTCTCCAAGGACTGACACCTCTTGGCCATGATGAATTCCCCAAATACAACCGACAGCATCTCTGTGATGCTGAAAGATATGCCACCAGTGTTTCAAATGCCACAAGGTTTCCCATAGGTTTTAGTATCTCTCCCAGATTAAGGCAGACTAGAAAGTAGAATGGAAATCCACTTCTTAAATAAATCCACTTCTTAAATAGGCCTCTGAAAACCCTATGAACATTAGAAGAACATGAATAGAGTATTAGAAGTAGAGCTCAGAGTGAATTGAAATGAGTAAAAGTAATGGAAAACATTCTTTAATATTTGGAACATGGAATTTGAGAAACATAAATGCCAGAAAATGGAAATTGTTAAAAATGAAATGGAACAGATGAACATCAACATTCTAGGCATTAGTGAGATAAATTAGTTTTGGCCACTTTGAATCAGATTATTACATGATTTACTATGCTGGGGATGAAAAATAGAAAAAGAATGGTGGTGTTTTCATAGTCAAATTGTCAATTTTCAAGTTTTATCCTGAAGGACAATGATATGAGTGGTAGGATATTAACCACACATATACAAGGATGACCTGTTTATATGACTATTATTCAAAGATATGATCCTACAGTTAAAGCCAAAGAGAAGAAAATTACAAATTTTTACCAAATCTTGCAGTCTGAAATTGACCAAACATGCAATCAAGATACATTAATGATAATTAGTTAATGGAATGTAAAAGTTAGAAACAATAAAAAAAGGAACAGTATTTGGAAAGTTGTACTTGGTGATGGAAATAAGGCTGAAAATCAAATGATAAAATTTTGTCTTTTCAAAATTTATTTAGCCAAAATTGATTTATTCATTGAAAATATCTTCTTAAAAAAACAGAGGTGGTGACTTTACACATGGACCTCTCCTTATGAGCTGCATATAAATCAGATTGACTACATCTGTGGAAGGAATCCTTGAAAGAGCTCAATATCAACAGTCAAACTAGACCAGGGTGGGCTTTGGGTCAGACCATAAATAACTCATGTGCAAATTGAGGCCAAATAAAATTAAAACAAGTTTGGGAGAACCCAAATATGATCTTGAATCTATTGTACCTAAATTTCAAAATCATCTTAAGGATAAGTTTGAAGCACTGAACACTGATTATCAAAGACCAGCTGAGTCATGGAATGGCATTGAGCATATCATTCATTAAGTGAGCAAAAGGTCATTACAAAGACAGAGGAGAAAGAGGAAGAGAGAGAGAGAGACAGAGACAGAGAGAGAGAATACATAAAATGGATGTCAGAAGAGACTTTAAAGATTGCACTGGAGCATCAAGAAGCCAAAACAAAAGGAAAACATGCAGAAGTAAAAGAGAAGATTTCAAAGGGCAGCTCAGGAGGACAAAGTAAAGTATTACAATAGAATGTGCAGAAAGCTGGAACTGGAGAATAAAAAGGAAAGAACTTTGTTCTGCATTTTTCAAGCTGAGAGAACTGGAAAACAAATTTAAGCCTCAAATAGCAATATTGAAAGATGCTATGGGCAATATGTTGAATGGCCTAGGAAGCATCAAAAGAAGATGGAGGGAATACACAGAGTTATTGTACCAAAAAGAATTGACTAACATGGGAAAATTTCAGCAAGTACCATATGAGCAAGAGTCAATGGTAATGAAGGAGGAAGTTGAAGTAGCACTGAAGGCCTTGGCAAAAAATAAGGCCCCAGGAATTGATGGGATACCAATTGACTTATTTGATGTGCTCACCAGTCTATTCCAATAAATTTGGAGGACAGCTCTTTGGCCAACAGATTGGTAAAGGTCCTTATTTCTTACCATTCCCAAGAAAGATGATCCAACAGAATGTGGAAACTATCCAACAATATCATTAATATCACATGCAAGCAAAATAATGCTGAAGATCATTCAAAAACAGCTAAAGCATTACATAGTTAGGGAACTGCCAGAAGCTCAAGCAGAATTTAGAAGCTGTGGCACCAGGGATATCATTACTGGTGTCAAATTATCCTGGTTGAAATGAAAGTATACTAGAAGAATGTCTATTTATGCTTTATTGACTATGCAAAGGCATTTGACTGTGTTGATCATAACAAGTTATGGCCAACATTGAGAAAAATGGGAATCCCAAAGTACTTAACTATGCTCATTTGAAACCTATACCTAGACCAAGAGATTGTTATGTGAACAGAGCAGGGGATCAAGGCATGTTTGGGAATTAGGAAGGTACTGTGTCAGGCTTGTATTCTGTCTCTCTACTTATTTAATCTGCATGCTGAGCAAATTATTCAAGAAGCTGGGCTCTGTGAAGAAAAATGTGTCATCAAGATTGGAGGAAGACTCATCAATAATCTTTGGTATGCAGATGACACAACTTTGCTTGCTGAGAGTGAGAAGAACTTAAAGCATTTGTCGTAGAAGGTCAAAGAATATAGCCTTCACTGTGGATTACATCCCAACATCAATAAAACAAAGATTCTTACCACTGGACCGATGGTCAACATTGTGGTGGAGAAAAGATTCAGGCTGTTAACAATTTAATCTTATTTGGATCTACAGTCAACATTCTTAGTACCAATAATCAAGAGATTAGGAGATACATTGCACTGGGAAAATTTGCAGCCAGGGACCTCTCCAAATTATTGAGGAGCAATAATGTCAATTTGAGGACTAAGGTGTGCCTGACTCAGGCAATGGTCTTTCCAGTCACTAGCTATGCTTCTGAGAGCTGGACAATAAATAAGGATGACAGAAGAAGAATTGGAGCCTTTGAGCTGTGGTGTTGGAGAAGAGTATTGACCATCACATGAACTGTCAAAAGAACAAACAAATGTGTCTTAGAGAAAGTGCAGCCAGAGGACTCCTTCGAGCCAAAGATGATAAAGCTTCACCTCACATGCTTTGGGCATGGTGCTAGCGGAGGCTAGTTCTTGAAAAGGGACATCATGCTTGGAAAGATGGAGGGTTGGCATAGGAGAGGAAGACTCTAAACCAGGTAGATTGGCCAGTCACTGTTGTCATGGGCTGTAGTGTTAAGAGTGGGGATGGCACAGGATAGGACAGGGTTCATATCTGTTGTTCATAGGGTTTCTATGGGTTGTACTCACCTCTGCAGCACCAAACAACAATGTATTCAGTGGGATGATATTCAAATATGAAAGGAAATGCTACATAATATAGTGAAAATGAACCTTACAAGCACTTTAAGTGAAATAAGTTAGGCACAAAAGTACAAATATTGTATAATATTTGCATTTATATGAAATATCTAGAATAGACAAATGTAGTAAGACAAAACCACAAATTTGTGGTTTCCAATGACCAAGTGTGAAGGTCTAGGAGCAATGGAGAGTTCCTGTGTAGGTGTAATAACTTTGTCTTAGGAATGATGAAAACCTTTTGGAAACAGATAATGGTAATGGATGTACAAATGATGAATGTAACTAACATCACCAAACTGCGCTTTCAAAACAAGTTAAAATGTCAAATTTTGGTTAGCAGCGTGACACACTACAGACTATCAGAGCTCCTTCAAATTTTTGTTGTATTTTACCATAATAAAAAAAAGAAACTATTTTTTTAAAAAGTGGACATCTCACATGGCACACAGCAGATCACCTGAGGAAGGTGTGGTGTGAAATTTAGTGCTCCTGTTTCTAAGACCTAAAAGCACCTTGACCTAGTACAGAGAATGAAGCTAGAAACCTCTTTATCATTACCATATTCAAAAGTGCACAGGAGAAAGACAATCTCCTCTTTTGTTATTTAGAGTTTCTGAAAAGTCCCTGGTTTGAGTTGACTCCAACTCAACAACAAAAAAGAGAAGCAGAGGAATATTCAAAAGTAAGGAGGTCTTTCTAAAATGCTTGTACAACAATGAATGCATATTTTTTTAAAAAAGAGTGAGCTAGAGGAGGGGAAAGGAGAAAATAGTGCAATAATGAATGAATGAAAATCTAACTTCTGTCAACTTTTGTTAAAATCACAATTAAAAAATAAGTATAATAGATTGCTTGTTTATTATCAATCATGTTTATCACAACCTACTTGTTTCATATTAATGCAAACTTCCAAATGCAGAGAATGTTTCCTCCTCCTCCTACTCTACCTTGTTTTCCTCCTCTATTCTCCAAGCATTCAGGAAACAAAAAGAGGAAGAAAAGAAGGCAATACTATTGCCCAAGTGGCAATAGAGCTGTTAAGAAAAGAGTAAGGTAAAAAAGGTTTGAAATTTAAACTCAAACTCACTGCCATCAAATTGGTTACAATGCACAGAAATGCCCCATCTGTTTCCAAGGTTTTAAATCACAGAGCAAAGTGACTGACTGCCCATCTTTTTCCCAGGGAGCATCAAAGGGTAAAGTTTCTGGATCCCAAATCTGATGACACTATGCCCAGAGAAATCATGTGCTAAGCCTGTGGGTAGAATCATGGCTTCTGCCTTCTGCTGACTCTTAGGATTGCTGACATAGAGAGGACAGTCCATCTGGACCCTGCAGGACCTTGCAAAGTCACTTGACAAAGATGGCTTTTCTGTTGGGGTTAAACTGCTCACAAGTGGTTCCAGTCCCACGGCTGCCTAGCCTTTCAACCTGTGCAAGTTAATTAACTCCTGCTTCATCTACCACCTCTAGAAAAGGGAGCAAATAGCCATACCTGCCTGACAAGTCTATCTTGGAAGAAAGGCAACAAGGTGGCTCCTTAGAGGCAAGAATGGTGAAACTTTATCTCATATACTTTGAACATGTCAGAAGGAATCAGTCTTTGGAAAGAGACATGCTGGGGAAAGTAGAGGGTCAGTGGGAATAAGAAGGCCCTCAATGAGGTGGATTGACAGAGACTTGACCAGTGAGTGGGCACCAGCGTGGCTGAGATGGTAAGGATGCTGTAGGATAGGACAAGGTTCAGACCTATTTTTTTTTGTAGGGTAGCTATGAATCATAGTTGACCTGAAGGTACCTACCAACAAACGTTTTATGGTTTTCCTCATCTTAAATAGTTTAGTGATAATAATGAGATCAGCCTTTGCCAGTGGCTCAGACATTCTCTGTGTTCTGGGAAATAATGACCTAAGTCATGGTAGGTTTCAAGTAATGGGCTGATTGATGTTATTTAACAAAGATGGTCATTTATTCACATTACTGGTGGCTATATAGTCAAAAAGCCCATCTAGAGAAAAGACCAGACTATCAGGTACTAAAATGTACTTATAGGAAAACCCCTACTATGTAATCATCACCAGAAAAATAATTCGTGAGAACAGTCTAGTGAAGACAAGATTTGCCATTACACCTGAGTAATGTGGAGACACATAAGGCCCCCACCAAAGGAGAGTAATTCCTACGTCAGTATATCATATTCTTCCAATGGCTCATCTATCTAATGTGAATTCAATTTACAGGACTCTGCCAGACAGAATTAAATATATTAGCTTGAAAAATTACAGGCAAAGTGTGTTTATAGCAGTTCTATTTTAATTGAATCCATTTTCTAAGCGTTTATCTTTTAAGAGTCCTAAAGGTCTTTCTTATAGGATGTGCCTCCCAGACACATTTTTGCATTTTACCATCTGCTGCAAGAAAAGGCCAAAATGTTTCATCTTGGGCCTTCAGCACGTGTTCAAGGGGACTGCTTCAGGAGGAAAGTGCATGGAAAACCACCATAGATGTTTCTACAAGCAGCCATTCTATTTCTTACATGAATGAATAATTAACTTGTGTATTGTAGAGAAGTTAAAATAATAGCAAAGGGGCTATGATATGCCACTATTAATGAGATGATCTCAAATTCCAAAGAAAGGTAATTGATGGTACAAGTTTTGAATAAGATTCTTACACACAAATAATGATAACCATTTGAAGTACCCTGTCTTGGCTAGGCAATGACTCACAGTGATCCTATGAACAATAAATCTAAACCTTGCCTTATCCTGTGCTATTCTCATGATTTTTGTCATGCTCAAGTCTGGGCCATTTTACCTCTTGAGGGTCTTCTTCTCTTTGGCTGACCCTTTATCTTTCCCAGCTCATCCCAATAACAAGCTCAAAGTATGTGAGATGGAATTTCAACATCGTTAGCACTCTGGTTGCACTTCCTTCAAAACAGATTGGTTTGCTCTTTTTACAGTCCACAGAATATTCAGTACTCTGTACAAAATGAATTCAAAGGCATCAATTCTTCATTGGTCTTTCTTATTAATATTCTAGCTTTCAGAGTCATAGAAAGCAATTGAAAAACATCATGGCTTGGATCAGGCACTCCTTAATCTTTAAACTAATAGCCTTGCTCTTCAGCACTTTGGAGAAGTCCTTGGCAGCAGATTGTCTCAATTCAACAGGTGTTTTGATTTCTTCTTTTAAATTTATTATTATCATTATTAATTATTATTAGTAGTAGTATCTGACTGGTACAGAAGATTGCCCCTCCTTCTCAAACCATGTACTCTGAGATTGCAGTGCAGCTTCTTGCCACTAGATCACTAGAGTCCTTTTTTTTTTAATTTCTTGACTGCTATTGCCATGCGTATCGATTGTGTAGCCAACAAAAAGGAAATTATTGGCAACGTCAATCTTTTATTCATCTATCTTAGTGTTGCTTATTGGTCCATTGCCTTCTGGTGAGGATTTTTGTCTTCTCAATTTTGAGGTGTGTGATCCATATTGTAGGCTGGTAGGTTTATTTTAAATATGATAAAAGTAAGATGTAATAGGATTCCAAAGCCAAATCAATCACCATCAAGTAGATCCTGGCTCATGGTGACCCCATTGTAGGGTAAACCTGTGCTCCATAGGGTTTCAAAGCTGTGATCTTTTATAAGTACATTACAAGTCTTTATTCCAAGACACTTCTAGGTGGGTTGGAACTACTAACCCCCTAAAGCCAGCACGTTTTACACCATTGTCTGTGTCTTGTAACTCATTAATAGGAAAGCTGGTATTTGAAATCCATATTTGGCTGACTTGAAAGCATAAGGACAAATAGATACGTTTTAGAGAAAGTGCAGCCAGAGTGTTTCTTGGAAATAAAGATGACAAAACTTTGTCTCATATATTTCGGGCATGTTGCTAGGAGAGCCTATTCCTTGAAGAGGGACTTCATGTTTGGAAAGGCAGAGGATTGACAAAAGACAGGAAGACCCTCAATGAGATGATTGACACAGTGAGTGCAACAATGGGCGCAAGCATGTCAGAGATGATGAGGATGGCATAGGCTAGGATAGGGTTTAGATCTGTTGTTCACAGGGTTGCTATGAGTTACACTCTATATGGCAGTACTTAAAGATAACAAAAAAAAGATAACAAAGATAAGCTCTCCTGTCTCCTACTTATATTTAACAGGTAAAAGGGGAACAGTAAATCACAACTGTATATACAATTAATATTGCTATATGCAGATGATATGATAGTGCACACAAAAACCCCCAAGGACTCAACAAAAAAAAAAACTGTTAAAGCTAGTAAACCAATGTAGTAGAGTGGCAGGATACAAGATTAATATCCAAAAATCAGTGGAATTCCTTTACAGTGACAAAGAACTCAGAGAAGAAAACCAAGAAAGCAATACCATTTACAATAGCCAACCACAAATTGAGATATTTGGGAGTGAACCTAGCTAGAGACGCAAAAGACCTGTACAAAGAAAACTACAGAACATTTCTGCAAGAAACAATAGAAGACTTAAATAAATGGGAAAATGTGGCTTGTTCATGGATGTTGTTGTTACTATTATGTGTCTTCAAGTCACCTGTGACCCTGCTCTGTCCTGAGCCAGCCTCACTAATTCCGACACACCAACCTCCATTATCCCAGTCACTGTATCAATCCATCTCATCCAGGATCTTCCTCTCTTGCCCTGTCCCGTCACCATTCCAAGTATAATGTCTTACCCCAAGGACTGGTATCTTCTGGCCGCACTCCCAAAGAACGTGAGCCGGAGCTTCAAAATCCTAGCCTCCAAGGAGATACTTGGTTTCATCCTCTCCAAGATAGACCTATTTGTTTTCTTTGCAGTCCATGCTTTGTTCAATACTCTTCTCCAGCACCACAACTCAAAGACATTGATTCTTATTCTGTAATCCTTAGTCATTGTCCAACTCTCTGAAGCATAACAAGTAATTGCGAAGACCATGGCCTGGACTAAGCACACCTTAGTCTCTAGATTGACATAGTTGCTTTTTAGTACTCTGGAGTGGTCCTTGACAGAAGATTTTCCAATGCAATTAATCTTTTGACTTCCTGACTGCTGGTGTTAAGAGTGTTGATCGTGGAGCCAAGCAAGCTGTAATTGTTAACAATCTCAATCTCTTCTCCATCTATTATGGTGCTGTCAATTGGCCTAGTGGTGAGAATCTTTGTCTTCTTAATGTTAAGCTTCAATCCACATTGAAGACTACAGTCCTTGACCTTCTGCAGCAAATGCTTCAGGTCTTCAGTTTCAGAAAGCAGGATTGTGCCATTTGCATATCGTATGTTGTTGATGTGTCTGCCTCCAATCTGTATGTCACTTTCCTCCTCATAAAGCCCTGCTTCCCAAATTATCTGTTCTGTATATAGATTTAAAAGGTATGGAGACAAGATGCATTCCTGATGCACTCCTTTCCTAATTTTGAACCATGCAATGGTCCCTGCTCTGTTCTGAGGACTGCTTCCTGGTCCAAGTATAGGTTTCACATAATCACAATCAAGTGTTCTGGGATTCCCATTTTCCTCAAGGTTAGCCATAATTTGTTGTGATCAACACAGTCAAATGCCTTTGCATAGTCATTGACACATAAATAGACATTCCTCTGGTACTCTTTGCTTTCTACCAAGATCCATCTGACATTGGCAGTAATATCTCTAGTGCCACAACCACTTCTAAACCCAGCTTATTTTTCTGGTACAATGTTATGAAAATGACACTCCTACCAAAAGTAATCTACATATTCAATGCAATCCCAATACAGTTATCAAATTCATCTTTCAAGGACATCGAAAGGGAAATCATCAAGCTTATTTGGAGAGGAAAGAGACCCTGAATAAGAAAAGCACTTCTGAAAAACAAAAATGAAGTGGAAGTCATAGTACTCCCTAACTTCAGAACCTACTACACAGTAGTAGTAACCAAAACAGCATGGTACTGGTACAATGAAAGGCACATACAGTAATGTAACAGAATTGAGGACCCAGAAATGGACCCTGATTGTTGACAAGGAAATAAAACCGAACAAATTGGGAAATGACAACCTCTTCAACAAATGGTGCTGGCAAAACTGGCCCTCCAGAAAGCGAAAACAGGATCCACATCTCACACCATACACAAAAATCAGCCCAAATGCCTAAGCACAACAGAATGGATTGATAAATTATGGTACATTCACACAATGGAATACTATGCAGCATACAGTAGCAATGATTTTGTAAATTACTATCTAACATGGGAGGGACTGGAAAACATTATACTAAGTGAATGAACTTAGTCTCTTAAAGACAAATACTATTAAGACTTTTATCACAGAATGAGTACAAGAATCCAAGAGAAATTATTTTGAAAATTACTACCAAACTTAGAAGGGTCTGGAGGGCACCATGCTAAGTGAACTCTGTCCCATAAAGACAAATACTATATAAAGGCTTTATTGTAGAAGTAGAAAGATAACTAGTAAAACTGGTATGAGGATCTAAGAGGGAAAGAGTAGGAGCAGATGGATGAGGATGGTCAGGGGGGTAATCATATGGGTCACACAATTTGATGGGTAGAGGGAAGGGTGGGTAAAGGAAATGGGAATGATCCAGTATGAAAAAA
>NW_006399763.1:2062656-2080629 GCF_000299155.1 Elephantulus edwardii
ATTAAAATTATTAAAATAAAATTTTTTTAAAATTGTTGGCTGTTGTTGTTAGTTGCTGCAAATCAAGTCTGCTTCGTGGCAGCCATGTGTGCACAGAAAGGAACAATTCTAGAAAGGTTATCAAGGCTTTGTTTAGGTTTTCAGAGAGATCTCTCTAAACCTAACTTCTAAGGCAACTCTGATTGGATTTGAGCTGCCAACCTTTCAGTTAGTAGTTTGTGCCACATAAGATCTCTCCCACATACAAAGAGAAATTAGGACTAGGCCAGAGTTGGCATAATAAATCAGCACTGAAAAGAAAACTGTTCAATAAGGGGCACCGGGATTATTGCTAATTATATTTTCAAAGAGAAAAATCCAATTCATACCTTAAGGCATGCATAAAAAGAAATTTAATATGTGTTAAAAGAAAGCTATAAATGTTTTAAAAGAACCATAAGAGAATATCTTTATTACATATAAGAAAGGCAGAATTTCTTAAGACAAAAGCAAAACTCATCATGGAAAAATAATAAATTAACCACATAATAAAAAGACAAACCTCTAATGACAAGTTACACCAATAACAAAGAACTAAGAAAAGCCACAGACTTAAGGAAATATTTCCAACTCATATTTCCAATAAATGATTATTACCCAAAAATACAATTAATTCCTACAAATAAGTAAAGGTACTCTGGTGGCCTAGTGGTAAGGAGTGGTTCTGCCAACCCACGTCACATGGTTCAAATCCAGCAGCTGCTCCATGGGAGAAAGGTGAGCAGTCCTCCTCCATGTCATTTACTGCCTCTAAACCTGCTGGAGGATCAGCTATGAGTCTGTTTCATCTCAACAATACATAACACCACCACAGATAAGCAAGAAAAAGAGTTACAGCCAAACACCGGGAAGACAAAGGACATGAACAATTAGCAGGAGGAGGAAATTTAATGGTCAATAAACTAATGAAACTGTATTTGGACTCATCACTAGTCAAGGAGAAGCAAATGAAATCAAAGAAATGTTATTTTCCATCTAGCATTAATTAGATCGAGATATTAATTTCCCCCCAGAATCTGGAAACACTAAAAGTTAGTGAGGATACATGGGTACTTCCATTCACTCATCCACTAGTTGGAGTATAAATGGGCATAATCATTATAGAGAGCAACATGGCAACATCCGGTAAAGTTAATACAAAATCTATTACCAAAATGTCCAAATGGCATGTGTAGAAGTTCCTCAGAGTCAGCTGGACCCAGATAGAGAAGTAAGGATGTTCTTTTCAGCACTCTGTAAGTGGAAACAAACTACTTCATACTCTGGAATAAAACTAGTAGTAAAAAAAAATGTGAATTTTATTTATACAATACCATTAATTAGATTTGTAACATATCTACACGGAAAAGTCTAAAACACACAGTAAGCTAAAAAGATGCTAAATAAATACTAACATAATATACTATATTAATATAAAATTTAGTCTCATTTGCCAATATATTAAAAAACCAAAATCTTTCTGGTTGTAATCCAGGAGAAAGAGTAGTATTATCCTTATGTACTATTTAGTCATAAGCAACAGACTGAAAATTTATCATATACCACGCCATTCTCCCAATTTCCATTATGTGTAAGTCCATTGTTGCAGGTATTACATCAATACTTCTCTTTAAGTCTTCCTCCAACCCTGACGCCACATTCATCTTTGTATAGTCCAGCTTCTCAACTGATTTGCTCAGTATACATACTGAATAGGTACGCAGAAAAGATATACTCCTGGTGCAAATCTTTCCTGATTTTATACCGTGCAGTGTTCCCTTATTCTGGTAGGATAATTGTTTCTCAGTTATATATAGGTTTCATATGAGCACAATTAAGTGTTCTGGGAGTTCCATTCTTTTCAACATTAATCCATAATTCATTGTGATCCACACAGTCTAATGATATCGCATAGTCAATAAAGCACAAAGTAGCCTCCTAATACTACAACCTCTAGAGAAGTCTTTGACCTTGTGCCCTTTTCAGAAGATGACATAGCAATTTGTTGACAATGACTGAGTCAATGAAAATGTTGATGTTGTTATGTGCTGTTGAATCAACAACTCAGAGCTATCCTATGTACAATAGTTCTAAATCCTGACCTATCCTGAGCCAATCTCATAGTCTCCGAAACACCTACTACCATAATCCCAGTGCCTGTATCAATCCATCTAATCCAGAATCTTCTTTCCTGTGCTGTCATTCTATCCTTCCAAGCATGAAGTCCTTCTCCAAGGATTAGTCCCTCCTGGTAACACACCCAATGTATGTATGGGTGGTGGTTGTTGTTTTTGTTGGATGCTGTCAAGAACGACTCATAGTAACCTCATGAACAAAAGATCTGAACCCCATCCTTTCATGTGCCATTCTCACACTTCTTGACACACAAGAGCCTATTGCAGCAGTCACCATGTCAGTTCATCTGGTTGAGGGTGTTCCTTTTATTCGCTGACCCTCCACCCTTCACAACATCATGCCCTTCTCCAAGCAATAGCACCTCCTAGCAACATGTCCAAAGTATGTGAGGTGAAGGAAGCCTCATCATTCTTGCCTCCAAAGAGCACTCCAGTTGCACCCTCTCCAATACATATCTGTTCTCGTGGTTGTCCACAGGATGTTCAGTGGTCTTGTCCAAAACCACAGTTTAAAGATGTCAATTTTTTTTCTGTCATCCTTATTCATTGTCCAGCTCTCGGATGCATAGCTAGTAATCAGAAAGACTGTGGCTGGAACCAGAAGCACCTTAGTCCTCAAACTGACATCATTACTACTCAATAATTTGGAAAGGTCTCTAACTGCAGATTTTCCCAGTGCAATGTGGCTCTTTATTTCCTGACTGCTGGTACCAAGGGTGTTAATTGTGGATCCAAGCAAGATGAAGCTATTGACTGTACCAGAAAGAATTGATTGACACTGAAAAATTTCAGAAGTACTGTATGAACCCATGGTAATGGAAAAGGAAGTGGAAGCTGCAGTGAAGGTGTTGGCAAAAAATAAGGCCCCAGGAATCAAGGGGATACCAATTGACTTGTTTCAATTAACAGATGCAGCCTTGGATGCACTCACTAGTTTATGCCAGAAAATGTGGAGGATGAGTATCTAGCCAATGGATTGGAAGAGATTCACATTTGTTTACATTCCCAAGAAGGGTGATCCAACTGAATGTGGAAATTATTCAACAGTATCATTGATATCACATACAAGCAAGATACAGCTGAAGATCATTCAAAAATGGCTGAAAGAGTACATAGATAGGGAATTGCCAGAAGTTCAAGCAGGGTTTAGAAGAGGCCATGGCACCAAGGATATCATTGCTGATTTCAGATGGATCCTGCCTGAAAGTAAGGAATGTATTAATAAAAAGTATTAAATAAAAAGAACCCTATATCCTTTTTGAGGGATTGAGGAGAAATATTGCACTGAGAGTCTGTAGTCAGGGACCTCTCCAAATCGTTGTGGAGCAATAATGTCCATTTGATGACTAAGGTGTGCATGATTCAGGCTGTGGTCTTTTCAGCCACCTGCTATGCATCTGAGAGCTGGACAATAAATAAGGATGGCAGAATATAATTGATGTCCTTGAGCTGTGGTGTTGGAGTGCTGAACATCATGGACTGCCAAAAGAACAAACAGGTATGTCTTGGAGAAGGAGCAGTCAGAGTGCTCGTTGGGGGCAAAGATGATGAAACTTCATCTCACATACTTTGGGCATGTTGCTAGGAGAGGTTACTCCTTGAAGAAGGACATCATGCTTGCAGAGGTAGAGGCACAGTGAAGGGGAGGAAGACCCTCAACCAGGTGAACTGACACAGGGACTGCAGCAAGGGGCTTGAATCTATCGAAGAGTGTGAGGATGGCACAGCATAGGACAGGGTTCAGCTCTGTTGTGCATAGTGCTGCTATGAGTCATAAGCTCTGTTGTGCATAGTGCTGCTATGAGTCATACTCGATGGGGTTCTGGTAGCCCAGTCTATAGGAAGTTGCACTGCTAACTCTAAGGTGACACCACTCTATGGGTTTGAAACCATCAGCAACTGTGTGGGAGAAAGATAGACAAGCTCCTGGGTCATTTACACCTCCTCTCCACTAAGGAACTGGAAATAGACCTCACATAGAGGAACTTTTAGAATGATTCAGGCCCAACACCGGCCTTCTGCAGGACCCAGGATATTCTCCTTCAGTCAGCCGGTAGCTTTGGGAATCCCTCTCCCTGCCTCATACAGATTCATTCTCTGTGTTTCTCTGTACTAAAAAATCAGGCCTCATACCAGAGTTTCACTTGTTTCTTTCTCTGCCGCTGCTTAGGAAGTAGCCAGGCCAGTTACTAGATCAGTTTTAACTGGAAGGGCTGTTTCTCTGACAGCTTCTTTACTCCAGGTGGGCAATGGTGGGCAGCCTTTAAATCCCTTTTGGCTTGAAGTGTTGCCATTGCCATCTGCCCTCGAGGCAATTATGACTCAGTGGAACCCTATAGGATGGAGCAGAGCTGCAGGATTGGATTTCCTACAGGAGAAGGATGGGCAATTTCCTCCCAGGCAGTCCTCTAAAAACCCAATAGAGGGTCAGCCATGGGTCGGATCCCACTCAATGGTACACAACAACAACAACAAAAACAGATCTTTACAAGAGCAGATTTCAGGTCTTTTTCCTTGTACTCCTTAGTGAACTTGAACCATTCACCTTTCAGTTAATAGTTTAATGATTATGACACCAGTGTTCTTTCTTGGAGTGATAATTCTAACACTTTGCAGCTAAGCCTGAAGTGACTCCTAACGGACCCTCCAGCAGATTTTCAGAGGCTTTAAAGTCACATGGAAGGAGATTACCCATCATTCTCCAGTAGGGCAGCTGGTGGAGTTGAACTGTGCCTTTGGGATTGCAGCACAGCTTCTAACCACTAGGTCACCAGAGCTCCCTCAATAATTTCTTAGTTCCCTTAAATCACACATATATACACACAAACACCTTTGTACACACATACAAACACACATGCTTTTAAAACTCATATACACACAAAGAAACCCACGCTACTATTTTCTTCTCTGCAAAAGAATTGGAGCTACTTAATCACTCAAAATCCAGTATTGTGTAAGTTAGTAGCAGATTTGATTTTTATAATGGAAGACAGCAGGAATAATAGGTTTGCTACTAATAAACACAGATCTCAAATATCGAAGGACAGCTGTACAAATACCATTGGAAGGACTGTACACAATAACCTTTCTCAATCTTGAGAACTTTCTCTTTTGCTTCGGAGGCAGGGTTGATTCAATTACACTTGCATTTCTCGTATTATTTCCATTACCATAAGCGAGGCCCCTCTCCTCTCTCATTTTGTTGTATTGCCTCCCTCATGCCTGATTGTGTGCGCATTTCTCATCCCACTCCCACAGAAGCTTTTGCTGTAATGTGTTTGATAGTTCCCCAATTAATATATGTCCTTTTGCTTTTCTGCTGGGACAGCACAGCAAGTTGACGGTCACTTTGGATTCACTACACCCATTCCTTTTTACAAAGCATTAATCAAGTCTCAGCTGTTGAGCACAGAAGTGGTATCTTTGATGGCCCTGGAGTGGGCCAGTGATGTCCACTCTCTCTTTCATTTTGATGGTGAGGACTGAGATGTCTGTTACACTGTCCTTCACAAGATCACACTCTTCCAGGAGCCAGAAAGAAGCTCTTTTTCAGTGGAGAGGAAGCTCAATAGTACTGAATGTGCTCCACTTAGCATCCAGGACCAGGTGCTCTGGGAAGACTGGGTGTTGAGTGGGCTCCCCTGGAACCTGGCCCGTAGGTGGCAGTGTCCCTTCGTTGTTCCTGGGCCACAAACCACAGAAGGGCGGCGTTCTGTGAGTTTGTCTTCTACTCTCTTTTCCCCCCATGTTTCTTCTTCAATATTCCCTCAACCTCTCCTCTCCACAAGGAGAGGCCAGAGGCTAGATGGCTAGAGTGGCATGAAAGACAAAAGATTTTGCTAAGAACTATTAATATTAATAAGATGTGCCCCTCTGAGATGAATCATTTCTGCTAAATTGCTTTGTAAGTGGGGAGGAGTCTCTTCACTAACAACAGAAAAGAAAGCCTTCTTGAGTTGTCATTATGTTCCCCGCCCCCCCCCAAAAAAGCACTCACGCTGATGTAAGCCTTTTTCTCTCCTATTTTGACTTGTCTACCCTCCCTGCCAACACAAACTCACAGAATCTGGGAGTAGAACATGAGGACCTGCTGTCCCCAAATATGTCCCACTTCTCTAGTGAGCCTTCACAGATCTGATTCAGCAAGACAACAGCAAAATGTGTAGAGATAGGGTGTGTGTTTGTAAGACTTCATCTGGTCTTTCCTATGTAGAGGATTCTAGATTGGGGATTCCAAGAAAAATGGAGACAGTGAGAAAAGGTACACCATCTCATCTTTCTTCTAGCCCACTCCAGCACACCTGGGAGAGGAGGCAGCTGGCTCTGCCATCTCTCTAGCCCAGGTCCTTTCGGGATTGCCTGCCCAGTGAGTTTTTATTCAGGTGACACTAACTGTCTGGCCCAGTGTTTATGGAGCCAAAGGGAGGGTAAATCACTAGCAAGTATCAAAATGCCTGAGGATTATGCTTGTCTAAGAAGCCAAATGGAGTGGCTCATTAGTATTTGTAAAAAACCACCTCCACGAAGGAGGCTGAGCCCGAGCTAGGGTAGGTCCTTGTGTGTTCCACTGAAAAGATCAAGAACACCTGGGCTTTGAAAAAGGAAACCCATTCAGGAAAGTATTTCCTTGCTGAGTCAATGTTGGAGAGAGTTTTTCCCTGCTTCAATGCACTAATGTAGTATTTCTCTCTAAGACGTATGTCTCTTGTCCCTTCTTACTTGCCAGGAGATGAGGAGATGAGTAGGGCTTAAAGGCTGTTGTTTAGGCTATGAAACAACCACAAATACAGCTGTAATCTACAGGCAAGTGTTCTTGCCTCAGAAGCAGTCATTAAGCTGCCTGTTCTGACCATACAGTCACCATGATTCTGACTCATAGTGACCCCAAGTCCTGCACAGAATAGCTCCATAGAGCTTTCATGACTGTGAGAATTAAAAAAAGAAGAAAAAAAAATCACCAGATCTTTCTTGCAAAATTCCTCCAGGTACATTTGAACTGCCAACAATTCTAGCAGTAGCTAAGTGCTATTGTTTATGTTACTCAAAGACTCCTTAAAATTCAATTCAAACTCATTGCCATTGAGTTGGAAATGTCTCATAGTTGACCTTTCAGTGGGTTTTGGAAGCTGTACATTTCTTGGGAAACTGCCCATCTTTCTCAAGGAGCAGCTGGAGGATTCAAACTGCCAGAGAGGTATGACCTTTGGAATAGCAGCACACTTTCTATAGACTAGGCCATACAGAAGACCAGAGCCTGGGATGTATAGGGTAGTGGTCCATTGGTAAGAAGTTGCACTACAATCTCAAAGGCAAGTGGTTCAAATCCAACAGCTGATCCTCAGGAGAAGGATGGGCAATTTTCTACTGTGTAACTAAAGAACTGCCTCTGAAAACTCAATGGATCTGAAAACACAGTGGAGGGTCAGCTTTAAGGGTCTGTTCCAAGAACACAAAATAACAGAAACAGGATGGAGAGGGGGAAGGGAGAGGGATAATAAAGGAGCTAGAATGAAGTGGAGACAGAGGTGAGAGCAGAGGAGGTAGAGAGGGTGGGGTATTTTGAAAGGGATGATGGAGATATGACAGGGCCTGATTTAAGTTGGAAAGCTGAGAACAGCTATGGTTGTTCAAAATCTCTAATACCACAAGAAGGCTTTGCAATAGTCTCACTTCTGTGATACTGTCTTAGATTCCTCTATTTTACTTATCTCTCTGGGCACACTTCTGAGGCAAACAAAATTGATCCCCTCCTTCTGGGCAATCTGCAGAGGGTCCAGTCCCTCTTGCCTGAAGAGTCACGACTTAGCACTAGCCAGAAGTCTGGGAGGCTGCCAGTTGGGCAGGAGTTATGCTTCTGGGCACACACGCTTAGGGAAGTTGATGCTATCTCACTCTCAATCCCAGCTATTCTTGAGTTGGATAGATCTGATCAGGAAGATCTTTTCTCTTGGTGACAATTTTAACTTATGACTCAGGAAATCATTCATTGAATCCAATACTGTAAAGACACTGTGAATGGAGGGCTACAAAGCAATAAGGGTTTCAGATTAATTTCTTCCATCTGAATGAGGCCCTCATTCATTTTCTACACTTTACCATTTTGCATCTACTTTTGTCATTGTAGGTGATGGACAAACATGGAAGGTAACTGTGAAAGATCTGAAAACATCTCATTTTTATTCTCCTTAGACACTTTCCTTTGAAAAGTTCAGTGAATCCAGATGTTCTTTCTCCGTGTGAAACCACTTTAAACCACTGAGTTCTGAAATGCTACAAAATTTTACAAAAGAAAATAAAACAATAAAACAACAGACCATTCATTCAAACTCACATTCAAACTCTCTTTCATTACCATTGAGTAGGAACCAACTCATATCTGGCTCTCCAGCTAGTTTTTGGAAGTTGTAAATCACATGGGAGGAGACTACCCATTTTTCTCCCTCAGAGCTGCTGGTGGTTTTGAATCACCAGAGCAGTGGTTAGCAGTACAACTCCCTATGGACTAGGCCACCGGAATTCCTTTAGCAGTAGATTATAGACTCCACAAAATAGCATTGAGAGTTATTTTCATTAATACTTAAACATATACAGTAAATACTCTCCAATTCCCACATTTTCTCATTCTCAAAAATTTCCACCCTTCTCCCTCAGAGCTGTTGGTAGATTCAAGCCACCAGAGAAGCACTGCCTTTGGGTTTGCAGCACAGCTTCCCACAGATCATACCAGCAGAGTATCCTTACACAGCAAAGCAGGATATGGACATTATGCTGGACCATGACCCAGCAGATTTCCCTGCTTCCTTTTGCACAGCTGAGCTTCACAGGTGGTGTCCCAGTTCTAAAAAGTCCTGGGAGCAAAGTAGTTAAGAGTTGGGTTGCTAACCCTTGGTAGTTCAAGAATATAAACTATTCTGTGGAAGAAAGATATGGCTGTCTGTTTACTTTTGGGGCAGTCCTATGGTGTCCCATGGGATAGTAACGAGTTGGAATCTCAGCTCTTCTTAAAAGGCCATCTTTCTTGAACACTTGAATAGAAACATTATAAAAAAAGAAATTGAAAAGGTAATAAAATAACTTTCAACCAAAAAAGCTCTAGACTAGATTGATAAAATTCATTTGTAAAATCATCTAACATTCAGAGAAGAACTGTCACCAATTCTACATAAAGTATTTCAGAAAATAGAAAAAGATGGAATTCTCCCAGATTCATTCTATAAAGCAAACATATCCTTCATACCAAAGCCAGGCAAAAACACCACCAAAATAGAAAACTATTGGCCAATACCTCTCATGAACTTAGAGGCAAAAATCTTGAATAAAATCTGGCAATAGAATCCAATGATACATAAAAAAAAAAAGATTCACCATGAGCAAGTGGGATTTATAACAGATATGCAAGGATTTATCAACAATCTGCGTTATTCGGATGACACAACCCTGCTTGCTGAAACTGAGGAGGACCTGAAGTGCCTGCTGCAGAGTGTCAAGGACTGCAGCCTACAATATGGATTGAGGCTCAATGTCAAGAAGACAAAGATTCTCACCACTGGACCAATTGGCAGCATCAGGATGGATGGTGAAGAGATTGAGATTGTACACAGCTTTAGTTTTCTTGGCTCCATAGTCAACAGTCTTGGCACCAGCAGCCAGGAAATGAAAAGGCGCATTGCCATGGGAAAGTCTGCTGTTAGGGACCTCTCCAAGGTGCTGAAGAGCAATGGTGTCTCTCTGGAGACTAAGGTGCATCTGATACAGGCCATGGTCTTCCCAATCACTTGTTATGCATCAGAGAGTTGGACAATGACCAAGGAGGATAGAAGGAGAATTGATGCCTTTGAGTTGTGGTGCTGGAGAAGAGTACTGAGAATACCATGGACTGATAGGAAAACAAATAGATTTGTCCTGGAGAGGGTCAAACCGGGTGGCTCCTTGGAGGCAAGGATTCTGAGGCTCCGTCTAACTTACTTCGGACATGTAGTGAGGAGAGACCAGTCCTTAGAGAGGGACATCATGCTTGGGAGGGTGGAGGGACGGCACAGGAAAGGAAGGCCCTCTATGAGGTGGATTGATTCAGTGACTGGGATAATTAGGATGGGAGTGTCAGAGACAGTGCGATTGGCACAGGACAGAGCAGAGTTTAGGGCTGTTGTACATAGGGTCGCTATGAGTCGCAGGCAACTCGACGGCACATAACAACAACAACATGCAAGGATGGTTCAACATAAGAAAAACAATCAGTATAATTCATCACATGAACAAAGCAAAGTACAAGAACCACATGATCCTATCAATTAATGCTGAAAAGGCCTTTGACAAAATTCAACACTCTCTCCTGATTAAAACACTCAAAAGATTAGGAATAGAGGGGAATTTCCTTAACATAGTAAAAAGTATATGCACAAACTCAAGAGCCAACATTGTTCTCAATAGAGAGAGATTAAATGCATTCTCTTTGAGGACAAGAACTAGGCAAGAAGGCCCACCATCACCTCTCCTATTCAATATTGTATTGGAAGTATTAGCGATAGCAATAAGACAAGAGAAGGAAATAAGAGGTATCCAAATTGGCAAAGAGGAGGTAAATTTACCTCTATGCATATGCAGATGATATAATAGCTTACTTAGAGACTCAGCAAGAAAATTACTGAACATAGTTGGCCAATTCAGCAAAGTGGCAGGATATAAGATCAACATACAAAAAATCAATTGGATTTCTCCACAGTGATATAGAGTACACAGAACCGGAGCTATGAAAAACAATAAATCTAACTAGAAACACAAAGGACCTATTTAAAGAAAATGACAAAATATTACTACAAGAAACAAAAAGAGACCTGGAGAAATGGAAGAATATACCTTGCTCTTGGATAGGAAGACTCAATATTGTGAAAATGATAATTCTACCAAAGGCAATCTACATGTTCAATGCAATACCAATACAAATACCAATTCAATTCTTCAACAAGATGGAAAAAACAATTTCCAATTTCATTTGGAATGAAAAGAGGCCACAAATAAGAAAAACATTCCTTAAAAAGATAAACAAAGTAGGAGTCATCTCACTCCCTGATTTCAAATCCTACTATACTGCCGTGGTGGTCAAGACAGTGTGGTACTGGTGCAAAGACAGACACATAGATCAATGGACTAGAATTGAGAACCCAGAAATCAGCCATCTACCTATGGTCAACTGAGTTTTCACAAGGAGATGAAATCAGTTAAGTGGGGAAACAACAGCCTTTTAAACAAATGATGTTGGCAAAATTGGAAAACCATCTGTAGAAAACTCAAGCAAGACCCATACCCCACACCATATACAAAAACCAACTCAAAGTGGATCAAGGACCTATGGCTAAAACTAAAGACTATAAACTTCATCAGAGAAAAGCTTGGAAGAACTCTAGAAGCCCTAAACCACAACATGAACAGTCTTCCAAGGATCCTGAAAAACATACAACCAGGCGAGGATAAAACAGATGAATGAGACCTTTTAAGAATCAAATCTCTATGCACATCAAAAACTTCTTCAACAGGGTGAAAAGGAAAGCCACAGACTGGGAAAGAATATTTGGTAATTACATGTCTGATAAGAGACTGATATCTAGAATTTATACAATACTTGAGCACAACAAGAAAATAAAGGTAAACAACCAAATTGAAAAGTGGGCACAGGATATGAACAGACACTTCACCAAAGAAAACATTCAGATGGCCAACAAACACATAAAGAAATGTTCAAAATCACTAGCTCTAAGAGAGATGCAAATCAAAACGACTATGAGATATCATCTCACCCCAGTAGGAATAGGAAAATTTAACAGAACAGCAAACAATAAATGCTGGCGAGGTTGTGGAGAAACTGGAACCCTTATTCACTGTTGATGGGAGTGTAAAATGGTGCAACTACTATGGAAGACAGTATTGCATTCTCTCAAAAATTTAGAAATACCATTTGATCCAGCAATTCCACCATTGGGAATATACCCTAAAGAAATTAGAAGAGCCACCCAAATTATTGCTGCTTTGTTCACAATAGCAAAAAGATGAAACAGCTCAAGTGTCCATCAACAAGCAAATGGATAGAGAAGCTGTGGTACATCCACATAATGGAATACTATGCAGCACTGAAAAACATGGAACACATGAAATATTATACAAAATGGGTGATATCCTGGAGGACATTATACTGAGTGAAATATCTCAGTCACAAAAGGACAAATACTGCATAATGCTACTGTTACAAAACAGGACTGAAATCAGGGTTGGGGGGAAAGTAAAATAAGAGGGGATAAATATGTACATGACATTGAAACAGATGAGGTAAAGAACTGCTTAAAAGGAATATATTATTAGGTATTATTTGCATGATTAGGTATTATTTCCATGATAACAGTACAGAATAAGAGTTGCATAGTAAAGTGGACTTGGGGGGATTTTACAACAATGAAAGAATTTTTCTTTTCAGAGAGAAAAGTGAATTGGGGTGGGGTGGGCAGGGAGGAAAATGTGCAACAATGAATGAATGGAAATTCAAGTGGTCTATAAACTTTCATTAAAATCTCAATTTTTTTTTAAAGCCATCTTTCCACAGCCCCACTACCTTCATTGAAAGTGGGTTTGTTACCTCTATTTCTCACCATGAAATGTTCTTCTTCTTACTTATTACTGAAGATCTGTCTCAACATTCGTTTCCATCATGAGTTTCTCTTTGCTAAACCAATAGCTCTGTCTTGCATTTTCAGGGGCTTTCTAAACCTCCATCCAATACTAAGTATGCACACTTTCATGGCTCAGCTACTTCATGAGTTTATTAACCAGCCTCTCAGGTTTCCTGTGAGCACAGTTCATATTTCAATTAAAACCCTTAATGTTCGACCAAAACTCACTGCTATGGAGTCATGATTATACATAGTGTTCCTCTATCAGCTTCCTGATGTTGTAAATCCTTTTGGAGTAAACTGCCCATCTTTATCTCAAGGATTCACTGCTGGATTCAAACTGCTGACCCTTCAGCTAGCAGTCTGATACATTATATATTACACCACCAGGACTCCATAATAGCTATGATTGTTTTTGTTGTTGTTGTTGTTGTGTACCATCAAGTTGGAACTGACTCATAGCTGACCCTCCAGTAGGTTGTCAGAGGCAGTGAATTGCATGGGAGGAGATTGTCCATCCTTCTCTCGCTGGTGACCTCAAACTGTGTCCCTTTGGAATTGCAGTGCAGCTACTTGCCACTAGGCCACCAGAGCTCCCTAATAGCCATCATAGTATCTCCCAATACGTAAAACTCAGTACTTGAGTAAGAATAGTAATTGTTTGACTCTATCTAAACTTATAAAACTATGAACAAATACCAGCTTAAGTCCAAACCTGTTTGGTGTAAAAGGTACCACTTCCTTAACTTCTAAAAGAAGAAAACAAAGATCTTTATGTATAGTTATTCAAAGTGAGCAAATATGTCCTGGAGGAATTGAAATCAGGAGACTCCCTAGAGGTAAGGATGATGCCATTTCATCTTACATATTTTGGACATGTTGTCAGGAGGCTTCAGTCCTTGGAAAAATCATGCTGGGAAAAACAGAGAGTCAGAGAAAGACACGAATATCCTCAGCAAGATGGAATGGCACAGTGACTGCCATGGTGGGCTTGAGCCTGGCAGAGATTGTGAAGATAGTGTATAAGAGGGAAAGATTGCAATCTTATAGATAGGGTCACTATAAGTTGAAGATGACCCAAAGGCATCTAACAGCAAGAACTTAAAATTGGAGTTCTAAGGTAGTACCACCTAGAGGTAACACGCTGGGCTGTTAACTGAGAGTTTGGCTGTTCGAGTCTACCCATAGCTTCCTTGAAGAAACACCTGGTGATTCATGCCAAAAAAAACCCAGCCACTGAGACTCCTGTGGAACACCATTCCATAGCATCAAGCCTAAGACAACTAAAAAATAAACTGGAATGTATTTAGATAATAAAAAGGAAATGAAGAATCTTCCACCTCTCTAGAATACAAATATTCTGGTATCTTAAAGATGTAAATATATCTTCACATCTGGCTTATGTAAATAATGCTAACATTTTATGAATCAAATAAAGGTTAAAGAAATTGTAATCGTCATTGTAGCCAGTCATGGTGAGACGTATGTACAGGGCTGTCTACAAAGCAAATTGATACATCCTTTCTATAACTCTCAGGCTGGTGTTAGTGCATGCTGGATTCTGCTTTTTCTCTCTCTATAGCCCTTTCAGAGTTTATCATTACATGCTGTAATGTGAATCTGTTATGCTCAGCTGACCATAAGGCCCATGAGTGTGGGGCTTATGTTTGTTTTGCTTACTTTTGTATCCCCGGTGCATGGCACATCCTAAAAGAAACTAACTAAAACCTCGGTCACTGCCATCAAGTTGATTCAGATTCCTAGCAACCCTTATAGGACAAAGCAGAACTACCCCATGAG
The DNA here is from genome assembly GCF_000299155.1 of Elephantulus edwardii. Taxonomy (NCBI): domain Eukaryota; kingdom Metazoa; phylum Chordata; class Mammalia; order Macroscelidea; family Macroscelididae; genus Elephantulus; species Elephantulus edwardii. The sequence goes on from NW_006399763.1 coordinate 2,077,268, forward strand.
GTTCCTAAAGTGATACATCTTTCCAAGAACAGATTGCCTCATCTTTTTTTCCATAAAACATTTGGTAGGTTTGAACCATTGACCTTTCAGTTAAAAGCCCAAAACCTAAGTCACAGTGCTACCAGGGTTCTTGCATGGCTTGCTGTTGTTGTTAGACGCCATCAACACCAACTCATATCAACCCTACAGACAACAGAATGAAAGCATGTCTGACCCTGCACCGGTCTCACAATTCCTGATACTCACAGTTGCAGTCACTGTGTCAATCTATCTCATTGAAAATTTTCTAATAATTGGTATTTAATAAATCCTGGGTGCATTAATTAAAGCAAGAATATGCATGAGGGGGAGAAAAGCTAGCTTTCCAAACAGAACAGTCCAGGTCACTAAAACTATACCATTTGCATAAGTGATTCTCTAAGGGAAATACTTGCAAACTTCAGTGAATAGATGAAGCCCATTTTCAAAATAGGTTTTGGAGGCCTTACACTCCAGCAAGTGCAATGAATTAGGGACTCTAGGCGCTTTCTAAATCCATCACCTGTTCCAAGCTCAGTGGCCTGAGGACTGCTCACAGCCAGTACAGCAGGAATACTGAGGTAGACCTATTCCTGAGAGCTGTGGAGCTCCTCTGATGGATGGTTTTGGCTATGGACTCCTTGATTTCATCAAATTTCCTTTTTACACTTAGACTTCCTCCTCCGTCCTTCTCTTTTCAGGGGTCATGTGTTCGTCACAGCATGAGGTCTCCATTATTTTTACAAGAATTCTCTTCACTAAAACATTTACACATCAGATTTAATCTTGGAATTACTTCCACTGATCCAAATCATAGACCCCACCACCAAGCCAAATCCATTGTCATCATGTCAATTCCAATCGATAACAATGCTCTAAAGTGCCCTATAGTGTTGTCAAGGCTGTAAATATAGATTATCTGATCTTTCTCCTGAGGAGCAGGTGGTATATTTAAACTCCAACCTTTTGATAAGTAGTTCAACACTCAACCCACTGGGCTACCAATGATTCTAAATAATACAAGAGGATATTTCTTTTTAGAACTGAACTATGTATTATTTGCTTTCCTGAGTGTGTGTGCATGTGTGTATGTGCATGTATATATATACATATTCCCACCTCCCCAATCTTTTGCCATGTCTAATGTACATTGTTACTTCATGCATGTATCTGTGGGATAAAGTTCTAGAAGTGGACATAGTGTGTCAAAGTGTAAGGGTATGCTAAGTGTTCATGCCAATCATTGCAATAGACCAATTTATACTTCCTACCAATAATGCAGAGGGTCAAGGACTGCAGCCTTCACTAGGGCTCAATAAAGCTCAATGTCAAGAAGACAAAGATTCTCACCACTGGACCAATTGGCAGCATCAGGATGGATGATGGAGAGACTGAGATTGTTAACAACTTTAGTCTGCTTAGCTCCATGGTCAACATTCTTGGCACCAGTAGCCAGGAAATAAAAAAACGTATTGCAATGGGAAAGTCTGCTGTTAGGAACCTCTCCAGGGTACTGAAGAGCAATGGTGTCACTCTGGAGACTAAGGTACGTCTTTGCAATCACTTGTTATGCATCAGAGAGTTGGACAATGACTAGGGAGGCTAGAAGAAGAATTGATGCCTTTGAGCTGTGGCGCTGGAGAAGAGTATTGAATGTACCATGGACTGCCAAGAAAACAAACAGATTCATCTGGAGAGGGTTAAACCAGGCTGTTCCTTGGAGGCAAGGATTCTGGGACACTTTGGACATGTTGTAAGGAGGGAGAGGTCCTTGGAGAGGGACATCATGCTTGGGAGGGTGGAGGGATGGCACAGGAGGGGAAGACCCTCTATGAGGTGGATTGATTCAGTGACTGGGGTAATTGGGATGGGTCAGAGGCAGTGCGTTTGGCACAGGATAAAGCAGGGTTTAGGGCTGTTGTACATAGGGTCACTATGAGTTGCAAGTGACTCAACGGCACGTAACAACAACAACAACCAATAATGCATGATTCACACCCTTGAAAACATACACCACCACAATTTCAATCTTTGCCTGTCTGACAGGTTATAAATATAGCTTTGGGTTTTTCCTCCATATTGGTGAAATCAAACAGTTTTTCCAACTTTCAAGAACCATTTTAATGCTTTTCAGTTAACTGTATGTTTACATCATTTATTCATTACTCTGTTGGACTTTTACTTTTCAAAATAAATGGATTTATAAGAGATCTTCATTCTGCTCTTTTTCTTGGCTCCACTGGGGCAATCGGCTGCTTCATCATGAAGCTGAACATCTCCTTCCCAGCCACTGGCTGCCAAAAACTCACTGAAGTGGACAATGAATACAAACTTCGTACATTTTATGAGAAGCAAATGGCCACAGCAGTTGCTGCTGACTCTCTGGGTAATGAGTGGAAGGGTTATGTTGTACAGATCAGTGGTGGAAACAACAAACAAGGTTTTCTCATGAAGCAGAGTGTCTGGACCCATGGCCAATTTTGCCTGCTGCTGGGTAAGGGGCACTCCTGTTACAGAACACCGAGAACTAGAAAGAGGAAGCACAAATAAATCTGTCTGGGGCTGCATTGTGGATGCCAATCTGAGTCCGTTCTCAACTTGGTTATTAAGAAGAAAGGGCAGGATGATAGCCCAGGATTGACTGATAATACAGAGCCCTGTCGACTGGGGTCCAAAAGAGCCAGCAGAATTTTCAAACTCTTCATTCTCTCCAAAGAAGATGATGTCTGTCATTGTGTTGTGAGATAGACACTGAACAAAGAAGGCAAGAAACCCAGGACCAAAGAGCCAAAAGATTCAGGACCAAAGATTCAGCGTTGTGTTACTTCACGTGTCCTGCAGCAAAAGTGCTGGGACATTTCGCTGAAAGAAATAGCACGTGAAAAGAATAAGGAAAAGGCTACAGAGTAAAGGCTTCTAAACCTTTGGACAAGAGAATGAAGCAAGTCAAAGAAAAACACCAGAAGCAAATCTTCAAGAGACAGAAGCTGTCCCCTCTAAGAGCTTCTACCTCCAAATCTGAATCCAGTCAGAATTAGAATTTTCTGTGTATGACAAATAAATAAGCTCATGTATTAAATCTAAAAAGAGTGCGAGATCTTCATTCTTCAGGAAATTGATACTTGGACTGAGATTTTTCAATGTGCTGGATTTTAAATGATCCAGGAAGTATTAAAAGAAGATGGAAGGAATATACTGAGTCATTATATAGATAGGAATTGGCAGATACAGAAGAATTTAATGAAATAAGATATGAGCAAGAGCCTATGGTGATGAAGGAAGAAGTTCAAGCTGCTTTGAAGGAAATAGCAAAAAATAAGGCCCCAGGAATAGATGGTATACCA
>NW_006399763.1:2082514-2086841 GCF_000299155.1 Elephantulus edwardii
ACCCATTTTGAATAATATTGCATGAGTTCCTTGTTTTTCAATGCAGCATAGTATTCCATTGTGCGAATATACCACAGCTTCTCTACCCATTCGTTAGTTTTTAAATAGGTCATTATTGTGTTAATTTTGGGGGATTTCTACATTTTGGAGACATACTTAAATTTCAGAATGAATAAGGCCTCTTTTTTATTTTTAAATTCTCTCCTGGAAAAAAGAGGAAAGTTATACAAGTGTCCAGGTCTTTCGTTCATAGGGTCACTATGAGTCGCCTATGACTCAACAGCACTTAACAACAACATGTTTTATTCTGGTACATTCTTTATAACCTTTATTTTAAAATTATTTCCAACATTTTAATCTTTCATCCTCCTGCAATTTATTTTGGTATAAGGTGTGAGTTAGGGATTTGTAGCAGAGACTAACCAGTAAGTAACTATTAAATATCTAAGAGAGCAGACTAGACGGGAGATAAGCAGAAATGAGAGGAGAGAGCTGTCACATGAAGATGGCCCCAAACCAGAAGGTCAGCCGAGACAAGGACCTTCAAACACAGGGAAAATCTTCCTGTAGAACAAATATCCTGAGTCTGGATTCCTAGCTTCATAAAAGGTGCCAAAATAGTATGTTAAGGCCACCAACTTATGATATTTCTGTTATAGCAGCACTACATAACTAAAACACCTGAGCCGTAACAGGACCTGGGATCATGAATGATAGAAGAGTCGTGTCCCTGAGTGTTGTTATTATTAGGTGCCATGCAGTAGGTTCCAACTCAGTGTAACTGTAGAACAGAACGAAATCCTGCCTGGCCCTGTGAAGATGCCCACAATTGTTGATGTGTTTGAGTCCACTGTTGCACCTATCCATTTTTTTGAGATTCTTCTTCTTTTTCACTGACCTTCTACTTCAGTAAACATGATGACTTTTTCCAAGCACTAGTGTCTTCTGACAACATGTCCAGAGCATATGAAATGAAGTCTCACCATTCTAATTTCTAAGGAGCATTCTGATCGTATTTCTAAGATTTGTTAGTTTTTCTCATTAACATATTCAACTCATTGTCATTAAATTGGAATGGACTCATAACTGACCCTTCTAGAGAGTTTTTAGAAGCTATAAATTGCGTGGGAAGAGATTGTCATCTTTCTCCTGTAGAGCTACTAGTAGATTTGAACCTGCTGCTCTTAAGTTTATAGCATAACTCCCTACAGACTACCATATAATTTACTTTCTTGACCAACACTAAAATTTGAAGGCACACATTTTTCTTCAATTTTCCTTATTCATTATTCAGCATTCATAGTTGAAAATACTATATTCTGGGTCAGGCACACCTTAAAGAGACAACTTAGTTGTTGTCTCTTTTTTTTGTTTGTTTAAAACCTCACTTCAAAAAATCTTTAGCAGAAGATCTCACCTGTTCGGATGTTTTCTGTGACACAGTTGACTTTAAGAAAGGGAGCTTATATTGGGTAGACATGATTTAATCAGGTGAGCCTTAAAAAAGACCTGGAATTTTTGTTGAGAAAGAGATTCAAAGGATTAATGGAGATTTAATGAGAGGGATATTCTTCATCACTATCTTCAAAGATAGAAAGGCCCATGAACTGCATGACAAAGAATGTGGAAAGCTTCTAGGAGCTAAAAAGGCAACTTGCAGCCAATAAGGAAAATCACTTCTACAACTACAAATAGTTTGATTTAGCCAACACCTGGAATGAACTTGGAAGCGGATTCTTCCCTCTGAGACTCTGAGAGGAAATGCAGTCTTCCAACTCCAATATTTCTATCTTCCAAGACCATGAGCAGAGAACCCTGTCATCCCATTCCCAGACCTCTGACCTACAAAACAGTGAGCTAATATGTAGATGGTGTTTTAAGCTATTACATTTGTGGTTCAGGAATTTTGTGGGTACATATGGCTCTTATTTAGCTTTAATTAAGTTAAGAAAAGGTTTGAACATCTAAGATGCAACAATCAGCATCTTCTTTTCTGGAGCAAAGGAAAAGGAAAAAAATAGTGTATACAAGGTAAGAACGTGTCTTAAGATAAAGTCCACATCCACCACAGTCTCCTCTAACCTGAGACTAGAGGAACAAATGTATCCAACTATTGTCCCAGGGAAGAGAAGGTTCTGTTACAAGTGGGTTAAAATGTAGAATAAGATTCAAATTAATGAAAAAGACCAGATTTACTGGTTTGATAAAGACTAAAGAAGACCTTTCATTACCTTGGACCATTGCCCAAGATCATTGCCCTTGATAATCTTCTAAACTGGAACTGAAGACACTACTGGAAACAATCCTCCAGTCCAACAACAGACTGGTCTACAAAATAAGCAATACCTGGGAGGAGTGGGCTACTTACAACAATCAACTGATAGAAACCAAAAGGGCAATATCTGCACAAAAGAAAAGATGAAAAAGAAAGTAGGAAGAGGAAGAGGAAGTGTTTGAAATGGAGAGAGTGCTGACATTGATCACACACTTTTTAAAAAATGTCTTCTTCTTATTATTAATTTTGCATAGTCAATGAAACACAGGTAGACCTTCCTCTGGTATTCCCTTCTTTCAGCTAAGATCCATCTAACATCAGCTACAATATCCCTAGTACCACGACTCCTTCTAAACCCAGCCTGGACTTCTGGCAGTTCTCTGCTAATGTGTTGTTCCAGTCATTTTTGGATAATCTTCAGTAGAAGCTTGCTTGCATGTGAAATCAATGATATTGTTCTATAGTTTCCACACTCTGTTGGCCAAGTGGTTGTTCTCCAGATTTCTTGGTACAACCTGGTAAACACATCCAGGGCAGCATCTGTTCGCTGAAATATGTCAATTGGTATACCATCTGTTCCTGGGGCATTATTTTTTGCCATTTCCTTCAAAGTAGCCTGAACTTCTTCCTTCATCACCATAAGGTCTTGCTCATATGTTGTTTCATGAAATTCTTCTGTGTCTGCCAATTCCTTTCGATACAGTGACTCAGTATATTCTTTCCATCTTTTTTTAATACTTCCTGGATCATTTAACATTCTGCCGAAAGCATCCTTGATTATAGCAACTCGAGGTTTGAATTGGTTCTTCAGTTCCTTGAGCTTAAGGAATGCTGAGCGAGTTCAGCCCTTTTAATTTTCTGACTTCAACTCCTTGCACATTTCATTGTAATATTTTACTTTGTCGTCCTGTGCTGCCTTTTGAAATCTTCTATTCAACTCTTTAGTATCTTGAATTCTTCCTTCTGCTTTGGCTTCTCTGTGCTCCAGTGTAATTTTCAAAGTCTCTTCTGACATCCATTTGATCTTCTTTCTCTTCAGTCTTTGCAATGACTGTTTGCACTCTTCCTGGATGATACCCTTGATATCCTCCCACAACTCATCTGGTCTTCACTCATTAGTGTTCAAGGCCTCAAACCTGCTCCTGAGATAGTTCTGAAATTCAGGTGGGATAGACTCAAAGTCGTATTTTGGTTCCCATGGATTTGGTTAAATTTTCCTCAGCTTCAGCTTGAACTTGTATATGAGTAATTGGTGGTCTGTTCCACAATCAGCCCCCGGCCTAGTTTTCACAGGTGATATTGAGCTTCTCCAGTGGTTCTTTCCACAGATATAACCTATCTGATTCCTATGCATACCATCAGGTGAAATCCATGTATATAACCTGCATTTAAGTCTCTTTAAAAAGTGTATTTGCAGTGAATAAGTCATTGATTGTGCAAAATTCAATCATTCTCTCTCCAGCTCCATTTCTGTCACCGAGTCCATGTTTTGCAACTACTGAATCTTCTTCTCTGTTTCCAACTTTTGCATTCAAGTCACCCATTATTATCAACATATCTTGATTGCATGTTTGATTGATCTGTAAAAGTTGGTAAAAATCTTGCATTTCCTCATCCTTGGCTCTAGTTGTTGGTGCATGTATATATGACAGTGGTATTCACTGGCCTGATGGGAATCACAGAACACTTGACTGTGCTAATGCGAAACCTATACTTGGACCAAGAGGCAGTCATCAGAACAGAGCAGAGAAGTACTGCATGGTTCAAAACTGGGAAGGATATATGCCAGGGATGTGTCCTGTCTCCATACCTTTTCAACCTGTATGCAGAACAGATTATCCGGGAGCCTGGGCTCTATGAGGAGAAATGTGGGGTCAAGATTGGTAGAAAATCTATCAACAATCTGTGTTATACAGATGACAAAACCCTGTTTGCTGAAACTGAGGAGGATCTGAAGCGTTTGCTGCAGAGGGTCAAGGACTGCAGCCTACAATATGGATTGAGGCTCAATGTCAAGAAGACAAAGATTCTCACCACTGGACCAATTGGCAG
>NW_006399763.1:2088716-2102925 GCF_000299155.1 Elephantulus edwardii
TTACTGGGGTGAGATGATATCTCATGGTTGTCTTGATTTGCATATCTCTCAGAGCTAGGGATTTTGAACATTTCTTCATGTGCTTGTTGGCCAACTGAATGTCTTCCTTGGTGAAGTGTCTGTTCATATCCTGTGCCCATTTTTCAATTGGATTATTCACCTTTATCTTGTTGTGGTGCTCTTTTCAGCTTTTTAAGAGCTGCCTTTGAAGCAAGTCAAAGTGATTGTGAAGAATTTGTTTCAAACAGGGTTGGCCCAACTATTTCAAAGTGAGGGCAAATTTTAAAAATGTTAAAAGGCAAGTAAGAGTTGTCTGTAAATCAAATGTTCATCATCCAGGAACTCCTGTACTTGATTTTGCAGTCATGGAAAACTAATAATCTCAGTTCAGAGCTGACCCTCCAATGGGTTTTGGGAAGTTATAAATAACATGGGAGGAGATTATCCATCTTTCTCCCATGTAGCTGTTAGTGGATTTGAACTGCTAGAGGTGTACTGCCTTTCTTCGGGTAAGCAGCGCAATTTACTGTAGATTGCATCACCAGAGCTACCCCCTTGCGCGAAGAAAAAAAAATTAAAAAAAAATATGTATATATATTTCTATTTTTTCCCCCCACGTAGCTTAATGATAAGGAGTTACACTGTGTACTCGAAGGCATATAGCTTGAATTCACCAGCTGCTTTGTGAGGAAAAGATGGGCAATGTCCTTCTGTGCAATTTACTGTCTCTGCAAATCAGGGGGAGAGTCAGCTATGAGTTGGCTCCAACTCAATGGAACACAACACAAACATGCACGTGTGCGTGCGTGCGCATACACACACACACACACACACACACACACACACACACACACACACATGCATATTTCTATACATGGAGTGGTATCCACTTCCTAAACAACATGCCTCTGAAAAGTCTATGAACTTTGATAAATGGCAATAGTTATGTAAAGGCTTCAGGCCTTCTGTTCATAAGGTCGCTGAGAGTCATGCTCTACTCCACAGCAATCAACAACATACATACATGTATTTTTTTATCCACATGTCTAATTTCAGAAAATGATTGTTATAGTAATTGTTACTATCATTTTTTACATTTTTGTGACAGTGTTATTGAGATATAAATATCATACAATTTACTCATTTAATCGAACTAATTTTGCACACATTTACGGGTTACACAAATGTTATCAAAATAAATTTTAGACTATTATAATCATCACCAAAAAGAAATCTCATATCCTTTTAATAACAGTCCCAAACCACCCCATTCCTTCCCACACTTAAACTCTAAGCTAAGTTGATTTTGATTCATAATTGTCCCATATGGTTGCTATGGCTGTAATGTTTATATCTTTCTCCTACAGCTGATAGGTTCAAATGACTGACTTTCAATAGTCAGCTGAATATTTAAATATTATGTCAACCAGGTTCTTTCCCATGCCTAGGCAACCTGCTACTTTCTACAGAATTTCTTGTCCTAAACATTTCATATAAATGGACTAGTGTAATGTGTGATCTTTTGTGAGAAGCGTGCTTCACTTGTTTTTAAGCTCGTTCATATATCAATACTTCATTCCTTTTCATAACCAAATAACATTCCTTTGTATGAATATGCAAATCCTACTGGAGTAAGTTAGGTGCTCAGCTAATCAAAAAGTCAACAGTTTAAACTCAGTAACTCTAAAGGAAAAAAAGTACTGATGACTGATTATAGCCTTAACAAATATTGCATTGGGCCACTGTTACAAAAAGGGACTGACATCAAGGTTGAGGGAAGACAGAAAAGGAAAGAAGGAATGATGTATATTGCATTGAAACAGATAAGGTAGAGATCTGTTTAAAAGGGATATATGAATGGGTATTCTTGTCATTACAGAAGTCCAGAGTGAAGGCTACACAGTGGAGTGAACTTGGAGGGAGGGATTGCATAACAATGAAAGAGTTTTTCTTTTTCTTTTCAAGGAGAAGAGTGATTGGGGGGGTGGGGGTGGGCAGGGAGAAAAGTGCAACAATGAATGACTGGAAGCCCTAAGTCTCTGTAAACTTTCATTAAATTTAATTAAAAAATTTTATAGCCTTGGAAACCAGTAGGACATGTCTGCTCTGTCCTACCAGGCTACTCTGAGTCAGAATTGACTTGATGGCACACAATGAAGATGTGAACATGCTACATTTTGACCATCTATTCATAATTTGACAAATATTTTGATTGTTCCTGCTTTTGGTTATTAAATAATGTTATGAATATGTTGCCACATGTTTTTGTGTGAACATATATTTTTCTTTCTTTTGGGTACATTCTTAGGGGTGAGATTGTTGAGACAAAGGGAAACTTTTGTCTACTCTTTTGAGGAACTGTCAGACATTTCTGAAGTGACTACATCTGGCATTCACACCAGAAGTATGGAATCCTAGTTCTTTCTTGTTTATCAAGCACTGATCTTGCTTTAAACACCATAAGATACAGGAAAATGAATGACATGTGAGTCATGTTTTCAATGAAAACAAGTTTTCAAAGAAAAATTAGAAAAAGTTGTCAGGTTGTATGTGGCAAAATAACCATAGTAAATAATAAGATAGACTCTGTTGGATGTCTGCCAATATCCATTCTTCCCTGAATTCCTTCCTAGAAAACCCTGAGTTTTGTTCAGAAATTGACTTCTTCACATGCTTTAAAAAAATCTATGTCCCTTCTTTTCTCCCAATAGAGAATCTTGTGTTGTTCAAGTCACTCACGGGATTTGCAATTCCTTTCTAGCGTAAGGGGATGCAATCTTGAATGACAGAAGGATAAGTAGTTGGGTAGAGACTTTTGAGAAAGTCTTGTTCCCTTTAAAATCATGTCCAACCTCTTCTCACATCAGCGTTTGGACTCTGTTTGGCAATCTCCTCTTGTGTGATTTACAGCCTCTGAAAACCTGCTGGAAGGTAAGCTATGAATTGGTAATGACTCAAAAGCAATAGATTTATGAGTTATGACAATGAGGAAAGTAATCATTGTAAGGAAAGAGGGAAAGAAAATGAATTCTTGACAGCATGGTTGAATCTCTGAATTAGCCAACTCTAAGCCCATCATGCCTTTGGACTTCACTGTATATTTCCTTAAAATGTAAGCTTTTTTCACTTTCGTTTCTGTGTCTTGCAGCCAAAAGAAACGTAAAGGAACTTTAAGCACAATAGAAGAAGAGATTCTTAAGGGTTTGTATCATCACGGGTGGTTTCTTCCAAGATATAAGATGTAAATAGATCTTTTCAGGACAAGTAGGATTTGTATGGGAGGGTGAAGTTGAGAATATCAAAGATTGAAGCAGATGGGAAAATACAATTATAAGTCTTTTGTTTGTTGTTTTGTTTGGTACAGTCAAAATCAGAAGGGACTTATAGCTGACCCTCTAACAGGGTATCAGAGGCTGTAAATCACAGAGGAAAAGATTGTTCATATTTCTCCTGTGGAGCAGCAGGTGAATTTGAACCATGCATGTTCAGACTGGCAGTGCATCTCCTTACCACTAGGCTACTAGAGCTCCCCGTAAGTCTTTTAGGGAGCACCAAAATCCTTACCTGGACCCTTGAGAATAAGTGGGGGAGCAGGGTAAGCAAATGGAAATAACTCTATCACAAGCATCTAAGCCTCCTTGCTGAGGGATCTTTTCCAAAAGAACAGAACCCAAGACAGAGAAGGAAATTTCCTACTACTTGAAATGAGAGGTAAGCAGCACTAGAGGTCAAGGATGAGATTTCATCAGCTGGCAGTACACTCAGCACAAGGCAGACAGAGAGTGGCTTTACTGAAGTAATGGAGAACACACAGCTGGTGTCAGGGCTCTAGGTGCTGGCAGCAGAGAGCCCCCAGAAGACAGGCAGTCAGGGAAGAATCACTGAGGCATTGAGGCAAATTGAACAGGTGGCATCAATTGCCCAACCAGAAGAATGGGGGCAGTCGCTGTGAAAGAAAGCCAGGGCTGCAGCTGGAGCCCAGAAATGGCTGGGAACTGGAAGCTGCACAAATTGTATGTGAGCAGCTCCTCCCCTTCTTGAGGCCTCCCAGAGTTACACGAGAAAAACAGGGAACTTTGCCATTTGTTGACTGAAGCTCTTGATCTGTGGGACAAAGCTCATTACTGAAGTGACCTACTTTCATGTGGGTCTTCAAGTTGGTGGGATATGCTAGCTATTACAATAATACCTATTTGAGAGAAATAGAAATTTTGGTGGAATAAAGTTGAACCATCAGTAAATGGATAGCAATGGGACACATGTAAAGGTAAACTTGGAGATGATTTACCCTCAGGTTTCCTCATACCTTTTAAAATATCCATCACCTATGGTCTTAGCTGTTGTTGTTATATGCTGCCAAAGTCAGAATCAACCCATAGTTGACCCTCCAGTGGGTTTTCAGAGGCTGTAAATCACACAGGAGATTAGCTTTCTCCCAAGGAGCTGGTGGATTTGAACCACCTACCTTTGGGTTGACAGCACAGTTTCTTATCAACTAAGCCACTAGAGCTCCCTGGTAGAAGGCAGAAAGTGAAACTTGGTTTGACAATGACAGATGAGTCATTTGTATGCCTAGCCTACCATGTACCAGACTTGATGAGGTACTTAAAATCTGCGCTCCTGTCGGACCCTTATCATAGCCTATTGCGATAGTCACCACTTCTGTCCACTCCTTTAAGGGTCTTCCTCACTACTTTTCCAGCATAATGTCCTTAAGCACTGGATCCTTCTGAAAATATGTTCAAAGTAAGGGAGAGGAAGCTTTACCATCTTTGCCTCTAAGGAACACTCTCATTGCACTTCAAGACAAATTTGTTGGCTCCTTTGACAGTCCATGGGATATTCAGTGCCTTTTGCCAACACCATGATTCAAAGGCATAAATTCTTCCTATATCTTCCTTATTCATTATCTATCTTTCAGATGTGCAAGAAGCAATTGAAAATGCCAAGATTTGGAACAGACACATCTTAGTTGTTAAACTGACATCCTTAACCTTTCGCACTTTGAAGAGGTCCTTGACAACAGCAGATTTTGTAAATGTGACACATTCTTTGATTTCTTGACTGCTGCTACCCTGGGTGTTGATTATAGATAGGTCCAAGTGAAATGAAATAATTGACAACTTTGATCTTTTCTCTGTCTATCATGATTTTTCCTATTGCTTAGTGGTGAGGACTTGTTTCCTTGATGTTGAGGTGTAATCCTTATTAAAGGTTGGTAACATCTTTGATTTTGTTAAGTAAATTCAAGTCTTCTGCACTATCAGCAAGCAAAGTTGTGTCATCTTCATACCATAGGTTTTTGATAAGTCTTCCTCCAATCCTGAAGCCATATTCTTCTTCACATAGTACAGCCTCTTGAACTATTTGCTCCACATGCAGATTAAATAGAAAGGATACAAACATGACCCACACTTTTCCTCATTTTAAACCACACATGCTCCTTTGTTCTGTTTGAACAACTGCTTCCTGGTCTGTGTATATATTTCTCATGAGCACAATCAAGTGTAATTTAATTCCCATTCTTCTCAATGTTAGCCATAATTTGTCATGATTCACACAGTCAAATGCCCTTGTCTAACTAATAAAATGCAAGTAAACATCTTTGTAGTATTCTTTCATTTTAGCCAAGACTCACATGACATCAGAAATTATATCTCTTGTGCTATATAGCCTCATCTGAATTCAGTTTATTTGCATATGATATTTATTATATTATTCACTTATTTCCACATTCTTTTGCATCACCTTTTTTGGGGGAAAGGAGAACAAATATAGATCTCTTCAAGTCAGTTGGCCAGATAGCTGTCTTCCATATTGGTTGACAGAAACTGATGAACACATGCAGAGTTATATCTGTTTCCTGAAACACCTCAATTGGTACTCTATCAGTTCCTTGGATCTAATTTTTTACAATGCCATCAATGCAGTTTGGGCTCCTTCCTTCTTATTCATTCTTGATCATATGCTGCTTTCTGAAATGGTTCAGTGTCAAAAAAATCTTTTTGGTACAATTACTTCCATCTTCTCTTGATTCTTCCTGAATCATTCAGAATTTTGCATGGGGGGGGGAGTGGAATTTGCCCATAGGATCTTTCTGTCACACCACCAAGGCTTGAATTTGTTCATCAGTTCTTTCAGATTGAGATATGGGGAGCATGCTCTTCTCTTTTGGTTTTATAAATCCAGCTCCTTAAACATTTCATTATAATATCTTGTCCTCTTGATCTGTACTTTAATATATTTGAAAGTGACTAGTAGGAGTTCTTTTTATTGCATAGATAGATACAAGTCTATTGTCACTGCATTTACATCTTAGGTTGAGTTCTTTGAAATAAAACTAATAACACACATGTGCAAATGCAAATACACATAATAAACATATATTTACATACCACCACTTGTCTTGTCAGGTTGTTGTACTGTGGTAGCTTGCATGATGCTGTGATGCTGCGGGCTATGCCATGTTGTTGTTGTTGTTATGTGCCGTCGAGTCGCTTGTGACTCATAGCGACCCTATGTACAACAGCCCTAAACTCTGCTCTGTCCTGTGCCAATCACACTGTCTCTGACACTCCCATCCCAATTATCCCAGTCACTGAATCAATCCACCTCATAGAGGGCCTTCCTCTCCTGCACTGTCCCTCCACCCTCCCAAGCATGATGTCCTTCTCCAAGGACTGATCCCTCCTCACAACATGTCCAAAGTATGTTAGATGGAGCCTCAGAATCCATGCCTCCAAAGAGCCACCCGGTTTAACCCTTTCCAGGACGAATCTGTTTGTTTTCCTAGCACTCCATGATATTCTCAATACTCTTCTCTAGCACCACAGCTCAAAGGCATCAATTATCCTTCTATCCTCCTTAGTCATTGTCCAACTCTCTGATGCATAACAAGTGATTGCGAAGACCATAGCCTGTATCAGATGCACCTTAGTCTCCAGAGAGACACCATTGCTCTTTAGTACTTTGGAGAGGTCCCTAACAGAAGACTTTCCCATGGCAATGTGCCTTTTAATTTCCTGGCTGCTGGTGCCACGACTGTTGACTGTGGGGCCAAGCAAACTAAAGCTGTGTACAATCTCAATCTCTTCACCATCCATACTGATGCTGCCAATTGGTCCAGTGGTGAGAATCTTTGTCTTCTTGACATTGAGCCTCAATCCATATTGTAGGCTGCAGTCCTTGACACTCTGCAGCAGGCCCTTCAGGTCCTCTTCAGTTTCAGCAAGCAGGGTTGTGTCATCCGCATAATGCAGATTGTTAATAAAGCTATGCCATAGGTATTTAAAATACCAGCAGGGTCATCCACGATGAACAGGATTCAGCAGAGCTTCCTGACTGAGACAGACTAAGAAGACTTGTTACTCACTTCTGGAATGACAAGCCCTCAAAAATTCTATGACTACCATCAGAACATTGCTCAGTATTGGGCCAGAAGATGAGTGCTTCAGTTTGGAAAACATTAAAAATACAACTGGAGAAGAGCTGCTACTTTAAAGTTGAGTCTTTCTTAATGATGGAAAAAGAAGCTTTCATTCAACAAAGGAACTTCATCTGATGATGTGAGCAAGACTCAAAATGAGGATAAACAGATGCAAATTTCCATTGTTAACTTGTACATGGAATGTATAAAGTATGAATCTAGGAATATTGAAAGTTGTTAAAAAGTAAATAAAATGCATAAAATTTAACATCCTAGGCATTAATTAATTGAGATGGGCTGGTACTGGTCATTCTGATTCAGGCAGTCATATGATCTCCTATACTAGGAATGAGAAATTGAAGAAAGTTGTTGCGTTGTCACAAAAGAATATTTCATGATCTATCCTGAAGGTCAATACTGCCAATGAAAGGATAATATTAATATGAACACAAGGAAAACCTGTTACTGTAATTATTATTCAAATATATGTACTAACTACTAAAACCAAAATGAAGAAAAAGTGAACTCTGGTGGATTAGTGGTAAGGAGTTGCCCTATCAACCCAAAGGCTCTTATCTACCAGCTGCTCCAAATAGGTTGAAATTCACTGGCTGGTCCACGGAAGAGAGATGAGCAATCTCCTCCCATGTGATTTGCTGCTTCTGAAAACACCTTAAGAGGTCAGCTGTGAGTCAGTTTTGACTCAACAGTTCATAACTGATTTTTACAGTCTGAGACTGATCAAACATACAATCAAGGCACATTAATAATAATTGATGATGGGAATGAAAAGCTGAATCAGATAAAAAGGATTGGCATCTCATCCTGGCAACAACAACAATGTTCAATAAGACATCAAACAGCAAATGTTGACAAGAGCGTGGAAGATTGGAACAAGCATATTGCTGATGAAAATGTAAAGTGGTGCAACAACAAGGGAAAGCAGTTTGACACTTCTTTACAAAGTTTGGAATAAAAATACCAATTGATTCAACAATCTCGTTGTTGCATGAAGCTGAGCTGGAACGGACTCATACTTGACACTAGAGTGAGTTTTCAGGGCAGTAAATCACACAGGATGAGATTGTCCATCCTTCTTCCACAGAACAACTAGTGGATTTAAACCATATGCCTATGGGACTACAGCACAGTTTCTTACTGCTAGAGAACTAGAGTTCCCTAGTAATCCCATTACTAGGTATATATCCCAAAGAAATAATGGCTATGGCACAAACGGACACATTTCCTACCACTAGGCCACAAGACCTCCCTTAACACACACATTTATTGTAGTATAATTTACAATAGCCAAGAGTTGAAAACAATGCAAGTGTCCATCAATGGACATGGCTAAAGGAACTAAAGTATCTTCACACAATGAAGTATTATGGATCATGAGAAAATTATAAAAAATTTCTGAAATAGTGTATAACATGGATTAATCTAGAGTAAATTATATTGAGTGTCATAAGTCAGTCACAAAAGGACAATTATAAAAGCAATATTATAAAACTGTAAGTAAAGGTTTATACATAGAATCAATCATGGAGGGTTATAAACCTTGTTCCAAAGACTTCAGCCTTCAGTATGGAATTCACCTCAACGTCAAGAAAACAAAAATCCTCACAGAAATACTGAACCAATAGGTAGTATCATGAGAAATGGAAAAATATAAAAGTTGTCAATAATTTATATTTTGCTTAAGACATCAAAAGAGTGTTCCTTTGGGAAAATGTATTGTCAAGGACTTCTTTAAAGTGTTCAAATTAAGGATACCAAATTGAAGACAAAAGTGGATCTCACCCAAGCTGTAGTATTGTCAATAGTTTCTTATGCATCTGCATGTTGGTCAGTAAATAAAGAAGATCAAAGAATTGATGCCTGTGAATCATGGTGTTAGGGGAGAATACTGAATATACTATGGACTGTCACAAGAACAAACAAATCTGTAAACAGGATACTCCTTAGAGGTAAAGTTGGTGAAACTTTGTTTCATATACTTTGGGCATATTGTCAAGAGGGGTCAGTCCTTGGGAAAAGGAATTATGCTTTAAAAAGTAGAGGGTCAGTGAAAGAAAGGAAGACCCTCAACAAAATGGATTGACATAGAAATTATAAAAACAGGCTTCAGCATGAAGGAGATTGTTATGATGATCAGGATAGGCTTAAGTTTCAATCTGCTGTTCTTCTTGTTACTATGAGTAGTCAACTTGACAGCATCTAACAACATTTTGTACACACACACACACACACACACACACACACACACACACATACCTGCACATGCATGTTCACAAACATGCATACCTGAGTGTTTATACACAAAGACAGACATATTTATGCACACATTATAAAGAGATATACATGAACCTATCTATATATGAGCAGGCCATCTACAATACATCAAACTAGAATGAGAAGATTAGAAAAGCAAGTTAATTGGTTCTATTTACACTTGGAAAACTGGTAACAGAAAGATGAACTCAAGGCTTATTATTCGTATCACAAGGATCACATAAAAACCCTCAAAGTTTCTAATTATGACTTGAAAGAAATTATGTCTTTTAGTAACAGAGCTAAAACTACTGAAAATTAATCCCAAAATCTTATTGAAGAGTAGCCAAGTTACAGTGACAAATGAAATGTTAACCTCAAATAGTTAGAACTCAAATGAGTTGAACTGATGGCTTTGAATCTATATCTATGATATACTAAAGTTAGGTCAGGTACTTGACCTTGACTGATTATAGATAACTTCATAATATATGCTTTAGGGAACTGAATTAAGTTAGTAGTTGCATCCTTTCTTCTTTTTTTTATTATTAATTTTAATGAACATTTATAGAGATTTTGGATTTCCATTCATTCATTGTTGCACCTTTCTCCCTGCGCCCCCCCCCGCCCCCCGCCCCAGTTCACTCCTCTATTTCAAAAGTAAAAGAAAAATTCCTTCATGGGTATACAATCACCCCCGCACTCCAGCCCTGCTGTCCCGAATATACTTCACTCTGCAACCTTCATTCCAAACTCTTATGATAATCATAATACAATATAATATATTGCTTTTGAACTGTTCTCTCCCTCATCCACCTGTTTTTCTCATTCCTACCCCAATCTTGGTGTCAGTCCCATTCTACAGCAGTGGCACTATGCAGTGTTTGTCCTTTTGTGACTGAGATATTTCATTTAGCATAATGTCCTCGAGGGTCACCCATTTTGAATAATGTTGTATGAATTCCTTGTTTTTCAATGCAGCGTAGTAATCCATTGTGTGAATATACCATAGCTTCTCTATCCATTCATTTCTAGATGGGCATTTAGGTTGTTCCCAACTCCTTGCTATTGTGCACAAAGCTGTGATAAACATGGGCATGCATATATCTGCTTGGATGCCAGTTATGATCTCTTGGCCCCCCTCCCAAGTTTCAAGATCTCATTTCTTCTCAATCAATGCCTCACTTTAACAACAGATGACATTTGAGATGGGCATGCCACTTAGCATTGTAACTTGCTTACTTCCGTAGTAAGATTTTGAGTTTGTTTTTCAGTAACATCAGCTGTTACTGCAAGATAGAAGGTCTTCCTTCAAGAGACAAGACATAGTTGGAAACTTTGAGGATTTTTTGCTTTTTTGTTTTGGTTTTCTTTTTTCACACTTAAGCTGTGTATCAGAAGCCCTGGGTTCATCATTTTTTCACTAGTTTGTCAAATGTAGTAGGGCCAGCCAACCAACTAGCTTCCCCAAACTTCTCATCCTGACAAAATTCTAGGAAAGTCAACATACAATGACTCAGATTTTCACTTTTCACTTAATACTTGCCTTATTGGCAGTGATATTTTGGTTATTAATATTGTTATGTCATCAATTAGCAGAGCCACTTTTACTAAGTAAAGCATCAGCACCACTAATCAGACTTGAAAACCTATTCTTTACAATTTTCTTTTCTTGAACCACTCATAGTACCAAATGTCTTAAGCTAGGTTCTCTAGAGAGATGAAGAAAACAAAAGAAATACATACTTGTTGTGTACCACCTAGACAGACTTGACCCATAACTCATTCGCCAGTAGGTTTTCAGAGGCAGTAAATTGCATGAGAGGAGATTTCCCATCAGTAGATGTTGGCCAAGTGGCAAGGAGCTGTGCTGCCATCCCAAAAGCAGACGTTTTAAATTCACCAGACACTCTGTGGGAGAAAGAGTAGTATTTGAATTAGCAGTGTAACTCTCTGGATACAATGTGTGTGTGAGAGGGAGAGAGAAAGAGGGTGAGAAAAGAGAGGAATATTAATTGATTTATTCAAAGGAAATTATTCTCACACCTGTAGAGGCTGACAAGTCCCAGGTTCATAGCATGTAGCTGTGGATGCTGCGAATTCAACATCAGCAACACACAGGTTTCAGGAATCAAAGGGATGAGAAGGCAGATTCACGACAGATCTAGCATAAAAACCAATAAGGTATGCTGGAAGTCTTTATATAGTTGGAGACCACACCCCCTCCTCTCTCCCTCTTAACTGATTGCTTGCTCATAGCAAATCTCATCAAAGAAATGATTACATTTCCTCAGGCTTCGTCAAAAGAAGACCACATCACAACTGCCAAACCAGCCCAGTTTATAGCCTTAATTATTGTAAAAAAGAGCAAATATATTTCTCTCACTCTGTATCTTTCCTTCTCGCTCACTAATTGTCTTTTAATAAACAAATTTTCTTTTTTATGAAGTTTAATTTTCAATCTTTTCCTATGAGCTAATTAATACTTTTTGTAGTCTAAGAAATCAATGCCAGCTCAAAAGTCATAAAGATCTTATTCAATGTTATGTTCTACAAGTTTTAGCATTAATTTTTCACTTTTAAGTCTACAATCCAGATGACAATGATTTTTTTTTTATATTGTGTTAGGCAAAGGTGAAGTTGAGTTTTTGTCTCAACATGTATATCTAATTGTTTCAGCACATTTTCAGTTGAACAGACTGCACTATAACGTCTTTGTTGAAAACAAATTGCTAATTATTGTGGGTCTGGATTATTTGTCCTCATTGATCTTTTGTTCTATACTTGAGACAATACCATTTTAGTTTACTTACTTAGTGTATGCAGTTTACTAAAAAGTTTGTATCTCTGATAGAGCTAAGAAAACATTCTTTCTCCTTCTATATAGTCTTTCTATTCTTGACTTTCTGCATTTCCATGTACATTTCAAATCCATCTTGTCAATTATCACAAAAGCTGGGATTTTGCTTAGAATTGTATTTCATTCTCTCAGACACCCAATTCCACTCATTCCAGATCCCTTGACATTTCGCCATTCTATCAAACAGCTGTTTGGGGTTTTTTCAAGTGTAGTATTTATTGTTGTTCTTGACAGGAGGCATAGTTTGATACCAGCAAGTCCTTTCCAAGCCTTCCCAATACAAATCTACTTTTTAAAAAGTTCCACTATGAGAAATCCTTATGACAAACATGAACTCTGTGGATTGCTTACATAAAGTTAAAAATTCCACTTTATGGAAGAAAATTCATTTGTCTGCAATTGAGAAGAGACAGGAACCATATTGGCTTAAACAGGAAAAGCATTTATTCTTTCACAAAACAGAAAAATTCAGGAAGAAGAGATCCTTGAATATAAGGTTTCAAATGAAGTTTGTCAGATTGTTATTTATCTTCACATCTTGGCTCCACTTCTTCTTAGTTGAAGGCATTGTCAATCAAGCTCACTAGACAACTGTTGGTAACTTCAAGAATCCTTCTCTTCTAGGTTCCCATCTAGTAGAATAAATATTTTTGTCCCAGAACACCTGGAAGTAAAATCTCATTAATTCTAGTTGATTCATTGTCCATTCCTAAGTCAATCACCTTGGCCAGCCAGGAAAATTTGATACATTGATTACCTTTGACCCTCCTGAGCCAAAGATAGATTCAAGTCCTTTAGAAATCTATGCACTGATAATGGAATTAGCAACAGGCACTGAGATGTGGTGGTCAGGAAAAGAGTAGGTGGATACAATTTGAAAATGGAAATGTCCACATTACTGATCAAATATAGTCCCTTTTTCATTATGATCTAGGTATGACAACATACATTTTAATACTAATAAATAATAAAAAGAAGGATGGCAGCGGAGGCAGAGACAGTGTGGTGAGCTGCGGGAGCAGTGAACCACTTAAAGCAGGGCCATTATGGCCTTCTACAGACTTCAGCTTATTGATAATTGAACACTTAAACAGTTGATGACTGGCCCTCAGTGAAGATTGAGGCTCAACAACAGGAATTCAAGGATTCCCAAGGAGAAATGGGTGAGTCTCGTGGCTCCCAACACCCCCCGCCGCCCCCGCCCCGCAGAGCCTGCACCACGCCACACAGCCACTGCAGCTCCATGAGGCTTCCACAGCCGGAACCAATGGATTCCCTCACCCAGGGTGGATGCTGGGCACTAGCCCTCCTCAAGACTGGTACAGTGAAGACACCACACTGCCGCAAGGTGGACTTGGTCTGGAGATAATTCTTGGAGCCAGGATGGCAGCTGTGGGGGAAGCGGGCAGCACAAGAGGGCCCACATACCCGCCAAGCAACCATGTGGCGGGGGGGGCGCGCCCCCAATGGCCGCCCACGCTGGGGGCCGACGCGCCTCCCACAGGCCTCCCGTGCTGGGGGGGGGCACGCGCCCCACTGGCCGCCTGCGTAGGAGTTGGGGGATGGGATACATGCCCACCATCTGCAGATTTGGGTTTCCTTGGACAGGCCAAAGAAGACGATTACCTATGCATTGGACAGGCCAAAGA
>NW_006399763.1:2103955-2112514 GCF_000299155.1 Elephantulus edwardii
CCGACCAAACTGTGCAGCTCTGCAACTGCATCCTGGCCCATCCTCACCCTTCTGCCCCCAACCCTCACCTCCTTGTACCCCCAATATGTTTTTCCCAATAAAGAAAATTTTTTTAAAAAAATTTAAGTTTAAAAAAAAACCAACAAAACTATAGCTCTGAAATGAAGATCATAATTTTCCTGCTTCCAGGACCGGGATTTATGCTTTTCACACTGTCAGGTGCATTATTGTTTCCTCTGTAGGATGCACAGAGGCTCTTCCAAACTTTGTTCTGGGTTCTTCTCCAATTGCCTGAAGTCTCAGCATGGAAGGTGGGGTAGGAGTAGAAGGTGGATGAGATGGGATTTATTCCCTCCTTGTCATCATTTTACCTTTCTCTAACAATCTCAAGAGGACACTCAGAAGACCAGGCTTTGATTTTTAATCCACCTATGACTGCTATGATTTTGGGAGAAAAAAAAAAGATAATTTCTTTACTCTGAGTCAATTTCTTCAGTTACAAATGGGGCTGATGATATTCACTTTACCTTTTTCCGGGAAATAGCTCTAAAAAAGAGTTTTGTAAAAGTAATAAAGAGGGTGACAGGTCTGTGAACTGTATCCATTTGAATTGCTCTTAAAGTTACTCAGGATGCTTATGCTAGACATAGCTCAAAAAGTAGTGTTTGTTCTCAAGCATTTCAATAATTGTAAAGATTAAGTGAAAATATTTTGAAAATATTTTTATAGACTGAAGTTCTAAATAGACACAAATACTGAATGATACTACAGGCTCCCGATAGATCATTGTAAAACTCTTGTTCCATCCCAAGTGTGTTTGTATAGAGCACTTGTTAAGGATTTCTATCCTATGCAACAAAAGCACAAAAGTTTCACTCAAGCTCTCCAGCCTAATCTCCTTAAGGGTTGTTGAGGCTTTTTCAGAATTGATCCAGACGTAGTCAAGCACTTTCATAAGACAGAAGGCTCTTTCAAATTTTCTTACTATTCATAGCTCTGAGAAACTCACTCACATGTTCCTCCCACTCCACCACTATTGCCCAAACACCACTTGGAGTCCAAGATTTTCCCAAGATCAGAGGGCCAGAAATGATTGGATAGGGGTTTTTCCCATAGCTGACCCTCCTGCCACATGGCTAGAAAGAACTGTACATACATCAGGGTACAAGCTGCAGAAATCACCGACAAGTTCTGACTGCACCTTGAAGGAAGGTAAGGACAGGGTCTAAGTAAAGGTTATGTGTAAGGAATGAGAGGACTGGAAGTGAAGTCAAGAAGATCACTCTTAGACTGGGTGCAGGTTCAAATTCAGGATTGAAGTAATAAAGCCAAATGCTTCAAAGACTTTGTATACTTGGTATCCAGCATAGTGTCCAACTTGGTGGGCTTTTGCTTGAATCTATGATCAGGGTGTAAAAGCATAGACAGATTTAAGATATTTTATAGGTCTAAAGAAGATAAAAATCGTGACTGGTTAAATATGAAGGATAAAGGATGAAAAATGTAAACTATGGATCAGAAGATTGGGAGACATAGAAAATGACAGATTAGAAGAAGGTGCTTTCAGGTGAGTCTATTAAGTGTTCATTTATTAAAGAATCATATTGCCAAAGCAAAGGCACACAGTTGGAATCCACCAGATGCTACACAGGAGAAAGATGGGCAGTCTTCTCCTGTGTGATTTACTGCCTCTGAAAATCCACTGAAGGATCAGCTATGGTCAGTTCAGACTCGACAGAACACAACAACAGTTCATTTGACTTGACTAATTCACAGACTTACATTCAAGGATGATCTCTTTGAGAACTTGCCTCTGAATTACTTCCTCACCCTGGAAATATTTGGTCCTTCAGAGTCTTCATTTATGAAACAGAAATAAACATACCTAAAAGTTTTAAGGGGAGAGAGAAGCTCTCTTGCTCTCTGATTGCATTCAGAGGGATAGGCAGAATACAGAGACCGACTTAAAGAAGGGTAGACATTTCAACATCCCCCACCCTCCAACACACCTGGGAATGGCTGAGTATGTGTTGACAAGGGAACATTTCAGGTAGACTCTACAACTCTTTTCGTCAACAGTACGACCTTACATTTCCAGAGCATTCCTAGTTTTCATCAAACACACATTCTCTCATATCCTAGATTGGAGTCAGTTAGGAGACTTCCTTGAACTCCAATTGTACCTAATGTAGGGAGCCTCCTAGACCAATCCTTCTAGGTCAGGCTGCCAGCCACTCACCTGAGGAGGCACTCACCACCTCCCAAGACCTCCTATTCTCAGCAGCCATTCTTATTTTTACAGCAGACCTCTGCCTTCCTCTAGTTTCCATTCACTGGTCCAGGTCTAGCCCTGCAGCTATCCACACCAATTTATGTACCTCCCCCTTCAGACTATAGGCATATTATCCTGTTGAGTACTGAGCATTCTCCTTTTAGGCCATATGCTGTTGTAGTTAGTTGTCAAGTTTGCTCTGACTTGTGGGAAGACTTGCCTGAATCATCATCATCATCATCATCATCAACATCATCATCATCACCACCACCATCACTGGTATATTTGAGACTATTGTTACAGCTATTGTATCAATCCGTTTCATTGGGTGCTTCTCTCATTCTCATTGGCCTTCTACCATGTCCTTTTCTAGCAATTGGACTTTCTTGATGATGTGTCAAAAGTGAGACAAAGTCACCATCCTTGCTTCTAAGGAATATACTGGTTTTATTTCTCCCATATGGAATAGTTATTCTTCTGAAAGTCCATGGTATATTCAATATTCTTTGCCAACATTGTGATTTGAATGCATCAATTTTCTTTCTTTTTTTATTGTCTATTTTTCATATGTGCATGAGAGACTAAAACTGGAATGTAATCCCTGACATATATCATGATTTTCCAACCACTTCCCCTGGCTCCAGTGTGTCAAGGACTTTTTTAAAGAGCATCTTTATGGACTCTATTATACCCATGGCACATGTGTATGGACTTTCAGAGTGGGTGCTCTTAATGTCCTCCTTCTATGTCCTTTACCTGTAGGAAGAGCTCATGGCTACACTAATTTGTCAACTTCAGTCATTTTGAACCTCTAATTAAGTAAAGGTCTTCAATCTTCTACAATTCACACATATGTATTCCACTTTCTTGCATTCTTTATATAGTAAGAAAGATATGGATTAATAACGAACACTGCCACTGGCTCATTATTAAACTCATGAACCAATCTGTTCATTTACCTCAGAGGTTTCATCTCAATGTTCCAACCAGCCTCTGAATCTTCTAAAGATCTAATTTTGTCATTTGTCGTTATTAGCTCTATGATCAGTTTTATGATATTAGCAAGCTTAACCAACCTGCTCTTTATTTCTTTTTTCCAGCCATTGATGCAATGCAATATAAGTTAGCTTCATAAACCATTGCTGTCAAGTCAACTCTGGCAATGCTAACTCCATCAGAGTGAGAAGATATGATAAAATCTCTCTTACACAAGATTTGTTAAAGGGTATACAACTATATACTGTGGAGCTAGAACAAGGTTCTTAGTCTCCTAAAGTGCCCTAAAGTTACTGTGTGTGCTGCTTATGTGAAGTCTTCACCATTTTCAGTACAGAAACACATTATGCTTATTACTTAGAGTTGCCTGGCACAGAGTGTGTAGCTAATAATACAGTTGTTATTCACCCTCATCAACTTTTAGACTTTAATCTACCACCACAACGAAGTGAACATAGCCTGGCTTCGGTCCTAATGCTATATTTATCATGCTTAATTATTTATTTAACTTTAATCCAGAGAATTAATGTCCCCAAGTTTCTGCTTTCTCATCTAAAATAGAGGGTCATATAGGATGATTTGAGCATCAAAGGAGAGAATGGATATAAAAAGAATTTTTAAACTATTCAATGTTTTGCAAAGGTAAATATATTGTTATTAAATAAGTGTTGCGAACTCTAAAGTGAGTCAATACCATTTGAAACTCCTCTTTAAAGTGGTTCATTATATGCTAGTCTATTTATTCATTCCTTTCCTTTAAAGTACAAAAAAAACCCAGGAATATTAAGAAGCCACGCAGCGAGAGCAGTGCATGCAAAATTAAATATTCAATGTTCTTTAGAACATTTTGGCAGGGAAGAGATACACCTATTAAAATATCCCAGTCAGAGCTGGCATGTACTCAACTGATAACCCCAGCAGGCAACGACCTTGGCACCATTACAAGGGCAATATTTTCAAATGGATGAACTATTCCTGAACAAAGTGTCCAGTGTACTAGGAATAAACAGGCTTTTCATCAACCAAGCCTGTGCATTTTCTGGTTCCAATAACCTTTTCCAGAGACAACGTCAGAGAGCAGGAGTACCAGGAAGCAACATTACCCCAGCAACCTGCCCGATCTTGTTCCTCCCCTGCCTTTAAGAATTCTGGGACTAAACAGGCCTCCAACCTTCCATTCTCTCTTCTGAACATATCACGATTTCTTCCTGCACTTTCAAAAGTAGAACCCAAGATTGCCCATTGTGCTTCTAGCTAAGGACCTAGGATAGGGAGGTAAGTGTCACAGTAGAAACCATGTGATGACCATCTAGATAGTTTCTGTCACAATGACTGACAGAATATTGTGGGGATGGTACAAGCAAAAGACTGAGTTCAAGTGAAAATGGTAGGCATCATAGGAACATGCAAACCTCTATTGGCAGATGTCAGGAAGCTGTCCTGAAAATGCATTGGTAGGAATTGAACCTGAGTCTCCTATGTGGAAGGCGTGAATGCTATCATCCACCATTGTCACAGATTATATGGAAATGAATGTGTGTAGTTGTATTCCAATAAAATTTTATTTATGGAGGGAAAAGAGAGAGTAGGGGAGATATTGAGCAACTAGAAGTTACACTAAAAATGGAAAAAGACAAATTGGGTAATAAACAAAGTGAATTTTGAGATTATAAAAGGGTTTTGTTTTCTTTGCAGTGTGTTAATGGGAGCAATTTGGTAGGGATGAAAAATTGTGATGATGCAAAATAGAGAAGTAACAAGTGCTAAAGGGATATCCTTGAGTAAAAACAAGAGAAAAGGATGTAGAGAAGTGCTTTTGAAGCTTTTGTATGGAGAAGAACAACTTGGAGAGTAAGTTAAAAGAGATTACTAAGCTCAGTCACAAAGTTCCTTGTTCAATAGGCTGGGGAGAGATAGTAGAACAATCTTCCAGTGGTGTCAATGTAAGTGCAGTATGGACTCTGGACGATATTGATAGGTACTTAATCTCCTTTACCAGAAGAGAAGGGGTAGTGGATAGACAAAGGAGAATGCAGGGAGGTTGATGTAGTGATGGAAACAAATAAAAATTGTTAGCCAACTGTTTTATTTTCTGTGTTAGGAAGCAAGCCCATCAGCTGTGTCTGAGGATAGGAAAAGAGTGTTAAGGGTTTGAGGAGGAAATTTGGATTAGTTGTCTTAGTGAAAGAGGAAATAAGCAGTCTAGGGAAATGATATGGAGTGTCAGACAATCCCAAAGACCCACTTACAGTTGAAGATAATTAACCTAAAGTAAGATCAGGCAGCCACCCTCAGCTGTGGAAATATGTGGTTTTAGAGTTTAATCAGCATTGTGGTTTAGCAGAACCTCCTTGAATGTACAAATGATTAACACACCATGTTGCTCACAGAAAAGTCAAAGGTTCTAATCTATCGAGAGGCACTTTGGAAGAAAAGCCTGGTGATCTACTTTCAAAATAACAGCTATTGAAAACCCTTTTGTGTAGTTTGTCTCTGGCCTAGTGGTAAGAAGCTGCAATCCTGAAGGCACATGGTTCAAATCCTCCAGCTGCTCTGTGAGAGATAGATGGGCAATCACCTTCCATGTTATTAACTGCGTCTGAAAATCCACTGGCAGGACCAGTATGGGTTGGTTTCGGGTCTACAGAACATAACAACGACATAGTTTTCTAGCATGGATGACTGACTATGTGAGGGTCAGGACTATGGAAATGAGACATGTTGGCTTATCCACAAAGGGACTGATTGTCTAATATTCCATGAAGGGATAGGCCAGTCTCGACAACCTACAAGAGGATTGGCTAGTCTCACTAATAAATTGAAAGTCTCTAACTGCAGAGAATAGGAATTCTTCTCCTATCAGAAGAGATTTAATTCTTCCCCCAGCCAGAGAAGTGAGACCTCCCTCAGGCCGGTGAAATGTAGAATATGCTTCAGAAGAACAGCAGCAGCAGCAGCAGCCATGGTTGAACTGAAAAATTGACATGAGATGAAATGAGATCAGGGGGTGGGAGTGGGGGACCAGTATTGTCAGGACTGAGAACTTAGTTGGACAATTGTGTGTGTGTGTGTGTGTGTGTGTGTGTGTGTGTGTGTGTGTAAGCCAATATTGGTAGGGCTGAGAACTTGGGAGCACTTAGAGCCATGAGGCTGAAGTGACTGTGTTCACATTTTGAGAGCTGTCTTGACTGCATTCTGTTTTTAATCTGAATTATAACCT
Organism: Elephantulus edwardii; assembly: GCF_000299155.1. Classification (NCBI taxonomy): domain Eukaryota; kingdom Metazoa; phylum Chordata; class Mammalia; order Macroscelidea; family Macroscelididae; genus Elephantulus; species Elephantulus edwardii. The sequence goes on from NW_006399763.1 coordinate 2,110,444, forward strand.
TTTGACTTCCCCAACACGGTTCTGTGTGGTCTGTGTGCTATCATATTGGATTTGGGACCCACCAAAACAGTAAAATTTAATAGTCTGACCTCGCGGGAAATGGTTTTGTGTTATTGATGCTGCAGAAGGGGACAGTTTCCCTTTGTAAAGTGGGTAATGGTCAGATATGGCACTTCCTACATGGCCTTTGCTCTTTTTACATCTGTGAAACACATTTCTACACTTATACACATAAGGGCCACTAGTTTGGTATTCTCATGAGCACAATTAAGTGTTATAGATTCCCAGTCTCCTCAATGTTACCCACAATTTATTATTATCTTCACAGTCAAGTGCTTTGACATAGTAAATAAAACTCAAATAGGCATTCTTCTTTTATTCTCTGCTTTCAGCCAGATCCATCTAATAACATCAGCAATGATATATTCCTGGTGTCACATCCTTTTCTATATCCAGCTTGCACTTCTAGCAGTTCCTTGTCAATGTACTGTTCTGGTTGTTTGGTTTTTGTAGTGTTTGGGAATTTTTTTAGCAATGTTTTTCTTGAATGTGATAATAAAGATATTGTTGTTGTTGTTGTTATGTGCTGTTGAGTCACTTGCAACTCATAATGACCCTACGTACAACCGCCCTAAACCCTGCTCTGTCCTGTGCCAATCTCTCTGTCTCTAATACACCCACCTCAATTACCCCAATCACTGAATCAATCCACCTCATAGAGGGTCTTCCCGTCCTGTATTGTCCCTCCACCCTCCTGTTTGATAATTTCCATATTCTGTTGGATCATCTTTCTTGTGAATAGGATTCCTTCCAGTCAGTTGGTACTTGAAACATGTCAATCAGTGTTCTATCAATTCCTGGGCCTTATATTTTACCAGTACTTTGAGTGCAGCTTGAACTTCATCCTTCATTACCATTTGCTCTGGTTCATATGATACTTTCTGAAATTTTTGAGTGTAAATGAATTCTTTTTGTTAAAGTGATTCTATATATTTTTCCATATTTTTAAAATGCCTCCTGGATGATTCAAGACTTTTCCCATAACACCTCTCAGTACTGTAACTCAAGGCTTGAATTTGCTTTTCACTTCTTTCAGCTTAAAAAGTGTCATGCACGTTCTCTTCCCTTTTTATTCTCTGATTCCAGCTCATATTTTGCTTCATTTTCTCAAAATGCCCTTCGAAATTTCTGTTCAGCTCTTTTATCTCAGCATTTCTTCCTTTGTTTCACTTGATTTATTACATGGTCTTCTCAATTACCTGCTATATGCATCAGAGATCTGGACAATGAATAAGAATGATAGAAGGATTGATGCCTTTGAGTTGTGGTGCTAGAAAATAGAGCTGAATATCCTATGGACTACCGAAAGAACAAACAAATGTGTCTTGGGAAAAGTGCATCCAGAGCACTCCATGAAGGCAAAGATGGCAAAGCTTCATCTCTCATACTTTGGACATGTAGCTAGGTGAGGCCATTGAAAGGGGCATAATGCTTGGAAAGATGGAGAGACAACAAAGGAAAAGAAGGCCTCTAAAGAGGTGAATTGACATGGTCACTTCAGCAATGGACCCTATTGTGCCAGATGATGATAGGATAGGGAAGGGTTGATGTGAGCTGTTCATAGGGTCGTTAAGAGTTGTACTTGACTCAACAGCCCCTAATAACAACGACAACAAAAGTTTGGTATGGTATAGAGAATTATTGTGGCTTAGTGACAGGGACTGTGCTGCCCATCTGAAGGCAGGTGATTCAAGTTGACCAGCTGCTCCACAGGAGAAAGATGGACAATCTCCTGTAAAATTTACTGCTTCTGAAAACCTTCTGGAGAATGAGCTATGAATCAGTTCTAACTCAAAAGTACATAATAACAATAACAGCAGATTGGTATAATGGTTTTGCCAGGAGGGTACAATAAGAGAGAAAGGGCTAAAGGTAGTTTTATTGGGCGGAGGAGGTTGAAAATGAGGGGCAATAAAACAACTATGAGATATCATCTCACCCCAGTCAAAATAGCAAAATTTAACAGAACAGCAAGCAACAAATGCTGGTGAGGTTGTGGAGAAACTGGAAC
>NW_006399763.1:2114651-2158549 GCF_000299155.1 Elephantulus edwardii
CCAATATCTCTGTAAATGTTCACTAAAACTAATAAAATTTAATAATAATTAAAAAAAAGAAAATTGGGGACAAAAAATCTAAGTGGCTAAGAAGGTAGTGAGGGCTTGCTGCTGGTGCTGGTGGTGTAGTGGGAACCAGTGAAAAAGTGGTAGGATTAGTGGATGGTGGATCCAAATGCAACTGAGGAATTGCTGGAGTTGAGAGAGTAGAAGACTGATCTAGAGGAAGGAAATTGTGATAGAAGGGTAGGGATTATGATCCCTACACAATTGTTGGTAAATGACAAGGTCAAGGGCATGGCTATGAAGAGGAATGGTCAGACATGACAAAGGACAAGATCCCTAGAAGAAAAGAAGTTAAAGGACCGGGCAGTTTAGCTTTGGAAGCTTTGCATTTGCAGCTATTGAAATCACTAGGAATCACCACCAACAGCACTGCACAAGAGTATCTAAGGTGACTGTTTCCAAAACCACTTTATAGAATCTGGTGTTCTATAGAGGGGAAGTTGTTCTAAAATGGAAATCCTGGGCCCCTAAGCAAAAATTTCCCTATGAGTCTAATTGCAAAATAAACGGAAAGCCAGCAGGGCCTGCCTGGGGAGAGAAGCCAGCAGAGAGGAGCGCTGCTCTAGCTGGCAATGTCTGCCTCTAAAGAGCCCAATTTTCCCCAGCTGCGCTCACCACTTAATTTGATGTATTAAGCGTGATGGCAAAACGCTGAGAATCTGAAGTGATTCATCACCACAAAGGAACACTCACTATGTTTCTCTACATATCTTACATGGAATAGTAGGCTGCTGGCTTAGGACGTCTTGCGTTTCATATCCAATTATTGTCTGTGCTAGTTCAGAAAAGACTAAATATAGTCTTTGAATTAGAAAGTATTACAGGAACATCAAAGTGGCTTCAGTGGAGTAGTGGGGAGCTTACTGGGTGGATACTCTAACTCCTGTCCATAAGGACTGATGTCAGGGCTATGCCAAGGAGAAGGAAACGAGTAGCTTCAATCCATTATTGTAGTTAAAATGAATGTCTTTAATGTCTGGATTTGCTAGAGTAGAGCCACAGTTCCCAAAGTCCTCACCTTGTGAGCTACCATTACCACCAGTGGCTGCTGCTGATTTTGATTCATGAAGACTCGTATGTATCAGAGTAAACTTGCACAGCTAGAATGGCCAATGTCTTATTCTCAGAACTAGATAATTAGGACTTTCTTCTGGGGCATTTCTGCCTGGACTTGAACCTCCAGCCTTTCAGTTAGCAGTCCAGCATGTTAACCATGGTAGTTTGTACTACTCATGTATTCCTCACTATATGAGAACCACATAGACGTTCAAGCCAGACTCTGGAACGTTTTCCTTTCTCCACAAGGGTACTGTCTAGTCTCACCATTAAACTGAATGGATCCACAACAGAATTGTAGGACCTTCCCCAACAGCAAAGAAAAAGCAAGAGAATTCAACTTGTCATTTGAGGCCAGAGATTCTTATGCCAATCAGACCAGGGCCTATAGGAGCCCCCAGACATAGCAACCACAGGAGAGAATCAGAGACCTGACATGAGATGGAGTGGACCTTGTTTGTGCCCAAGTTTGTTGGACAACTGGGAGGTGGGAGTTGGGGGGTATCCATAGTTGCCAAGACTGGCCTAAAGCCATGAGGCTCAAGGCAGAGGCACCTGTGACCGTATTTTGGAAGCTCTCCTGACTGAGGGATTGTATCTAGTTGTCAATCTGAATTATAGTCTTTTGTAGTTGTGTACTATAGAGCTGGAAGCGACCCATAGCTGACCCTCCAGTGGGTTCTCAGAGGCAGTTAATTGCATGATAGGAGATTTCCCATTCTTCTCCCGTGGAGAAGCTAGTGGCCTCAAACTGAATGCCTTCGAGGTTACAGTGCAGCTTCTTGCCACTAGACCACCAGAGCCTTTTTTTTACTTCCCTAATATTTCTATACATCCTTCCATTTTGAACCATAAAGTGTTTCCTTGCTCTGTTCTGACGACTGCCTCCCGGTCCAAGTATAGATTTCACATAAACACAATCAAGTGTTCAGAGTTAGCCACAGTTTGTTGTGGTCCACACAGTCAAAAGCCTTTGCATAGTCAACGAAACACAAATAGACATTCTTCTGGTACTCCCTGCTTTCACCAAAGATTCATATAACATTAGCTACAATATCCCTGGTACCACAGACTTCTAAATCTGTCCTGTACTTCTGGCAGTTCTCTGTTGATGTGCTGTTCCAGTAGTTTTTGGATAATCTTTCACAGAATTTTGCTTGCATGGTTCAAAATTGGGAAGGGAGTATACCAGGGATGAGTCCTATCTCCATACCTTTTCCATCCATGTAGTTGTTGATTGCCATTGAGCTGAGCACTACTCGTAGTGACCCTATGAACAAAATACCTGAAACCGTTCTATGACTTTTGCCATTTCTCAAAGTTCATAGTTTCCAGATGCATGTTGTTTAGGAAATTGATGCCACTCCTGCTTCCAATTTCAATCGATATGCAAAACAAATTCTCTGAGAGGCTGGTCTTTATGAGGAGAAATGTGGCATCAGGAGTGGAGGAAGACTCATCAACAATCTGCGTTATGCAGATGACACAACCCTGCTTGCTGAAACTGAGGAGGACCTGAAGTACTTGTTGTGGAAGGTCAGGGACTGCAGTCTTCAGTAAGGATTGAAGCTCAATATCAAGAAAACAAATATTTTCACCACTGGGCTGATTGACAGCATCATGATAGATGGTGAAGAGATTGATATTGTTCACAGCTTTAGTTTGCTTGGCTCCACAATCAATACTCTTGGCACCAGCAGCCGGGAAACTAAAGGATGTATTACATTTGAAAAGTCTGCTGTCAGAGACCTCTCCAAAGTACTGAGAAACAACAATGTCAGACTGGAGACTAAGATGCACCTGATACAGGCCATGCATGGTCTTTGCAATCACTTGCTATGCATCAGAGAAATGGACAATGACTAGGGATGATAAAAGGAAAATTGATGCCTCTGAGCTGTGGTGTTGAAGAAAAGTATTGAATATACCATGGACTGCTAAGAGAACAAACAAGTTCATCCTGGAGAGGGTTAAACCAGGCTGCTCCTTAGAGGCAAGAATTCTGAAGCTTCGTCTGACATACTTTGGACATGTTGCAAGGAGGAACTAGTCCTTGGAGAGGGACATCATGCTTGAGAAGGTAGAGGGACAGTGCACGAGAGGAAGACCCTTGATGAGATGGATTGATTCAGTGACTGGGATAATGGGGATAAGTGTGTCAGAAACAATGAGATTGGCATGGGACAGAGCAGCGTTTAGGGCTATTGTACATTGGGTCACTATGAATCGCAGGCAACTCAATGGTACATAACAACAACAAAACAGTATTTCTGTGTGGTTCTGTATGGTTTGTGAGCTAGTGCACTAGATTTTGGACTTAGTAAATCAGTAAGATTGGTGTTGGAGTGAGTAGAAAGAGATGTGGGAGTGTAGAGAACACATCTGACCTCACGAGAACAGGTTTTGCGTTGCTAATGGGCCAGTTCCCCTTTGTAAAGTTGGTAAAGATCAGATAGGGCTGTCCTCATGTAGCCCTTGCTCTTTTTACAATAGTGCTGGACTATGACCTTCCCAGGGTGGAAGACAACACTCAGACTCGAGTATGTCAATGATAGTGAGGATGGGACAACACTTTATTCTGTTGTACATGAGTCATAGCAGAAATGAGGGTAACTTGCAACTTCTATGATATGAAAAGCTTACATAGAAAGCACTATGTAAGTATTTTCTTTGGCTAATGTGCACCTAAGCCAGGCCATGGTCTTCACAATTACTTGCTATGCATCACAGAGCTGGATAATGACTAAGGACGATAGAACAAGAAGGTGTGGGGGGATTGTGTACCAATGAGGGAGTTTTTCTTTTGCTTTTCAAGGAGAGGAGCAAATGGGGGGGAGGGGGGAGGGGGGTGTACAGGGAAAAGGATGCAACAATGAATGAATGGAATTCCCAAATCTCTGTAGATGTTCATTGAAATGAAAAATAAACAAACTAAATTTTATATATATATGAATCTATGCCTTCGTGTCTGTCTTGGAGAGGGCGAAATCAAGTCTCTTCTTGAAGGCTAGGATTTTGAAGCTCTGTCTCACATACTTTGGGCACGAGGCCAGGAAGGACCAATCCCTGGAGAAGGACATCATGCTTGGAAGGATGGAGGGACAGCGCAGATGAGGAATACCCTGGATGAAATGAACTGATACAGTGAGACAATGAGGGATGGTGTGTAGGAGTCAGTGAGACTGGCTCGGAACAGAGCAGGGTTCATAGCTGCTGTACATAGGGTCATTATGAATTGCAGGCGATGTGATAGCACATAACAATAGCGCGCGCGTGCACACACACACACACACACACACACACACACACACACACAAAATTGTGTCCGATGATTAGGACTCAAAGCTGTACCACTAACTAACCATGTAACCTAAGACAGGTCACCAATCTGCCACAGACATCAGTTTATTAAGTCCAATTAGAAGGTGAGAAGATGAAGCAATCCATAAAACCCTTCTAGCACTGATTTCTCTGATTCCACACATACTCTAAGAAGGGGACGACACTGAGTGGAGAAAGAACATGGTAAAGTACAGGGTGATCTGAGTTCCTGGCAGGATCAACAGGAGGGGAAGGGGCACACAAAATGTCATTTAAGGATAAAATTCCTCTGCTCCAGAGTTCTGCATCCCATTGACTCAGCTTCTCACCAAGCAAGCCTACGCATTAAGGAGAAAGAAAGCACGATTTGCTTCTTTCCTATTAACATCAATATTGTGACCTTCACAGCACAAGTATAACTCAATCTGGCCGCTTGAGAGAAAGACCAGGGTTCAGAGGGGAAATCACTCAAAAAACTCATTGCTGTCAACCATAGTTGACATTACATTGGGTTTCTGGGGCTGTAAACCACACAAGAGATTGCCCATCTTCCGGAATTCCATAGAGCAGCTAGTGAACTCAAACTCCCAAAAGGGGTGCAGCCTTTGAGTTACCACTGAAATTCCCAATGGACCACACCAAGAGAGCTCCCAGAGAAGAATGGTCTCTTAAAAAAAATAGACACCCATGCTTATTGCAGCTTTGTTCACAATAGCAAGGAGTTGGAAACAACCCAGGTGCCCATCAACAAACGAATGGATAGAGAAGCTGTGGTATAGTCAATCAATGGACTACTATGCTGCATTGAAAAACAAGGAACTCAAGCAATATTATTCAAAATGGGTGACCCTGGAGGACATTATGCTGAGTGAAATATCTCAGTCACAAAAGGACAAATACTGCATGGTGCCACTGTTGTAGAATGGGACTGTCATCACGGTTGGGGTAAGACTGAGAAAAACTGGATAAATTATGTATACTACATTGAAACAGATGAGGGAGAGAATAATTTAAAAGTGATATATGATAGGGTATTATAATTATCCCAATAGTCCAGAATTAAGGGTGCATAGTGGAATGTACCTTGGGCAGTGGGAGGGGTGCAGGAGGATTGTATACCAAAGAAAGAATTTTTCTTTTACTTTTTCAAAGAGAGGAGCAAACTGCAGGGGGTCGGGGGGAGGGCTGGGCAGGGAGAAGAGTGCAACAATGAATGAATGGAAATCCAAAATCTCTGTAAATGTTCATTTAAATTATTAAAATAAAACTTAAAAAAAAATCGAATGCTGGTGACCTACTGGCAAGACTGTGCCACAATCTCAAAGGCAAGTGGTTGGAATCCACCAGCCGCTCTGTAGGAGAAGGATGGGCAATTTCCTCCCATGTGATTAACTGCCTCTGAAAACCAGCCAGAAGGTCAGCTATGGATCGATTCCAACCCACTGACACACAACAACACAACAATAGGAAAGGTGGCTTCTAGTATCATGAGTAACTTTTTATTCTTTCTTAGTTTTTTAAAAAAAATATTTTATTAGTTTTCATATAATAATACCCTTACATTATGTTTTGTTCATATGCATTGTTTTTTACAATCTTTCACTTACATTGTGTTTCATAGTCATTCATAATTAATTTTATTTTACATTATTTTTTCAATTGTCTGCTTACAAAGTTTATATACATTGTGTTTCACACTATTCTTCATTCACTTTATATTTCACACAGTCATTCTCATACACTATATTTTTAAAAAGTCACTCACCTTTGGACCTTGCCCATCATTACCCTCACCTCTATTTTATGTGTCCTCCCATTCCAACTCTGTTGTTTTCATATATCATCAAGCTGGAACTGACTCATAGTTAACCCTCCTATGGGTTTTCACAGACAATAAATCACACTGAAGGAGCGTTCCCATCCTTCTCCCACAGAGAAGCTAGTGGATTTGAACCATGCGCCTTTGCATTGGGGGCAAAACTCCTTACCACTAAGCCACTAAAGCTCCTTATGCCAAGCCAGTATTTTGAACCTCTGATGTTGGTTATGGATCAAATTGTGTCCCCACAAAATATATGTTGAAATCCTAACCCCTAATATCTATGAATATATGTTTTTGGGGGGGCAGTGGAGTTTTCTTTGTTATGTTAATTAGACCATATCCCAGTAGAGTGGTTCTAAATCACTTCCATGTTATAAAAAGACACTTGGCCGCAGAAATATTCACACACATGGAATAGAGACACCATGCAGGGTTACTCACATACAAGGAAGACAATCATCTATAAGTCCAGAACCAAAGAACAGGTAGGACTTCCTATAAGAAAGGACTTGACAGCCCTTTCTACGAAGATGGCGCCGAAACTAAGAAGGAAGCCCCTGTCCCTCCCAACACTGAAGCCAAAACAAAGGCATTAAAGGCCAAGAAGGCATTCACAGCCTTCCAGTGGCCTAAGACTCCAAAAAGCAGCCTAATACCCCCGGAAGAGCATCCCCAGGAGAAACGAGCTTGACCACTATGCCATCATCAAATTTCCCCTGACCACTGAGTCAGCTATGAAGAAGATAGAAGATAACAACACACTTGTGTTCATTGTGGGTGTCAAGGCCAACAAGCACCAAATTAAACAAGCTGTAAAGAAGCTCTATGACATTGATGTGGCTAAGGTCAACGCTTTGATTAGGCCTGGTGGAGAGAAGAAGCCCTATGTTTGACTTGCTCCTGACTATGATGCTTTGGATGTTGCCAACAAAATTCAGATCATCTAAACTGAATCCAGCTGGCTAATTCTAAATATCAATTTTTCTCAACAAAAAAAAAAAAAAAGAAAGGACTTGACAGGGTCAAGACCTTGATCTGAACTTTTAGCATCCAGAATTAAGAGAAAGTATATTTCTGTTTTTTAAAGCCATCCATATACGGTATTTCTGTCACAACAGCAGTAGGATATTAAGATACTTGATAAGACATAACAGTAATTGTCTCTATAAAAATGCCAAAGCAGCATCATCATAGTTGGGAGCAAGAAGCACGCACAGCCTAAAAAAAAAGGGGGGGGGGGAAAAACCAACTGGAAAAAGTCTAAAGAGAGCGAGAGCTTTGAATTGCTGGCAGCTGTGGGCCAAGGTAGAGGAGCCCAACATAATGCTTAAGAAGCTAAATTAGGAGCATTTGCATGCTTAGTTTTACTTGTGCTTAAAAAAGCAAGTAGCAGTCAGCTAGCTGCCAGATGCTGGAGAATATCAACATGTAGCTGATGGGTGTGGTATCAGCAACGCTTTGGGGTGACCACATGTCAAAGGGGAAAAATGGTTTGCTTTCCTCAAACTGTTTCTAGGGAAGGAGTCTCATGGCTTTTGTGTTTCACTGAAACCTAAGTTAAATTTGAGAAACCAAAAGGAATATCATTCTCTTTAGAGAGAGACATTTTTCTTCAGCAAAGGAAGAATTTCTGAGAATCAGTTTGGAAGAGCTCAGTAACTAGTTTCTCTGAGTTGTCAGTGATCAGTGCGTTTTCTAAATGGATATACCAATCAGAAATTGCTTCTAATTTTGAGCAACAGAGAACTGATCAAGTTGAAAAACCAAACCCATGGCCATCTCCTTGATTCTGACTTACTGTGATCCTATAGGACAAAGCAGAACTGCTTCAGAGGATCTCCAATCTGAATATTTATGAGAGGAAGCAGACATTTCCATCTTTCTCCTGAAGAGCAACTGGTGGGTTTGAACTATTGATAATTTGTTTAACAGCCAAGTGCTTCACCACAGTGCCAATAGGGTTCTTTTACAGAGCTTATACCTGGGGCTCAAGTGCATAAAAGTTTATTTTCCTCACATTATGAGAAATGGAGGTGTAGCTAATTTACTAATGCCATTCAGTGACTCAAGATTACCAAAGTAAAATCTCTCTCTCCGTGTGTGTGTGTGTGTGTGTGTGTGTGTGTGTGTGTTAGCCTTTCTTCATGACCTCAGTGTGGCTACTGTAGTAACTGCAGTCATCATATCCACATCTGAAACTGAAGAGTGGCAGAAGTACCATTCAACCTCTTCCAGTTTTTCAAAAACAAATAATATGGTCTTTTCATTGGGTCCATGCCACCTAGAGTAACACTGGGGCTCTGTTATTAGTTATAGAAGTGTCCCTAAGAAGAAAAGCGTGGGTGGATATGAATATCGGGTAGGCAACAAGCACTGTGTTGTGGGGCCTTTTAGAGAGATGTGTTTAGAGAAGAAGTTGCCACCTAAGCTGGTTCTTCTGTGGAAGTTTGGTGTGAGAAAGAACAGCATTTAAAACAAAACACCTGCATTCCAGACCTCTCTCACTCTGAGAAGGACAAAGCTGGCCTCTATTCTAGAGGACCCATAGCTCTCAGATCATCTGTTCAGACAAGGGGAGGGTCAGACTCACAGGAAACTGCACAGCAACGGATTCTTTCCTTGGCCACAGGCAGACTGTGGTGTACGTACAACGACAGGGTAGATGCTCGGCTGCTGGTTGTGACACAATGAAAGTGGGGATGAATGAATAAAGTTCAGTTCAATTCTGAGTCTCTAACGCTCTCACAGTTTAGGAGAAAGAAACCAAACATGTAATCTGAAAGTTTTGTTTTGTTTTGTGGTTTTTGTTTGTTTGCTTCATTTACCATCAAGTGGATTTCAATTCCTAGCAATCCAACGTGTGTCCAAACGGAACTGTGCTCCACAGAGTTTTCATTGGTGGATTTTTTTGAAAATAGATTGCCAGATGTCTACCAAGGCATCGCTAAGTAAATTCAAGCCTGTACCTTTTCAGCTGGCAACAGAACATATTAGACTTTCCATTGTGTACAACAAAGAGGTGAAATTTAATAAGAACTGTCCCAAACCATGGCAGGGCACAAAAAACTCAAAGCTCACTATTACCGAGTTGATTCTGACTCAGAATGACCCTCTCTTGGGTTTCCAAAGCTGTAAACCTTTATGGGAAGAAATTTCTCATCTTTCTTCCACGGAGCAGCTGATGGATTCAAACTGCTGATCTTTTGGTTATTGCCCACTAAGCCACCAGAGCCCTTTGTATCCAGACACAGCATATAATAATGCCTTAGCCAAGAACCCAAACATTAACTTCTGCTGTAGGAGTAGAAAAACTCTTACAATAAGTACTTGGGGTTAGGTTCAAGGAGAGGGGACTTTTTGTCTCTTTCTCCATGGGCTTTTGTTAGATTTGGGAGCGCAAAGATCCAGGCAGGGAACTGGACTCTACAGATTGAGGGCAAAGTGGGGAGGTAGAAGAGTGGCTGGTTGTTTTCCTCTTTTTTTGTTACATCTACACATTTCCAACTGCTCTTCCGTGCTTCCAGCAGTTACCATATGTTCATGGATTTTTAAGTCACAATAAACGTCAGGGAGCGCTGCTGTGTAATAATTCACACCTTTGTTCATTTTCCGGCACCCCCCAGCCGTGTCAGAGATCACATTGTGTAAATAATGACCCACCCTCCCTGTGCATGTCATCAAGGTCATGGCTCTGCTACCTTAAGGCTCACCAGAACAATACACTCTCCTTTTCAGATTTCTTGTGGGAAGTTAACAGAATTGCAAACTCACTATACCGATGATTTTCAGTTGCTTAAACTTGCTTTTCCAATAGATTTTAAGTATTTCTTGTGCTTAATCATATGATGGTGTGGTCTGAAAGGAGTTGCACAGCTAATCCAAAGTCTATACCTCCTGATAATTTGGATCCACAGCCAGGTCCCCAGGAGAAAGATATTCAATCTCCTCTGATAGGATTTACAGCCTTGGAAACCCAGTGAAAGGTCAGCTATGAGTTGGCCCTGTCCCTGACTTAAAGGCTAAGAAAGAAAGGAACACTATTATCATAAAGACACTATTAACAAGACTGAGTCCGTCTGTCCTTAGTGGTTTATCTGAATCATGAGAGCTTATATGTAGGAGGGAATTTATGTAGCAGGTTTGTGAATTGGAGTTGAACTGTTTGAGTCAAATTCTAACTGTCCTATGGATTCACAGTGAGAACTTGGACACATATTAAAACAGTCCATTGCCTCATTTTTCTCATCTGTGAAATGGAGCTAGTTTCCAGGCTTGCGCAAATGGCTACTTAGTCAACTACAAGCCAAAGGCTAGTGGTTCAAATACACCCAGCAGCACCTTTGAAGTTAGGCTAATGGTCTTCTTCAGAGAGATCACAGACCTGAGCCTCTCTGAAGGACAGCTGTACTCTGACACACGTGAGATTGCCATCATTTGGAATTGATTCAATGACAATTTAAAAAAGTAAAATGGAACTAGCGAACATGGCTCCCTTGTAACACTGTGAGAATGAGATGAATTAACAAAAGTAAAGTGATTTACAGTGCCTGCAACAGATATTGGGTATTACTGTGAAGTAAAAACTCTGTGGCTAGAGTTGTATGCTTGTTTATCTTCGTGGCTTCTTAGGGGTTAACACTTGGGGTTAAATTTTACAAGGATCTGCACTGTGTGTGTCTGGTTACATTCAGAGCTCGCAAAAGAAAAGATCTGTGTCTCTGTGTGCCTCCCTTTATTCTTTCAATTGTCCTTCCTACTTCCAGCACCTCCTGAAGCATAAAGGACAGTCCCATTGGTCATAGGAAGTCACTGGTTCATCCATACTTAACCGCAGATGAGAGTGAGGGAGAGGGGAGAGGTTGGCACAGAACTGAGGGGAGAACCGTATGCTCAGCCTGGTTCTTTTTTGCAAGCGTAGAGGAGTTGCTCCTTTATACACCATTGCTATCTATCCAAGGCATCCAATTATTTGTGCATCTGTTTGAAAGCAGCCTGTCTGGGGTGGGGGTGTGGATGGAGGGAGACTCACAGGCCTGGGCCAGCCCCTGGTGACATCCAACAGGCAAGCTCTGCTCTTGGGAGCTCTGCCCAATGTCTGTTCCGAGGGACTGCCAGCTACACGGAGCGAGCCGGATCTTCTCCAAACAATGAGACTGACTCAAAAAGAAAAAAGTTGCTCTCAACACCTGCTCACCCTCTCACAGTGATGAAGGCCAAGAGCAGAATGGGCAATTGAAGACTACAGGCAATGAAAGAAACAGAGGGAACAAATCCACAGCCCTCAGTCCAGCATCTTCCCTGCTGGCCTTTCCCAGAGGGGGTCAAGGCAGAACTCACCACTTTTGTCTCCATACTGGAAACAGTGGAGTAGCCCCAAGGGCAGCAGGAGGATCAGGGAGTGGGCCCTGGAAGGGCAGCCCCAGAAACTAGCACCTGGTGCAGGATGAAGAAACAAAGGGAAAAGCCAGAAGATTCAAGATGGCATTAAATGGATTTAAGCAAACATGAAGATAATCTCCTTTTCCATTTAAGCTAGTTTGAAATGAGTTTCTGTGATTTGGACCCACTCTCATTCATAACGGATTTTGTGGGAGTTGCAACCTGGATCACTCGGCACCAGCTGAGTAACCTGGACACTGTCAGTCTGCACAGTGTCTTCCAGGGCCTCAGGAGCTCCCAGCAAGGACCCAGCTGGTCTAGTCCATGCACTTCCCTCACCCCCACCCTCATCTTTGTCTGGAACTAGGTCACCCACGCCTCACTGCCTAGCACAGGCTGGCTCCCATGGAGCTTTCATGGTAGAACTCAGCAAAGACTCATAATGAACAAGAGGGAATTCTGTAAAATCCTGGTCTTCCATCACGTATCATACCACTAGCTGTTGATAACATATTACCTAGAGGTTTCAGAGTTAGGCAAAGTACTGGGAAGCTTGTCCTAGATGACCCCTATCCAGTGTTGTGGCTCATTAGGCTAGTGCATCCCCAGAGAAAGACAAGCTGAAGAAGCTATGCTGCAATCCCAAAGGCATGCAGTTTGAATCCACTAGCTGCTCTGTGGGAAAAGGATGTTCAATCTCCTCTTGTGCACTTAACTGCCTCTGAAAACCTGCTGAAGGGTCAGCTATGGGTTGGTTCCGACTACGGTGCACAACAACAACATAAATGCACATACTTTGGGCATGTTGCTAGGAGAGGCTATTCCTTAAAGAAGGACATTGTGCTTTGAAAGATGAAGGGATAGCGAAAGAGAGGAAGACCTTCAATCCAATGGACTGACATAGTGACAGTAACAATGGGCCTGAGTGTGTCAGAGATAGTGATGACTGCACAGGACAGAACAAGGTTCAGATCTGTTGTTCATAAGGTCACTTTGACTTGTACTCAACTTGACAGCACCTAACAACAGTAACATAAACACAGAGACTTGTACACCAATGTTCATAATAGCACTATTCATCATCACAAAAACATGGAAATAGCTCTAATGTCCAACCACAATCGAATGGATTGAGAAGTTATGGTACATTCACATGATGGAATACTATGCAGCACACAGGAGCAATGATTTTGTAAATCACTACCTAACTTGGGTGGGACTGGAGAGGATTACGCTAAGTGAACTATCTCAGTCTTACAAGGACAAATATTGTATAAGACCATTATTGTAGAAATAGATATCTAGTAAAAAGTGTATGAGGATCTAAGGAGGAGAAGAGGGGAACAGAGGGGTGGGGATGGGTGGTGGAGTAATCATGGGGTTGCACAGTTTGATGGGGAGAAGGGGCCTGGGGAGTTGGGAGATCTGGTGTGAGGGGCAATGTATACAAACTTTGTAGGTAAACCAGTGTAAATTTTTTAAAAAAATTAATTGCAAGAAATTAAAAAAAAAGTCTATAGAGTCTTTAAACCAACTCAAAATCATTAAGTCAATTCAGACCCATGATGACCTTCTACTGGGCTCTGAAGTGTAAATCTTAGCAAAGAAACTCTGGTAATGTAGTTTGTAGTATGTTGGTTTGCTAACTGAAAGGTCAGTGGTTCAAATCCACAATCTTCTCTGAGAGAGAAAGTTGGGCAGTTCCTTTCTAATGAGATTGAGTCTTGGAAGCCCAGTGGAGGATCACGATGAGTTGCAACTAACAATTGTCATTTTGGTAAATCTTAAGGGAAGCAAATTGCCTCATTATCTTTCTCTCACACGACTGGTGGATTCAAACCAGCAACCTTTCAACTAGCAGGCCGACTCTACCATATCTCTTCTTGTTCTCCACCACGTTGTTGTTGTTGTTACGTGCCTTCAAGTTGAAACCGACTTATAGCTGCTCTTCTTGTGGGTTTTCAGAGGCTGTAAATTGCAGAGGAGGAGATTCTCCATTTTTCTCCTATGCTGCAACTAGTGGATTTGAACTACACGCCTTTGAGTTGGAAATGCACCTCTTAGTACTGCTGCTCTGTGGGTGAAAGATGGGCAATCTCCTCCCGTGCTAATTACAGCCGCTAGAAAACATGATGGAGAGTTGGCTGTGAGGTGGTTCCTAATCAACAGCACATGACAACAACTAGTTTTTCATCATAGGTGGTGAAAATGGTTAAAGTGCTCAACTGTGAACCAAAAAGTTGGAGATTTGAGTCCACCCAGAGGTTCCTTGGAAGTAAATGCTGGCAATCTGCTTTCAAAAAAATCAGCCCTGAAAAATCCTATGGAACACAACTCTACACTGACAAACATGGTGTTGCCTTGAGCCTTTAGAATAAAAGTCTGAGGTTATGACTTGAGCAAAGAACATAGAATCACAGTTCTGGGTTGACCCTGCAAACCAGAAACCACAAGAGCCAGTCTGCAAAGAGAAAGAGGAACGAAGACAAATGGGCAAGCAGAGAGGACTCAGAGGAAGCCTGTGGTCCTTGTGCTCCATAGCCCAGTCTGGAGCCCTAGAGGCCAGACTCACTTCCTGTCCTTGGCTTCTGAGACTATGACAGTATCTTTGCTTGCTTTTTGCTTACTTGTTTGGGTTTCTGTTATGTGTATCCAGAACAGCTTCCATTAAGGTGGTGATTCACAGTTTATTGAACACTTTCACATGTCATCTTGTTTGGATTTTGTTTCTCACACCTACTCCAGGAAGAAGGGAAGGGTGGTACCATCAGGTGCAATTCCTGGTCAAGGAAGCCAAGACAAGGATTACCCTAGGATTCCTGGGTGGGAAAGGTAGGGGGTGAGAGGGGATGTGGACAGATCTTTGACCCTGCCCAGCATTGCCTCTATCACACTAAGCTACCTGGAAATTGAAGGTGTGCTTCCAGGAAAAGGGACTCTGGCCCCAAGACATGATCAAAAGAGGAAACTGGAGCTTTAGCTTGGTCATTAGTTGCCATAATTTTTGTGAGCTTTTCACCTTGTAAACTAAGTGGATAGAGAAAATGGAACCTGGACTGGACTTGTGGTAAATAATCTTTGTAAAAGAATGTGGAACATGTAATACTGTATTATTTCACAATCTATTATGCTTTGTCACTTTTTTCTCCTGTGAAAATAGGGAGAATGGTCAACATTTCTCCTCCATATTATTGTGTCCCATTGAGTCAGAACTGGTCTATAGCTGACCCTCTAGCAGGTTTGCAGAGGCAGTAAATTGAATAGGTAGAGATTATGATCTTTCTTCCGCTGAACAGCTGATGGATTCGAACTGTGTGCCCTTTGCATTGGCAGTGCAATTACTTACCACTTAAACCACTAACTCCCTTTCTCCTCCATACTGCTGTCTAGTCATCACTCTCATGTTTTCTATCCAAAATAGATTAAGAAATTGGCACTGATTTTTCTGCGCACATTCACAGACACATACCGAAGTGTACTGTTGTAGACACCATATTTTGGCAAAGTGATAGAAAGTCCATCTCCCCTTCAGACTTGGATTCTCACCATTTTGTGCATACAGAGTCCCCACTGTTTTGCATCCTTGTTTCATGAACACGGAGCATGCTTTTAGTTAATAACTAGAATCCTCACTCCTCATGAGGAACACCTAGATTCAGTTCCATTATAGCCACCATGCATTTGTCAGTGAAGACTTGTGTGCTTTTATGATACTGCATGATTTCAGTTCTCCTTCTAGACTAATATGGACTAGGAAGAAAGGTCTTGTGATCTACTTCTGAAAATCAGCCAATGAAAACACACAACACTCCAATCCACCACTGATCATGGGGTTGGGTCATGTCTTACTCTTGCGCATGGAGTTGTGAATTCATGGGTTGACTTGAGAATAACTAATACCAGTGGGAACATTTAGGTGATAGAGGCAAAAACCTGAAGATAAGACTCGACCTGATCATTTGTGAAATAGTCCTAGGTCCCAAATCTCTATGACTGAACACTCCTCTTCAGACTACTTGGTCATCAGGTCCACTGCCTGAAAGGGATTTGCTTGAGGGCAAGACTGCATATGCTCAGTCCACACACCTGTCTTCACCAGAGGGGCTCAGAGAATGCTGCCTTCAGAAAGGCCCTAAACATCCAGATCAGCTAAAAGATGGTTGAAATATTGCTATATGTAGATGGCATGATAGTGTACATGAATAATTCCAAAGACTCAACAAAAGATCTTTTAGACCAATTTAGTAGAGTGGCAGGATGCAAGATCAATATCCAAAAATCAGAGGGATTCCTCTACAGTAACAAAGAGAACTCAGAGAAAGAAACCAAGAAAGCAATACCATTTACAACAGCCAACCACAAATTGAGATACTTGGGAGTGAACCTAACAAGAGATACAAAAGAACTATACAAAGAAAACTACAGAATATTTTTACAGGATGTAATAATTGATCTGAAGAAATGGGGAAATGTGCCCTGTTCATGAATATGAAGACTCAATATTGTGAAAATGACAATCCTACCACAAGCTATCTACATATTCAATGCAATCCCAATACAGATACCAAATTCATTTTTCAAAGAGATCGAAGAGAAAATTGTCAAGTTTATGTGAAGAGGCAAGAGATACTGAATAAGCAAAACACTTCTGAGGAACAAAAATGAAGTGCAAGGCACAGCACTCCTGACTTCCAAACCTTCTGCACAGTGGTAATTACCAAAACAGCCTGGTGCTGGTACAATGACAGGCACATAAATCAGTGGAACAGAATTGAGAACCCAGAAATAGACCCAGCAATCTATGGTCAACTGATATTCAACAAGGAAATAAAACATATTAAATGGGGAAATGACAACCTCTTCAACAAATGGTGCTGGCAAGACTGGACTGCTACCTGCAGGAAGCTGAAACAGGATCCACATCTCATACCATACCATACATAAAAATCACCTCAGGGTGGATAAGAAACTTGGGAGTAAAGCCCAAAACCATAAAGTGCATAAGAGACAAACTGGAATCAAGCTTAGAAGTGTTAGTCTACACTCTAAAGAGATTGCCAGATAAAGCCAGAAATGTACAATCTGACAAGGATAAAACTGATGAATGGGACCTTCTAAAGATTAAATCCCTGTGTACATCAAAAACTGTTTCCAACAGGGTGAAAAGAAAATCTATTGACCAGGAGCAAACGTTTGGCAATACCATCTTAGACAAGAGTCTCATAATGAAATTTATGAAATACACCTCGGCCTCCACAAGAAAAAGTGTGATAACCCAATTACAAAATGGGCAAAAGACATGGAAAGAATTTTCCCAAAGAAAGATATTCAAATGGCCAACAGACATATGAAGAAACGCTTCAAATCACTGGCAATAAGAGAGATGCAAATAAAAACCACCATGAGATACCATATCACTCCAGGAGCAATGATGAAGTTCAACAGGATAGCAAGTAATAAATGTTGGAGAGGGTGTGGTGAGATAGGAATTCTTTTACATTCTTGGTGGAGTTGTACAATGGTACAACCACTCTGGAAGGCGGTTTGGCCTTTCCTCAAAAAGTTGAACATAGAAATTCCATATGATCCAGCTATTCCATTGCTTAGAATATACCTCAAGAAAATGAGAACTGAGGCTCAAAAGGAAACTTGTACACCAATGTTCATAGCTACATTACTCACCATCACAAAAAATGTGGAAACAACCCAGATGTCCAACCACAAACAAATCGATTGAGAAGTTGTGATACATTCATACAATGGAATATTACACAGCACACAGGAACAATGATTTTGTATAATACTACCTAACTTGGGAAGGACTTGGGAACACTATGTTGAGTGAATCAACTCAGTCTCATAAGGACAAATACTGTATAAAACCATTATTGCAGAATGAGCATGTGGATCCATGGTGGGGGCAGGGGGTGGTGGGAGGAGGAAAATAGAGGGGTGAGGATGGAGGGGTAGGGTGTTAATCACAGGGTTGCCTAATTTGATGGGTGAGTGGGGTGAAAGAAATAGGAAGGATCTTTTGGGGAGAACAAGGTATTCAAATTTTATGAAGAAATCAGAATAACTTTTTTCTTTTTTTTTTAAAAAAAGGCAGGCCCTAAACTGACAGCCATGACACTCCCCCTATACTGTCTGGCTTCTTTTTGTTGATTGCCTTCAAGTTGAGCTCAACTCATAGCGACCCTATGATCAAAAGACCTGAAGCCCCTCTACAACTATTGGCTTTTATCAGATTCATAGTTTCTGGAGGCATGTTGTTTAGGAAACGGATGCCACTCCTGCTTCCACAGGGGTTCCTCAAGGGATTTCTCTCCAGCTGAAATTTTGAATGTTTTCTTCCTTCTTTCTTTTTGTTTGTCTCGCGTTACCTTCTCTCCTAATTGGTATATATTAAAAAAGCAAGCAAACAAACAAACCAAACCAAAACCCATAAAAAAAAACCTTCTAGAAATTCTTTCGGAATGTTTACTAATATTGTTATTGTTGTTATGTGCTGTCAAGTTGACTGTGACTCATAGTGACCCTATGAACCACAGCTCTGAACCCTGACTTACCCTGAGCCAATCTCAGTGTTTCTGGCACACCTGCCCTCATTACCTCAGTCACTGTGTCAGTCCATCTCATCCAGAGTCTTCCTCTCCTGCAATAACCCTCCACCCTTCCAAGCACAATGCCCTTTTCCAAAGACTGGTCCCTCCTGGCAACATGTGAGTTGGAACTTCACAATCTTTGCTTCCAAGGAGCAACCTGGTTCCACCCTTTCCAAGAAAGGTCTATTTTGTTCTTTTGGAAATCCATGGTATGTTCAATCCTCTTGTCCAGTACTACAACTCATCCTTGGTCATTGTCCAGCTCTCTGATATATAGCAAATAATTGAGAAGACCATGGTTTGGATCAGGTACACCTTAGACTCTAGACTAACATCGCTGTTCCTTAGCACTCTGGAGAAGTCCCTGACAACAAACTTTCACAAAGCAACTTATCTTTTGATTTTCTGGCTGCTGGTGCCAAGAGTGTTGATTGTGGATCCAAGAAAGATGAAATTATTGACAACCTAAATCTTTTTTACATCATGATACTGTCAATTGTCTGGGTGGTGAGAATCTTTGTTTTCTTGATGTTAAGATGCAATACACATTGAAGAGTTCAATTCTTGACATTCTCAAGCAAATGCAACTAGTCCTTCTCAGTGTGAGCAAGCAAGATTGTGTTATCTGCATAATGCAGGTTGTCAAGGAGTCTTTCTTAAATCCTAATGCCACATTCTTCTTCATAGAGTCCAGCCTCTCACATGATTTGTTCTGCATATAGATTGAAGGGATTTGGAGAAAGTCCCTTTTTGAATTTGAGCCATGCAGTGTTTCCTAGCTCTGATTATAACAACTGCTTCCTAGTCCATGCGTAGGTTTAGCATGTGCACAATCAGGTGTTCTGGGATTCCCACTCTTCTCAAGATTAGCCACAATTTGCTGTGATCCACACAAATGCCTTTGCATAGTCAGTAAAAGGGGTTAAGGTAGGATCAATATTTTTATCTCCCCTATGGTTGGTAGAATAAGGTGGTCTTCTATAATTGTTATATGCTGCCTGACCCTTATTTCTGGGTCCTGGGTGTGGGGGGATACTCTCTCCTAGTAATCCATTTAGGGAAGAAGGAAGGGGGAAAGACGTGTGTGGGGTTTGTAGATTCTCAGTAACTTACCCACAGGAAGGAAAGGACAGTTTGCAGTAAGCCTTGAGGTCCCTTTGACTGACGAGTTTGTCTGAAAAGCACCCAATGAGCACCAGCTCCTCCTCTACCAAAAATAATCCTTCAGAAATGTCATTATTGTCACTCACCATGAATGCAATCAACATCTAGGTCTCCTTGTGAGGACCTTTTGTGTAATTAAATGTGCTAGCCTGACAGTTAAACCCCCAAAAGAGGCGGCAGTACCTTCTGGAGGTAAAATGACTCTTCCGTCATCCTGAGGGACGGCATGCAGTTGCTAGGCACCTATTTTTCTGCCTTTCAAATATAAAGTGACTAATGGGGTGTATTTCCTAACACATCTGCAAATTCAGAGTTATTCTTATACTTCAATGCCCTTTAAAACATTATTATCTGCCAGCTCTTGGACTATGTGCTGCAATGCAAATTAGACATAATAAAGAAAAGAGAGAGAAGTTCTTTGCTCTTGAAAATTCATATTTATAAGGTTAACAAGATTTGCATATTACATCAGGGATCTAGGGTTAGAATACAAGACCTTTTAAATGTAGTATTTGGCAACAACAAGGACTCTCTGGTGTTTTTCCTTGCACGAGATCAAAACTTTTCAACTACGCAGAGGTTTAATTAGGAGGAAAAAATTCCCACAAAATCAAAACACAGAGAATCCAGCTCCAGGAACAAGGCAGACATTGATTGAATGTTTTTGATTGGCGGTGCCAAGAACAGGACTCGTGTTTTAAAAACATACGGCTTTGCATTTAAAAATCAAGTTCTAGTTAATATTTCAATGATTTATCCTTTTAAGCCAGCAAAATTGGCACTGTATTTCTTGCTTAAAAGGGAAAAGATCAAGAAAAATGAAATGTAACAGAAACAAGAACACCAAAAAAAAAAACGGAAACCTTTTAAGCACACACGAGTGTGCACCCACACACACGTGCACACCACATGTACACACACTTCCTAGAATTATGACCTACTCAATAAATGAACAAAACAGTGTTCTGGACCCAGTCTGGCTATAAATATAGAGAATGTCTCAATCTTAGTGCACATGTCTATTTAGTATTCAAATAGAAGCATAATGAAGTTTATATTTGCAAAAAAATCAGGTATACATAAAATATACTCAATATTAAAACAATTATGGTGATCAAATTAGTGATGACTCAGAAGGTATGCAAGGATCTTGCAGCACTTGTTGCCATTATTAAAAACATAAAACTTTAACTGTCATTGTAGCCATGCACCAGTGCAGAGTAAAAGAATTCCATTGTTAGGTGTTAAACTTAATAAAATTGAGATGTTCTCAGAAAGTATTCAAGAGACCAGAAATTGGTGAGTTCGTTCCACAGGCCTGGATTAGGGTAGGGAGCTCTAGTGGTGTAGTTGGTAGGAAGTTGCACTGTTAGCCTGAAAGTGGCACCCCTTTGGAGATTTGAATCCACCAGTGACTCTGGGAGAAAGAACAGCAATCTCCTCCCATGCGATTTACAGCCTTAGGAATCTGCTGGAGGTTCAGCTATGAATTGGTTCCAATTCAAGAGCAAAGAGAGTTGAAGGCAGAATCTGTGCAAGTTTTGTTTCATTACTGAGTATATCTTAGCCCACGATTAGGTACATGTTATGTTGTTGTTATTTGCCTTTAAGTCAATCATGACTCATAGTGACTCTATGCACAATAGCTCTGATCTCTGCTCTATCCTGAACCAATCTCTGACACACCTACTTTCATTACTCCAGTTATTGTGTCAACTCATCTCATCTGGAGTTTTCCTCTCCTGTGCTCTCCCTTGACCCTTTCAAGTATGATATCCTTCTCCAAAGATGTCTCTCCTGGGGACATATATGCCCAAAGTATGTGAGATGGAGTCTCAAAATCCTTGGCAAAAACCAAGGTGCATCTTGGTTTTTCACCCTCTCCCGGACAGACCTGTTAGTTCTCTGGCAATCTAGGGTATGTTCAAAACTCTTATCTAGCACCACAACTCAAAAGCATCAGTTTTTCTTCTATCATCTTGGTCATCGTCCAGGACTCTGATGTATAGCAATTGTGAAGATCATGGCCTGGATCTGTCTACACTGATACCTTTGCCCTTCAGCACTCTGGTGAATCTCATGGTACATATTAAATTAAATTTGTTTAATAAACATTATGGATTAGCAAATGAATGAGTAAGTTAATGAGTAACAGAATGTTAAGTTGGGGTTTTCCCTCCTATGTTGTTTGGTAATTTTTGTTGATGCTTAAAGATTAAATGAGTAACCGTGGACTAAATTGTGTTTCCACCAAAAGATTTGTTGAAGTTCTAGTTCTCGAGATCTATGAACTAATGGGACCTAGTTCAGAAATAGAGTCTTGGAAGATTTTTCAGTTATCAAGAGGTCAGACTCGAGTAGGGTGAGTCCTACTTGCAAATAAGCAGTTGTTCTTATTAAAAATGAGAAGAGACACTGACAGAGTGTGTGAAGGGTGGCGATGTGAAGATTCATTTGCAAGTGAAGGATTGTCTGGGACTACCAAAACCTTAAGGAGATCAGGAAACATCTTGCCCAGCAGACTTCAGAAGGAGCATTACCTAACCAACACATTGGTATGGACTTCCAACCTTCACAACTGTGGGACAATACACGTTTGTCCTTAGAAATTACCCAAGTTGTGAGCGTTTGGCTACAAGGGTCTTAAAAAACTAATGTAGAAACAAGTTATTCATTCTGTAAAGAGAGGCATCTTCTCATCCCTATAAAACTTGTTAGTTCTCAGTCAGAAATTTTAACGATAACTAAAAATATAGTTTGAAATTGATTGCAAGATTTTCTTTTGAGAAAGTCATTGACCTAGGGAGAAGGGGATTCTCCCTGACTTGCATCAAGTAAGTATAACTTCAAGAGGACCACTGAGAGGGTGAGGAAGTTCTTCCAATGCAGAGTCTAAAATCTCCCTTCCTGGCTCATGCTTGCTGTGACTCAGGGTCATGTGAGCCTGTCATGGCTGCCACCATCTTTAGGGAAAAGCCTGTTCTTCCAGGTCTTTCTGGAGCAGTAAGGGCAGGGTTTTTCTGCAGCCCACATGGACTATGAAAATAGTGACTAGGCTTGAATCCTCTTGTTGTGACCCTAAACCAAGGACCTGTCTTCTAGGGCCAGGTACATTTGGCATTATCTAACACGACGTCCGTATAAGAGGTTGCATAAGCCCTGGAACATAAGGGAGTCATAAGAGTCAGCCACTGAGGGCATTATTTCAACTCCAGGCACTGCAGAGCATAGGGCTTGGGCTTGTGGGTCCCAAGCTACTATGTACCTTACTAGATAAAGAACTGAGTTTCTGCATTTAGAGAACATGAATGGCAAGATTGCAGTAGATATAGGTAAGATATTTTTTCTTCATCTCTTCTTCCATCCCCTACCCTGCCCTGGGCCTCAAAAAGTATCTGGTGAAAGCCAAGAGACAAAGTAATAATGAAAGACTGCAACCTTTTCGAGAGTCAGTCATGCCTGAGCTAAAGGAAAGAAGAAATAGTTTCATAGAAAACAACTGTAAAAGTATATTGGACTTAAAAATCTCCAACAGGAGAACAGATCCTGAAGACTGAATCATTACAGGATCGGCCTGAAATGTCATCCAGGTGGGGTAAATGAAAGTATGACGGGACAGGGTGGACTGGCAGCAATGGGAGAAATAAATAAAGTTATTTCCTGGTTATGCCCAGTTTAGAAAAATAAATAAGGTTACTTCCTGGTAATACACCAAGAATAGTCCCCTCAAAATACTAGTTGAAAGTGAGCAAGTGAATGAATGAGTTAATGAACTAGTTTCTGTATCACTTGTTTGGCATGATAGACACCTATCCAGGGTTCACTGCTCCTCCTCCAATGAGGAGAAGAAATGAGTCTAGCCGTCACCTTGTCCTCCGCTGAGGGTTGAGGACACGATGAGACCTCTCCGCCACTTTGGGTGTATGGTTGAGAAAAAGTCACGAGGTCAACCAGTCAGGGGCAGATGGCCTCTTGCCACTCCCGACTCTTTCCAGGTACTCTGCAGGTTGATCCCTCACTACAACCTTATCAACTGTTGAGTGTTAGTTTGGTCCCAATAAGAAAGATCTTTTAGTGATCCAGTCAGCAAAGTGTCGATGTGTGACATCACCCTATATATGTTTCAAGAACAAGGATGTCTCCACTGTGGGCCACAGAGAACAACCCCTCAACAATAAACCACTGTGTGCAGACATCTCTCCCACTGTGGTTGTGTGGGTTGCTGAGGGACAAGCTGTGTGTGTGTATGAAGGCTGAATTGTTCCTGCTTTACCAATTCATCCCCAGACTAGAGGCGCACAGGTTCTTTTGAGGTGGCAACCAAGTGGAGCTGCTATTTAAGTGCTGGGCTTCTGGATTCCATGACACTGTCCTCATTTTTCTTTTGTAACATGTATTTTTGTGTGTGTTACCCTAGAACCAACTAATCATCTATCTGCTGCTTCTTCCTATGGCAGGATTTTTTTTTTCTTTTTCATGACTCTACCTAAGTGTTCACTACAGAGTTGTTGTTGTTGTTGGATGCCATCAAGTTGAGTACAACTCATAGCGACCCGACGAACAAAAGATCTGGACCCTGTTCTATCCTACACCATCCTTACACTTCCTGACACTCAAGAGCCCATTGCAGCAGTCACCGTGTCAATCCACCAGGCTGAGGGTCTTCCTCTTCTTCGCCAACCCTCCACCCTTCCCTCACCGTGTCCTTCTCCAAGGAACATGCCCAAAGTATGTGAGGAGAAGCCTCATCATTCTTACCTCCAAAGAGCACTCTAGCTGCACCCTTTCTAAGACATCTGTTCGTCCTCTTGGGCAATAAACTCTTCTCTCAATAAATGTTGACTTAGTAAGTGAACATCACTAATCCACCTGGGTCTCTCTTACACACGTAAAGTAGCTAAGATGCAGACAGATGGGAGGTTTGGCAGAGTCCCATGGTGATATAGAAGGACCGGTGGAACTAAAGCAAGGTGATGGAGCTCACAAAATAACTATGATGCCAAATGCCTTAGCAAACACAAGCCAAAAGTAGCTTCTCAGAGCTCAAACCTTAGCACAGACTCCAGAAAATCATGACATTTCTTCGGTTTTACGGGTTACCAAGTAACTTTGTGACCATCAAATCACGGATTCTTCCTAGCAACCATAAAGGAGGCAGAACATACATTGTTATTCCTATTTCACAGATGCATCCAATCAGTCACTCATAGTCATCCAGTCAAAACTGGTGATAGTGGATTCTCCATCAGGATTTTAGAGGCTGCAAATTGCATAGGAGGAGATTGTCTATCTTTTCCCCTCTGTGCAGCTGGTGGATTTGAACTATCCACCTTTAGTTTGGCAGCACAACTCCCTATCCACTATGCCACCAAAGCATAGGTGCAGAGGTATCAAATAAAATACCTGAGGATGTGTGACTATAAAGGAGAAAGTCAAGGCAACCAATCCTCTACTCCCTAATCCATAAACCACCCACCAGATCTAGTTGGCGAAAAAGAGTGCATTGGTTTGTTGATCATGGAACTAAGTAAAATGAAATCTTTAACAATTAAATTTAAAAAAAAAAAAGTGTATTGGTGGTGGTGTTAGGTGTCACCACGCCAAGTACATCCCATAACGACCCTGTGAACCGCAGACCTGACCCCTGCCCTAGCCTGTGCCACCATCATCTTTGATACACTAGAGCCCATTTGAATCCTTTGCTATCAAGTCAATCCGTCTTGTTGGAGGTCTTCCTTTTCTTCCCTGACCCCTATCTTTCTAAGCATGATATTGCTTTCCAAAGAGTAGGCTTGCCTTAGCTACATAGTCTGTCTTAATTACCTCGAGCTGTTGTAACCGAAATAACACAGGTGAGTGACTTTAACAAACAGGCTTTTATTTTCTCATACTTTGTTGTTCATTACCATCAAATCAGAACAGACTCACAGCTGACTCTACTGTGTGTTTTCAGAAACAATAAATTGCATGGGAGGAGATTTCCCACCTTCCAGTGGTGGGTGCAAACTACCTGCCTTTAGGTTGGCAGTACAACTAATTCATTAGTCTTACCAGAGCTGACGTTCCAAATCCAGGGCCCCAGCTCTCCCAGAAGGCTTAGTTTCTCTGCTGACTCTGTCAGAAGGTGCTTGTCTCTTTCCCTTTCTGCTCCTCCGTTCCTTGGTGATCGTCATTTGGCATGACATCTCCCTTGGTACTTACTGGCTCTGTGCCTCATGTGCTCTTTCGTATCTCAGAAATGACTCTCTTAAACCATTCCCTATTGCCCGAGTTAAGTGTTCCCACGCGGTCAAGTAGTTTCCCCCTCAAAGTGCCTGAATGACCAGGGAGGAAGCCTGTTGTTCCCTTCTGGAAGTGGCTTCTCACTTCCATCGAGGTTGCCTGAGTGAGGAAGTGTTCAAAATCCCTAGCTCTAGGAGAGATGCAAATCAAAACAACTATGAGATATCATCTCACCCCAGTAAGAAGAGCAAAATTTGACAGAGCAGCAAACAACAAATGTGAAGTGGTGGAGAAACTGGAACCCTTATTCACTGTTGGTGGGAGTGTAAAATGGTACAACCACTGTGGAAGGCAGTATGGCACTTTCTCAAAAAGTTGCAAATAGAAATACCTAAAGTTGCAAATAGAAATACCTAAAGAAACAAGAACTACCACCCAAGCAGATATATGCACACCCATGTTTATTGCTGTTTTGTTCACAATAGCAGAGTTGGAAACAACCCAACTACCCATCAACAAATGAATGGATAGAGAAGCTCTGATATATTCACACAATGGAATACTATGCTGCATTGAAAAATAAAGAACTCATGAAACATTATACAAAAAGGATGACCCTGGAGGACATTACGCTGAGTAAAATATCTCAGTCACAAAAGGACAAATACTGCTCAGTGCCACTGTTGTAAAACAGGACTGACATGAGGGTTGTAGGGAACCTAAGAAAAGAGGGGATAAATAATGTATACTGTATTAAAACAGATGAGGGAGAGAACTGTTTAAAAGGAATATAGTATTAGGTATTATTTTCATGACAAGATTTCAGAAAACGAAATGCATAGTAAAGTGGACTGTGGACTGGGGGTGGGGTGGAGTTGAATTGTATAACAATGAAACAATTTTTTTTTTCTTCAAAAAGAAAAGCTAACTGGGGAGAGGGGTGGGAAGGGAGGAAAATGTGCAACAATGAATGAATGGGAAAATTAAATGGAAAGAATATGCTGTAAAAAAATACATGTTGCATTAAAAAATCATTAATAAAAGAAAAACACTCTCTACACTGGTACAACTTCATTAACATAACAAAGAAAACGATTTCTAAGTGGGATTCTATCCACTGATACTGGAGTTAGTTTACAACATATATTTCTGGGAGGCACCATTCAACCCTTAACAGGATCTGTATCTGGAGAACTATTGTCCCATTTTCTGGCAGCTCTTAGAGGTTGCTTCAACTCTGTCCCTTCAGGGCTCACCCTGTGAGGCAGGGCTCATATTCCCAGGAAAAGTGATGACGCAGACCCTCCTCCTGGGTCCCCAGTTCCATCGATGGAGCCTACTGGCAGAAGCTAGTTCCAAATTTGGCCTCCCCAGCTTGTGCTGTGCCTGGGCAGGACAGATTGCCGGGTAGGAAGGAGCTGTGGAGCCAACACACTTGCCGTATGGGAGAGGCTACTGTGCCAGCGCTGTCATTTTCCACTCCAAAATGTCAGGCCAGAAGCGAGATGGACAGCATTCTTCCCTTGGTGGCTTGGCTGCTCGGGCTTGTGTTTCTCTTGGCAACACTCGATACATTTCATTGTTTTTGGTGGCTCATCTCGGTATAATAAGGAAGAAGCTCCTGAAATTCGGCATCTTCGGGCTTCTAATTTACAAAGATGGGGCCAGAAGATAGGATGGCTTTCGAGGGTTTGCTCAGATTGTCTTAAAAGATGCCAAAAGATGTCTTTTTAAATGTTCAGCTGGCTTCATCGCTTAATGTCAATCCAAGTTTAATGCTGAAGGTAACAAATGACACACTGTAATAGCTTGCCCAGTAAAATTTTAAAAGGAAGTTTAGAGGGAGGGGCTGACGTGACTTTAAAAAAAAAATGACAAAGCATATTTAGACAGACTAAATTTGGCCGAATAAATAAATAAGTAAATATCAGTTCAGAGGCTTCGATTTACCAAAATTCATTTTAAAAGCAAGAGGCTAGATGAAAGGCAAAAATTCCACTCAAATTCAAATTGTTTCCAAGGAAAATTCCTGTAACCTTGAAGAATAATAAAGGCTCAAGGATATATTTGGAATTTCTGAATGGTCGGACTGTGTCCCAAGAGCATTTTAACATCCCAAATGAAAAGAGAGAACAAGGACTAAATTGTTTGGTAAAAAGCAAAGAACTCTTTGGTTTGAGAAAAAGAGAGGGAGACTGGAAGAGCCAAAAATACAGTCACGGGCTGGAGTTTTATATGAAATAAACAATGGCAACTTTTAGCCAAAAGAGTTTTTCCTCAATGTCACATGCTAGGAATATATTATTACCATCTTCATGATTTTTTTAAAAGCCCATTTAATGCCATCTTGCATCCTCTGAATTTCCCTTTGCTTTTTAGCACCATGTAACGGCCCAGGGCCTGGAGTTTTGCTAGGTAGCACCCAGCCAGGCACACTGGGCCGAGAGAGCGGAGAAGCTCTCGATTGTTAACTGCCCATCTCTTCTCAGATCCACATAAACCTTGAGGCAACTGACCTCTGTGCCACTGTCATTTATTCTCTCTAACATTTCCTAAACACCTCAACCCCACATTGGACATTACACTAGGTCCTCAGAGAGACTTATAATAGAGTGAGCTACCATCCACCTGTCAGCTGTTTGCTCTACAGCAGCTTGTGTGTTGCTATCATGCTGGAAGCTAAGCAACTGGTGTAGTTGTCCACAATGGATAGGTTTCCTTTAGTTTCAAGACAGATTAAAGAGAAAGCCCTAGTGATCTATTTCCAAAAAAATTAGGAAGTGAAATTTATGGAACACAACAGAATATTGTCTGACATAGTGCTTGAAGATTAAATTCCTAGGTTAGAAGGTATTGAAAACTGGTTGCAATGACCAATTCGAACAGGCCAGTGATCATGGAGATGGTATAGGACGGGGCCATGAATCAGAGGTGATGACTAATAACGATAAGGCAGGGGATACATGATACTGGATGATGCATGTTTGCCTTCAAAAGTAGCATATAAACATCACATATCATACCTAGACAGTGAAATAATAAGTATCCTACGAGTAATCCCAAAGCTCAAGTATTTTGAACACTGTAACATGTTTATTTCTATCTGTAAGGATTGGGGTGGATCTTATTCAAGAAGTGGCAGTGCAAAGGAACATTGATGGGTAAATTAGGGTTGGACACAGAGAAGTAGGTAACAGAATACAGCAGGGATCCTGGACATACCTGTTGTTATTGTTGTTAGGCACTGTCGAGTACAACTCATAGTGACTCTATTCATGGCAGATCTTACCCTTGTGCTAGCCTGTGCTATCCTTATCGCCTCTGGCACACTCAAGCTCATGGCTGCATAACTAGCACTCAAAAATCACTTGTGCCTGACTGAGAGTGAAGGTGGTACCCCACCATGGGACAACTGAACACCATGATAAGGACTGGAAGTTGATCCTGGATTTGAAGTGGGGACTAAATCTTTGTAAGCAGAAGGGCCTGTAGGTTTGTTGTTTACATGATATCAAGTTGTTTGTGAGTCATAACAAGCCTGTGTGCAACAGCTCTGAACTCTGCTCTATCCTGAACCAATCTCACTGTCTCTGGCACACCTACCCCCATGAACCCAGCTACTGAATCAATCCATCTCATCCAGGGTCTTCCTCTCCTGCACTGTCTCTCCACCCTTCCAAGCACAATGTCCCTCTCCAAGGACTGGAATCTTCTTGTAATATGCCCAAAATATGTTAGATGAAGCTTCAGAATCCTTGCCTCCAAGAAGTAGCCTGGTTTCACCTTCTCCAGGATGACCCTGTTTATTCTTCTAGCAGTCCATGGTATTCAATATTCTCCAGCACCACAGCTCAATGGCATTGAGTCTTCTTTCATCCTTAGTCATTGTCCAGCTCTCTGAAGCATAGCAAGTAATTGAGACAACCATGGCCTGGATCAGGCGCACTTTAGTCTATAGACTGACATCATTACTCTTCAAAATCTTGGAGAGGTGCTTGACAGCAGATTTTCCCAATGCAATTAGTCTTTCCATTTCCTGGCTGCTGGTACCAAGAGTGTTAACTATGGAGCCAAGCAACCTGAAGCTGTTAGCCATCTCAGTCTTTTCACAATATATCATGATGCTGCCTATTAGCCCAGTGATGAGAATATTTGTTTTTTAATGTTGAGCTTCAATTCATATTGAAAGCTGTAGTCCTTGACCTTCTACAGGAAATGCCTTAGGTCCTCCTCAGCTTCAGCAAGCCATATTGTGTCATCTGCATAATACAGACTGTTGGTGAGTCTTCTTCCAATCCTGATGCCACATTCCTCTCATAGAGCCCAGCTTCCCAGATGATCTGTTCTGTGTATTGATCGAAAATGTATGGGAAAAGGATGCATCATTGATGTTCGTGTTTTCTGATTTTGAACCATGTAGTGTTTCCTTGCTCTGTTCTGACAACTGCCTCCTAGTCCAATTTTGTTGTTGTCATTATGTGCCATCAAGTCGCTTGCGACTCATAGTGACCCTATGCACAACATCCCTAAACTCTGCTCTGTCCTGTGCCAATCGCACTGTCTCCAATACATCCATCCTGATTACCCCAGTCACTGAATCAATCCACCTCACAGAGGGCCTTCCCCTCCTGTGCTGCCCCTCCACCATCCCAAGCATGATGTCCCTCCCCAAGGACCGGTCCCTTCTTACAACATGTCCAAAGTATGTTAGATGGAGCCTCAGAATCCTTGCCTCCAAGGAGCCACCTGGTTTAACCCTTTCCAGGATGAATCTGTTTGTTTTCCTAGCAGTCCATGGTACCCTCAATATTCTTCTCCAGCACCACAGCTCAAGGGCACCAATTCTCCTTTTATCCTCCTTAGTCACTGTCAAATCTCTGATGCATAACAAGTGATAGCAAAGACCATGGCCTGTATCAGACACACCTTAGTCTCCAGAGAGACACCATTGATCTTCAGTACTTTGGAGAGGTCCCAAACAGCAGATTTTTTCATAGCAATACATCTTTTAATTTCCTGGGTTTTGCATAAGCATAAACAAGTGTTCTGGGATTCCCATTCTTCTCAGAGTTAGCCACAGTTTGTTGTGATCCACACAAATACCTTTGCATATTCAATGAAACACAGATAGACATTTCTCTGGTACTCTCTGCTTTCAGCTAAGATCCATCCAACATTGGCTATAATGTCCCTAGTGCCACAGCCTCTTCTAAACCCAGCCTGCACATCTGGGACCAACACCTCATCTGTTACATGCATACTCTTATATGCTCTTTTGGGTAAAATGCTTGTCTGTCAAATATTGCTCTAAAGCTGAGCACCCAAATTAGGATAGACTAGGAAGAAAGATTGGCCATCTACTTCCAACATAACAGGCCTTCGAAAAAAGAGCATACTTAGTCTAGACTAGCAGATATGGCACTGCAGGCTGAGCCTTCATGTTGGAAATGACAGAGGAGGAGGAACAGTTGCAAAACAGACTTGAATGATTGGAACGTGGAGTGTAAGAAGACTGAATGTAGAAATATTGAAGCTTGTTATGGAAGAAATGGAACCCATAGGTATTGATGTACTAGGCATTGGCGAAATGAAACAGATTGGCATGAGACATTTTGAATCAGACAATCATATGATCTACAGTGCTGAAAATGAAAAGATGAAAAATGGGGTTACACATTTAGAGACCTGGAGAAGTGGAAGAATATCTCTTGCTCATAGATAGGAAGACTCAATATTGTAAAAATGGCAATACTACCAAAGGCAGTTTACATGTTCAACACAATCCCAATACAAATACCAATCCCATTCTTCAATGAGATGGAAAAGGCAATCTCCAATTTCACTTGGAATAGGAAGAAACCCCGAATAAGCAAAGCACTACTTAAAAATAGGAAAAAGGTAGGAGGCATCTCACTCCCTGATTTCAAATCCTACTTCACTGCCATGGTGGTTAAGACAGCATGGTACTGGTACAATGAGAGACACATAGATCAATGGAATAGAATTGAGAATCTAGAAATCAGCCCATCTACCTATGGTTGGCAAAATTGGAAAACTATCTGCAGAAGACTGAAGCAAGATCCACACCTCACTCCATATAAAAAAACCAACTCAAGGTGGATCATGGACCTAAGACTAAAACCAAGGACTATAAATTTCATTGAAGAAAAACTTGGATGAACTCTAGTACTCCTAATCCACAACATAAACAGTCTTCCAAGTATCCTGAAAATATATACAACCAGGAGAAGATAAAATAGGTGAATGGGATCTTCTAAGAATCAAATCCCTATGCACATCCAAAAACTTCTCCAACAGGGTAAAAAAGGAAGCCACAGACTGGGAAAAAGTATTTGGTAATGATATGTCAGATAAGGGACTTATATCTAGAATTTGTAAAATACTTGAGATAAAAGTAAACAATCCAATTAAAAATGGGCACAGAATATGAACAGACACTTCACCAAAGAAAACATTCAGATGGCTAACCACCACACGAAGAAATGTTCAAAATCCCTAGCTCTAAGAGAGATGTAAATCAAAACAACTATGAGATCTCATCTCACCCCAGTCAGGATAGCAAAATTTAACAGAACAGCAAGCAACAAATGCTGGCAAGGTTGTGGAGAAACT
Source organism: Elephantulus edwardii (assembly GCF_000299155.1). Lineage (NCBI taxonomy): Eukaryota > Metazoa > Chordata > Mammalia > Macroscelidea > Macroscelididae > Elephantulus > Elephantulus edwardii. The sequence goes on from NW_006399763.1 coordinate 2,146,920, forward strand.
GGAACTCCTATTCACTGTTGGTGGAAGTAAAAAATGGTGCAACCACTGTGGAAAGTGGTGTGGCACTTTCTCAAAAAGTTGCAAATAGAGATACCACTTGACCCAGAAATTCCACTACTAGGAATTTACCCTAAAGAAACCAGAACTGCCATCCAAGCAGATATATGCACACACATGTTTATCATGGCTTTGTTCACAATAGCAAGGAGTTGGAAACAACCTAAGTGCCCATCAACAAACGAATTGATAGAGAAGCTCTGGTATAGTCACACAATAGAATACTATGCTGCATTGAAAGACAAGGAACTCATGCAATATTATTCAAAATGGGTGACCCTGGAGGACATTATGCCGAACGAAACATCTCAGTCACAAAAAGACAAATATTGCATAGTGCCACTGTTGTAGAATGGGACTGACATCAGGGTTGTGGTAAGACTGAGAAAAACTGAATAGATTATGTATATGGCATTGAAACAGATGAGGGAGAGAACAGTTTAAAAGCAATATATGATAGAGTATTGTGGTTATCACAGGAATCCAGAATTAAGGTTGCATAGTGGATTGCATTTGGGGCAGAGAGGTGGAGGCGGTGGGGGAGGTGATTGTATACCAATGAAGAAGTGTGTTGTTTTTCTTTTTTTTCACTTTTTTAAATTGTATTAGTTTTATGTGTGCCGTCAAATCAGATCTGACTGGTACAAGAGGAGATTGCCCCCTCCTTCTCCAGCAGAGCATCTGGTGGATTTGAACTGTGTACTTCTGGGATTGCAGTGCAGAGTCTTGCCACTAGGCCATCAGAGCTCCCTTACCAATGAAGAAGTTTATCTTTTGCTTTTCAAAGAGAGGAGCAAACTGGGGAAGAGGTGGGGGGGTGGGGGGTAGAGAAAAAGGTGCAACAATGAATGAATAGAAATCCAAAATCTCTGTAAATGTTCATTAAAATTAATAAAATATTCTTTTTTTAAATGGGGTTACAATCAGAGTTAAAAAGACCATTTCTGGATCCATCTTGACATACAATACTCTGAGTGACAGGATATATCCATACACATACAAGGAAGTCCTGTTAATCCCACTATCATTGAAATTTATGCACCAACAACTACAGAGCCAAAGAAGAGGAAAAAGATGACTTCTACCAACTGTTGCCTGTGGGTCAGTGGGCCACAAAATTGTTGTAAATTTTTCCTATGTTCATGCATGAAATCTGTGGTTGGGCATGACTGTATTCTCTAACAAAGGCCTGCAAATTCAGAGCCACTCTCTGGCAATTTCCCAAAGCCAGGCTAGAGAAGAGACCTGTTATCCACCTCTCTGGTACCTCATCTGCATACCTGGCATTCAGCACAGAAGACTTTTATAAATCAGTCATTAAAATATAGATGCTGGGGTTCTAGACCCAAGCAACCCATTCTAGGCACTGTGGTTGGTGATTCCCATCTCATTAAGTTTGCAAATAGCCAGAAGTTTTGGTTACATCACATTTTACTAAAAACAAGATTGTCCAAGAACTCCTGTTGCATTGTCTTGATGTTGAGCTTGGCTCCTTTTGATAACATCAACTCAGTGTTTAAAATAAAGCAGCAATATAAGACACAATTATTTCCCAGCTCCTCAGGAGATTTAAAATCACTCTTATCTCTTTTCTGTCTCCCCTCTTGCACCACCACTTTAAACTAGCCCAGAATTAACATTTATTGGATTTTACAAATTGTTTATTTAATAAGTGGGAACACGGCCTTCTCTTGGCCACCAAGTGTTCTCATGCTTTTCCTTACTGGGTCAGGCTGCTCTCCCAGTCCCTGAAGTTGTGTGTTTTATTGAGAATCAGTTGCAATTGTGTTTTCTTAGACAAAGCCATTTGCTCACCCAAGATTAATTCTAGCTATTTCACTATGAGCACTAATCGTCCTGCAAACAGCATCAAGGTTCTACCTCAAAGCTCTCTGTCTCTGGGTAGGAACCCAAAGGCTCCAAGTATCATCTCCAAGTGCCATGGAGAATGTGATAAAAGTGGCTCAGAATCTCAGCAAGGACAAAGGGACCATTTGCAGCACCTATTTCAAAGTCTCTGCCGAGACTGGAGCAAAAAAGACCTCACTAAGTATGGCTTTCAGAGGTGGTTTGGCTAATTTTAGAAGTAAGGGGGCTGGAAATCCAGGATGCCATTCTGAAATTAGTATTTTCTAGATTGAAAACGTACGAGTTAACAAACCAGCATTTATTATAATGTGCCAAACTCTTGGTTGGATTTCGAGACTCAGTAATGCTCACAGTTCCAAGCAGTCTGCACTTTTTTTCTGCACCTCTCAGCAGGGACTGCGTTGATTTCTGCCTTGCACCACAGTTGACACCTTTTTGAGTCGGCACCAACTTGTAAGCACTGTGTGTCCAAGTCACCTTGGAACAGGCGTGAGCATGAAGACACACAGCACTGGATACGGGTCTTGCATATTGAAGTTGGCAGTCAGTCAGTGTGCACTGAAGTAAGTTTGTTCCTTCAAATATTTCTTGAATTCTGATCATATATCAGTTACTGTACCAAGCCCCAGAAATAAAATGAGATAAAGCCCAGCCTCTAAACCAAATAATTATCATCATCTCATTGTCATTGAGTCAAAACCAACTCATAACTGACCACCTTCCCCAACCCACCCCCTGGGTTCCTAAGGCTTTAAATTGTTAATTTTCTTCCATGGAGGCACTGGTGGATTCAAATACCAGAGAGGCCTGGTCTTTGGGTTAGCAGCACAACTCCCTATGGACTAAGCCACCAGAGCTTCCTTAATGGAGTCATATAATCACAGTAAACACAAAGAGAAGAGCTGACGTTTAGGTAAAATGACCTAAGACCTAAACAAAGGAAGAAGTCTACAAATGAATAGGGCATGGGATAGTCCTGGCAAAGCTTTGCCTTGCTTGGCAGGGCAAAGCTGCTCAGTTACCCGGGAATGAAGGCAAGGGCTTATTCTATTCACTTCCTCCTACACTGGCACAGCCAGAGGGAAAGGAGAGCCAGCACCCTCGCCCCAGCCAGAGGAGAATGGGACACCAGCTCCTTCCTCTCTCACACCCCACCTCTGTGGCTTGGACAGTTGAGACTCTCCCATTCCTCCTCATCCCCAGCTGTGTTCACCCACCATGCCTTTGTGCAGGACACAGAAAGGTCAGGCTGTCTCGACCTGGGGACAGGTGCTCTGGAAGGATCAGATAGGAGGTTAATTTGCAGGGGAAGTTTAGAAGTAGAACTGCAAGTTTTCAGAACTTTCCCAAAATACACACACACACACACACACACACACACACACACACACCCTCTCCTCACCCTTTCTGTTTTGTTTTTAGAAGTGAAAATGGAGAAAATTAGACTCTCACGCTTCTGTGGCAGAAGGATGGAGGAACTTCCTGTCTCATACAAACTGCAAATAAAAGACACCAGTCATCCTTCCTTGCACTCCATCACTTTGCTTAAAAGCCTCTTGGTTCCATGAGAAAAATAAAACAGAGTACAGATTACAAAATCTGTACAATCCCATCTCGTTTAAGCTGTTGGGCAACTGCAGCCAGTCCACTCATCACCTCCACCCCTTCGCCCCCTCAAACAGTTTCTAATTTTGGAGCTAAGAGCATGGAACTTGACACTGGGTATGTTTCCATTTAGCATGAAAGGCATGTTTCTCCACAAATAACTGGAAGGCAAGCTCGGAAAACATGTTTAAAGACTAGATTTGTAGGCCTTTGGCACGGCAATTCTCTGGAAATGTCCACCATCCTACCAAGGGGCAGGAAGCATTGAGAACGAATGTGCGTTCTGGTTTCTTTCAATCAAAATTATTTAATTTGAAAAGAGTTTCAATTTATAAAATAGCCCCAGCTAATTTTCCAAGGGAAGCAGGGATATTTTGTTTTTCTTTATTCTTCAAAGAATATCAGGTCCATGAAAAGAATTTATACTGCAATTCCTTAAAAGATTTAATTGGTTAATGACCCTAGTACCTTGTGGAAAGAATACAGAATAGTAGTGAGGGGGTAGAGGAGGGAGGAAGTTTAACAGGAATATAAGCTTTTTGTAATTTAGAAATTAGAGGTCAGGTTTTCCTGCAAGGCATTTGTGAACAACAACAACAAAAAAAATTGAAAGAAAACTTTTCTATGATTGTGTAGATTAATAGGTTTATTGTTGTTGAGTACAGGCTAGTCAGCTCCAACCCAGAGTGACTCGTGCATGATAGACTGAAGCATTTCCCAGTCCTGCACCATCCTCACAATCCCGATGTGCTTAGACCCATTACTGCAGTCACTGTGTCAGTCCATGCCAACCCAGTGTTTCTCTTCAAAGGAGAATCAGTCATCATTTGTGAAGTTGATATTTTCATATCTACGTGGATGACTTCTTTGCCCGCAGTGTAAGTCAGGTCAGGAAATATCATACTTGGAAAGGTGGAGGGTCAGTGAAAGAAAGAAAGAACTCCAGCAAGTTGGGATCAAGTGTGTCAGAGTTGATAAGGATGACAAAGGATTGGAAAGGTTTTAGAGCTGTTGTTCATTGGGTCACTAGGAGTTGTACTCTACTCAGTGGCACCTAATGACAATAACAACATACAATCAAATCATGATAGTCTCCCTTTAATCATCTATGTTATAAAAGGTAAATATTCTCCAAGTATTTTAACACAGGATATTTGGTCAGTTTCCTGGCACCTTGCTCCACACACCCACCCTACCCTTCACCTGCCCTCCCAGATGGGCCTCTTGTCTCTTGGTTACCCATATTTGCTCTGCTTTTCCCTCCACTTCAAAGCTGCTATCCCCTGCCCCAAGAATATTTTTCCTTCCACCATTGACCAGCTCCTGGGTTATACACAATGTCCAAGTCTCCTCCTTTCATCCTCATTCCTCAAAACAAGCAAATAAACAAACTATTAGTTTCCTTTCATATAAAAGAGTGACGGTTAATCCCGCTGGGGAGACAGATGATGGGTATCGAAAGTAACAAGTATGAGGAAGCTGCATAAGCTCCTGGACTCTCCCCAGCTCTCCAAGGCCTGACCCCTGACTGGAGTCTGACTCTTTCCTTCTTAGGTGGCCTCACTTAGTGTTGGGTAACAGGCAAACCTATAGAAATGGAGCTCATGTTAAAAAATTTCATTTTGCCACTGTTTTAAGGAAACAAGAATCTACTCCCCACCCCACTTCTACCAGAGAATGTCCAGCCTGAGGTTTTTAAATAAATTTTAATGTCTACCCAATTAGCTGCTCACTGCCACTGAGTGTATTCTAACTCAAGGCAAACCTATAGGATGGGCCCATTAAGGTTTCTGAGGCTGTAATTCTTTATACAAGCAGATTGCCTCTCTCCTTCAAAGATAGATTCAAATAGCAACCTTTCAGTTAGGCCACCAGGCCCTTTCCAATTACTTAGTTCATATGAATTAGTCAGGGGCCAACCATTGACCAAGAAGTTCTGATGGCACTTGGGTGTTAATCAGAAAGTAGGAAGTTTGAAATTACTAAGGGCTCAATGGCAGGTTGATTCAGTAGAAATTACAACTTTAAAACACTATAATTATTATTATTAGCCATCAAATTGTGTATGACTCATAGAGATCCTATGAACAACAGATCAAAACCCTGCTGTGTTCTGTGCCGTCCTCACCGTCTCTGACAGTTGAGCCCATTGTTACAGTTACTGTGTCAATCCATCTCATTGAGGGTCTTCTTATCCATAGCCAACCCTCCCAACCATGATGTCCTTTTCCAAAAAATATCCTCTCCTTGCAACATGCCCAAAATATATGAGATGAAACTTTGTGATTGATGCCTCCAGGGAGCACTCTGGCTGCACTTTTTTAAAGACATATGGGTTATTCTTTTGGCAGTCCTTTGGATGTTCAGTTCTCTTCTCCAACACAATTCAAAGGCATCAATTCTATTGTCATCCTTATTCACTGTCCATTCTCAGATGCACAGGATGTGATTGAAAAGATCATGGCCTGAATCAGATATATCATAGATTTCAAACTGACATCATTGCTTGTGCTTCAGTAATTTGGAGAGGTCCCTGAAAACAGACTTGTCCAATCTCCTGATCGCCTGACTGCTGGTACCATGGATGTCGATTGACAATCCAAGTAACATGAAATGATTGACACTTTCAATCTTTTCTCCATCTATCATGATGTTGCTTATCGATCCAATTGTGAGGATTTTTGTCTTCTTGATATTGAGATGCAATCCATATTGAAGGATGTAGATTTTTATCTTCACAGCAAGCCTTTCAAATTCTCCTCACTTTTAGCAAGCAAGATATAGAGAAAACTCTATAGGGTATTTCTACTCTCACATAGGGGTTGCTCCAGAGTTGACAATCAAGTTGATTGGATTTAGTATCGATTATCTACCTACAAGGAACTTGAAACTTTCATTCTAAACATCAGAACACTGGTGGTGCAATGGTTAAAAGCACTCAGCTGCTAACAAAAACACCAGCAGTGATCCCACCAGCTTCTCCAAGAAAGAAAGGTATGATAAGTGGCATCTGTAAAAACTGGAAGCTCCATGATACAGTTCTACACTATCTTCTAAGTTCACTATGGGTCGGAATCAACTCGATGGCATCAAGTTCGTCTAAACCTGGAAAAAGGAGTTCACCTGACATGGATGGAACAGTTTATATAAGTTAAAGGAAAAGTTGGCTTTGCCTACTTTCTGTTGGATCCTCATTAGAAGATTTGTGAATTGGTTAGACAGGCTTTCGAACGTATGAGTGATGGAGGAAGTGATTAAGGTGGTACGTTTTCTTCATACCTTCCACTGTGGCTGGTTTATGGGGAAGTTGGAAGACGTTAACTCATAGCTTACAAATACAGTCTATTTTGACTTAGGTAAATGGCTGGATTGTAGCAATTTGGAGAGATTTACTTAAGTGGCTTCCTCAGGGTCTTGTTAGAATTAAAGGGTTCTGATGTACCTCATAAGATCATAGCTTCTTATGATGATATCATCAGAATATATCCAACTGAGGCAGTTGGGGGAAGGACAGCATTTCATTGAAATATAGGCATCCAGCTTCACATGGTCATGTGGTTTGAAAAGGAGACAGAAACAGCCTTTCATTCCCATTCCTGAACTGCCTCGGGCATCACAGATTTGAGGCCCTGCAACATTATTGGCAGAAATGAAATCACAGTTTAACAGAATCATAGATTGAGCAATAAGACTCATGCTGCGACTTTCCTAACTTGCTTTTGGACTGTAAGCTTTGTGGTCCAGCTGAATTGCCAAACACCTTACCCAAACTGTGACTCAATTTCACTGGACTGATCACCTTAAAAAGCACATCATTTCCAGAACCTCTGACCTTTCCATTAGCCAAGTGCTTAACCCACTGTGCCACGAGAGCTCCACCTGCAATGCCCAACAGAACAGTACTGGAATTGTCTGCAACGAACCAAGCTCTGGGTGCTGCTTGTATTACCTCTCTTTCAGAAATGGGCTGGAATGAAGCAAAAAGTCACCACTGTTAATGTAAACCTGTATTGAAAAAGTAACTGTGTTTTATTTAATACATTCTTGAGACAAATCAGTCTTCTTTGCCTGAAGAATAACCTCTTGACCACAACTTATCCAAGACTAGTTCTAGACCTATAACTGCATATTGTTGTTAAGTGTCACTGAGGCGCCTACGACTCACAGCGACCCTGTGAACAATAAATCTGAACTTTGCCCTATCTGGTGTCATCATCACTGTCTCTGATATGCTCAAGCCTCTGTTACAGTCACTGTCAATCCACCTTGTTGGGGGTCTTTCTCTCTTTCTCTGGCCCTCCATCTTTCCCTGCAGTGTCTTTTTCCAAGGAATGGCCCCTCCTGACAACATGTCAAAGGTATAGAGACCAAGTTTCACTGTCCTTGCCTCTAAGGCACACTCCACTTGGACTCCCTCCAACACAGACTCGTTTGTTCTCTGGACAGCTCATGAGAGATTTCGTACTCTTCAATACCACGACTCAAGGGCATCCATTCTCCTGTCATTCTTACTCACTTTTCCCATTTCCTTCCTGTGTTTCTCATCCTAATTTGTCCATCTTTCCTATCTTTTCTTTGGACTATTTTTATCTTACTGATATTTATCTATATGTTTGAATAACTCAATAATTTTATTATTAAAAAAATTCATGCACACATATGGATTCCTTTTTTTTTTACTTTTTATTCACTTTTTTCATTTTGATTTGAGTTTATAGAGCAAATCAGTTTTCCAGTCAACATTTCATACATCCTTTGGTGCATTGATTACACTCCCCACATTATAACAGCACTTTTCCTATTTCCTTCTTGTGTTTATCCTTTTCGTTCATCCTTTCCCACTTGCCAGCCTATCCTTGAGAAAATGCTTCCCTTTGATTTTGTATGGTTGATTGTTCTCACAGGAGCTCATTCCTCCCTGGTATTATTGATTACTTTCAGGCTAGCTTATTATTTGGCTGAAAGTTGAGTCAAGGGAGTGATTTTTATTTCAAGCTTAAAGGGGGACAAAGGGTCGTGCTCTTGGAGTTCTACCAGTCTCAGCCCAGTAAGTCTGGCTGTTTTATAATTTTGTGTTTTGTTCCACATTTTTCTCCCACTCTTTCAGGGCCATTCAACTGAGATCCATTTCTGAGGAACCAGCAGTGGTAGCCAGGTGCCCATTCAACCCTAGTGTTGGGGCTGTGGAAACTGAAGGTCACATAATCCTTTTAGTTCTTCAGACTAAAGTCTGATTTTCTTCACCTTTTCCTGTGGACAGGGACAGACCAATTGTTGTACCTTAAATCGTTGTTTGCAAGTTTTTATGAATCAGGTGATATTCTCCAAAGTAGGAGAACACTGTCTTTGTGAACTCTCTCTCTCTCTCTCTCTGTCTCTGATTTAGAGTCAGAACTTGCTCACAGTTGACCAGTTAGCAGGTTTCTGAGGCTGTAAATCACATAGGAGGAGGCTTCCCACATTTTTCCCTCGTGCCCACTGGTGGATTTAAACCATCAGAGGATGGGGCCTTTCAGTTAGCAAATCAAATCTCTACAGACAATGGCACCATCGCTCCTTTGTGAATCATGTATGTCAATCACTTAGAGATTCCCACACAGAGTCTACTAATGGAATGTCTCACAAATGAAAAATGTAAGCATCACTTTTCTAACGACATGCCTGCTAACCGCTCTGGATGTTACTTATTCCCAAGGTTAACATTTGTTCTTTAAATCTCACTTTTAATTTCCAGCGAAATCATTTTATTCAAGTTCATTATGTCCTCAGGTTTATTTCCCTGATACTAATGTAAATGGTTCTAGGCTCACCACCATTTGCCAAGCCCAAATGACTGGCATATCCTGTGACTAATGAGAGAGCCAGGCTTTCTTGTGTCAGGTTGTTAATTCCTTTCCCTTCATGTTTTCTGGAATGACTCACTCCACGTTCCCCTTATTATTCTCCCCTTCCTGCAAGTGATCTTTTGAGATTATCATTTCAATGAGTAAAAATAGAAAGGGGGGAAAAGAACTTTTCTACCAAAGGGAGGAGAGAATCTTTTCAGCACATCTTCAGCTGAAACACCTCAGCCTTTAATTGGAAGCTTCTGAAGGGCCAGGAAGCATCCCAGCAGCTCATTCCTTTTTAGCCTCCTCCATCTTGCCCTTAGCTCTGGACGGCACTTCCTTTCAGCCTGGTTCTCTGACAAACAGACCAGGAGCCTTCAGAACATTGAGGCCCTCTTCCCATTCTTGTTTATAACAGGAAGACAGAGGAAAGAGAAAACTTATGAAAAAGAATCCCAAAGAACACACTCCTATATCTTCCACTCTGTGCCATTAAGAAGGTCACTTTCTGCATCTAAGGTTTCACTTCCTCGTCTTTCACGGGAGGGGAGGGACCACAGGCCTGCAAGGCCCCACCCGGAGTTGGCAAGATAGAATCTGCCCTCACTCAAAGCACCCCGAAAGTAACCCCCAGGGACCCGAGCCACGCCCAGTAAAATCGATTTGAGGCAATCACTCCAAAACCCTCACAGCTCTGGGAATGAAGAGTCTGGGACTTCTCTGTGTTTGAGGTGGGACGGGCGGTGTGAGGGAAGAGTAGAGTTAGAGAACTTGGTGGGACAAACAACCAGCATCTTGAAACAGGATGGATGAAACTGTAAGAAGGAACATGTGTATGTCATGTCACACTTCACAAGCTTTCACTAGCACTATCTCCTTTAAAACAGAAGCACTTTGAATACTATCTCTACAGTAAATAATAAAACTGCAGCACAGAAGCTAAATAAGCTGTGTAAATGCATGCAACTAATAAACGGCAAAGCAGAGACTATAAGCTTGCCTTTAAATCTTATGTTCTTTCTACGGAACTAGGATGGCTTTCTAACTTTCTTACTAAATTTATTGTTGTTAGTTGCCACAGTGTTGATTCTGACCTGTTGTAACCCCATATATTGCAAAATGAAACTGCTCCATAGTTGTGCTGCAATCCTAAAGGCACGCAGTTCCAATCCACCATCTGCTCTGTGGGGACAAGATGGGCAGTCTCCTCTCATGAGATTAACTACCTTTGAAAACCTACCAGCAGGTCAGCTAAGAGTTGGTTCCAACTCTACAGTACACCACCTCCACCAAGCATTCAACTACTAGACAAAAGGTTAGAGGTTCAAACCTACCCAGAGGTATCAAAAAGGATAAACTTGGCCATCTGCTTCCAAAAGGTCAAAGCCTTGAAAAACCTAGGGAGCAGTTGTACTCTGCAGATGTGGGTGTCCGTGAGTCAGAACTGACCTAATGGCAAGCAACAACAGCAGTCTTTACAGAAGTAGGTTGCTAGACCTTTTCTTCTGTAGGTTTAAACTACCAACCTTTAAGTTAGCAGTTGGGCATGAATCATTTGTGCCACCTCATTAATTATTACTGTGTGCATCCCGGAGTCTATCCCACCTCAAACAGGACAGAGTAGAACTGTCCCAGAGGGTTTCCTAAGGCATAACCTTCTAGAAAGAGATCCCTGAGTCTTTCTCCCTTAGAACAGCTGATGTGTTTACACCACAGACCTTTTGGTTAACAGCTTAGCACTCAGCCCCTGAACTATCAAGACTCCTTCCTCCTTGACTATAAAAGTCCTAACACTTAGCACTGAGGAGGCAATGCTGTGGCTGGAACCAAGCAGTCCACCACCATTCTATACGTCCTTCCAGGCTACAAGGTGCTCTGTGGCAACATTCCTTCTTTGGGCTATCTAATCACTCTGTTTTCTTTTTATTTATGGTCTTTAATGTGATTGGTCAAACTTCCATATTATGTCCATGCAACTGAATTTCACTTATGTCAGAAAAGTCATGGCAAGAGATGGCAGATGCCTTCTTCATTCTTAGGGATTCAAATATGAAAGTCAGGGACACATTCATCAAAACTATAAAGATGACAGTATAGATAGAACATAATTCCTTAAAATCATGAACTGGAAACTTAAAACGTTGAAGTCAGACATGCTGTTGTTTGCTTTGTAACATAAGGAAGCCCTGGTAGTACAAGTAGTTAAATGCTAATCTACTAACTGGAAGGATGTGGCTTTGAACCAGCTCAAAAATATCTTTCTTTTTTTTT
>NW_006399763.1:2158966-2178761 GCF_000299155.1 Elephantulus edwardii
TCCTGGAGAGGGTGAAGCCAGAATGTTCCTTGGAGTCAAGGATTATAAAGCTTCATCTGATATAATATGGGCATGTTGCAAGGAGGGACTGGTCCTTACAGAGGGACATCATGTTTGGGAGAGTGGAGGGACAGCACAGGAGAGGAAGACCCTCTATGAGATGGATCGATTCTGTGAGTGGAGTGGTAGGAATGAATGTGTTTGAGATGGCGAGGCTGACACAGGATAGAATGGTGTTTAGGGCTCTTGTACATAAGGTCTCTATGAGTCACAAGCAACTCAATGGCATATAATAACAAACAACAAGTTTTATTAAATCTAAATGCAAGTTAGGGAGCTCTTGTGATATAATCTTTAGAAGTTTTACTGCTAATCCACCACCACCACCATACCTCTCTAGTGGTTCAAATCCAAACCCACTGGAGGGTCAGCTATGAGTTGGTTCCCACTCATAGGGAGTATGAGAGAGGGAAAGAGTAATACAAGTTAAGAATTTCTGTTGAAAATTTAGCCCACAAATTGAGCTATACTTTAAGGATAAAATACAAGATAGGTTTTTAAAGATTTAGTACAAATAATTTAAAGTGTATTAGTAGTAATTTTTACACTTACTGCGTTTGGAATATTCAATGACACAAATATGGTGTTGTTTTTATGTGCCATTGAGTCAGAATCAATTCATAACTGAGTCTCCAGTAAGTTTTCAGAGGCTGTAGATTGCACATGAGGAAACTGTCCATCTTTCTTCTGAGGAGCAACTGGTGATTTGAACTGTCTTTGATTAAGTATTGAGCTTAACCCATCTTCCCTTGCTTTTGAATACCTCTAGCTCCCTATAAGCCTCTTGAACGATTTGTTGAGTATTGATAAACCATCACCAAGTAGTAACTGAGGTCTTAAAAATTAGTGACTAGTTATAAGAACCAACTATTGATCCCTTCCAACATGAGGCAAAGAAGGGTAAAGAAATAAAGGAAAGTGATTCGTCCAAAAGGACTAATGAACTAGGCAAACCACAGCCTCCATAATGAGAAGAGTTGGATGGTACCCAGCTACCACTACCCACTGTTTTGATCAGGATCACAACAGAAGATCCTGGATAGAGGAGACAGAAGGGGGGAAAGTAGAACAAGACTGAAAATCATAAAAAAGACAAGACTTACTGGTCTCAGAGATTGGTGAAACCCTCAAGGCTATGGCCCTTAGACATATTTAAGCCTGCAACTGAATCTACCCCTGGTTTAACTTTGAGCCAAACAATAAATGAACTTATAAATAGCCCTATAGGAAACATCATCATAGATTGAGAAGATTGAAACTGTCAACTTCATCTTACTTACGTCCACAATCAATACATTTGGTACTAACAATCAGGAGATCAGGAGATGCATTGCACTGGGAAAGTCTGCAGTCAAGGACCTTTCTACATTACTGAAGATCAATGTCAGTTTGAGGACAAGGTTCACCGTATTCAGGTCATGGTCTTTTCAGTTACTTGTTATACTGCTGAGAGCTAGTCAGTGAATAAGCATGATAGAATTAATGCCTTTGAATGTTGATTATCCCACAGACTTCCAAACAAACCAACAGATATGTCTTGAAGAACATATATTCAGAGTATTCTTTGGGTGAAAAGATAATTAAACTCCACCTTGCATACTTTTGACATGTTGCTAGGAGAAACTAGTCATTAAAGAGGGACATCAGGTTTGGGAAGATGGATGGATGGCGAAAGAAAGGAAGCTCCTTGACTGGGCAGATTGAAACAGTAACTGCAGCAATAGGTTCAAGATTGTCAGGTATGAAAAGGATGACACAGGATAGGTCAGAGTTCAGATTCACACTCGACTCAACTGCACTCAACAACAACATGAAGTGAATAATAACATTAGGGAGAAACATGTGACTACACAAGACTAGAGGAGGGGCATTCCTCCCTCCCCCAAAAGTTCAGAAGACAATAAGAAACTGGAAAGTTTGATGGAATTTTCCTAATGGGGATGAGTCCTTAGAGAGGGACATCATGCTTGGAAGGATAGAAAGTAAGACCAAGAGAGGAAGATCCTGAACAACATGATTGACACAGTAACTGTGGCAATGGGGTCAGGTGTGTCAGAGATGGTGAGGTTGGCTCAGGGCAAGGCAAAGCTCAGAGCCATTGTTCATAGAGTCGTTATGAGTTCTAGTGGACTCAGCACATAGCAAAAACAACATCCTGCACTATCCTCACAACATCCACCAGGCACTTTTGTACAAGTGAACTCTGTGAGTCAGAGTCCACTCAACTCTACCTAACAACAACAACGACATTTGTTTCTAGGAGTCTCTGGTTTTATAACCAGTTAATGCACACAGCTGCTAACTCAAGGTTAAGAGTTTGAGTCTTCCCAGAAGCATCCTTGAAAAAAGGCAACTGTATACTTCTGAAAAACCAGCCCTTGGAAACCCTGTGGAGTACAGTTCTCTAAGTTGGAATCATTTTTATCACAACTGACATTTGTTTCTGCATTTGACTTTAATAATACAACACTATTAGCAGAGGCTGGAGCTCTTGTGGCCTAGTGGCAAGAAGCTGCACTGCAGTCCTCAAGGGAGGCAGTTTGAATCCACCAGCTGCTCCACGGAAAAGGATGGACAATCTCCTCCCGTGCAAATAACTGTCTCTGAAAACCTGCCGGAGGGTCAGCTATGCTCCAGCACTTTCACATTTCTTGCTATAAGTTGTGAGATCAAATATATGAAGGTGATATTTGGAGCTTGGCAGGGTTTGCCTCCTACATGCTCCTAGAAGGTCTAGGCTCGCACCTCACTCTGGCTGATGCCTTCACTTATAAATGCAGACACAGTCTGAAGAGGGGTGCACCCAGGTTTGGGTTGTCACCCAAAAGACACAGAATAGACTCCTGGGATTGTTTACTTATTTATTTTTAATAATCAGTGGGGAAAGTCCAGGATAACATGGACTCCAGTATTGTTGTTGTTAAGGGTCGTTAAGTCCACTATGACTCATAGTGACCCTATGAACAGTGGATCTGAACCCTACTGTGCCCTTTGCAATAATCATCATCTCTGACACCTTTGAGCCCACTGTTAAAGTCACTGTGTCAACCCATCATCTTGATAGTCTACACCTACTTTGCTGACCCTCCAGCTTTTCAAGCATAATATTCTTTCCCAAGGACCAGCCTTTCCTAACATCATGACCAAAGTATGTCAGACAAAGTTTCCCTATCCTTATCTCCAAGGAGCACCTCTTCATTGCACCTTTTCCAAGACATGCTTGTTGTTGTTATTGTTGTTATGTGCTGTCGAGTTGCCTGCAACTCATAGCAACCCTCTGTGCATCAGCTCTGAAACTTGCCCTGTCCTGAGCCAGTCTCACTGACTCTGACACACCTACCCCAATTCCTCCAGTTATTGTATCAATCCATCTCATCCAGGATTTTGCTCTCCTCCTCTGTCCCTCCACCCTTCCCAGCCTGATGTCCTCCAAGAACTGGTCCTTCCTGGCCATATGCCCAAAGTATGTGAGACAGAACTTCAAAATCTTAGCCTCCAAGGAGGCTATCTCTTCAAGACAGACTTATTTTCTTTCTTTGTGGTTCATGGTATGCTCAAGACTCTTCTCTAGTACCACAACTCAAAGGCATTGACTCTTCTTCTGTCATCCTTCATCCTCTCTGAAGCATAATACATAATTGCGAAGACCATGGACTGCATTAGGCACACCTTAGTCTCTAAACAGACATTGTTGTAGGCACCATCAAGTCAGTTTCAAATCATAGTAACTCCATTTGACAGAGTAGAATGTCTGCATAGGATTTTTTTAGGCTTAAATATTTTTTTTCTTTTAGAATTTTTTTCTTGTTGTTGTCATTGACAATATACACAGAGCAGCAAACATGCACCAATTCAGTAACTGCTCCATGTGCAATTTGGTGGCACTGACTATATTCTTTGAATTCTCACCCCCTCTTTCAGAGTTGTTCCTCCACCTTTAGAGTAAACTCACTAACCTCATAATCTTTTAAGTTGCTGTTGGCAATCTTATCCTAAATGGATAATTGATCTTGGGCTGTATTTTCATGTGAGCAAATCACCAGGCTCTTCTCACTTGGAATCTCTGGGTGGGAGGAACAAACAACTTTTCCTTTGTTTGATTAAGCTTAACTATTGAGCTTAACCCATCTCCCCTTATGTTTTGAATATTGCCAGCTCCCTTTCAGCCTCTTGAATGATTTGCTCAATATACAAATTGAACAAGTATAGAGAAAGGATACAGCCCTGTCACATACCTTTCTTGATTTAAATCAAGCAGTGTTTCTTTGTTCTGTTTGTATAATTGCTTCTTGATCTATAAATAGGTTTATTATTAACACAATTAAGCATTTTAGAATTCGTATTCTTCTCAGTGTGTTAGCCCTAGCACACATAATCAAATGCCTTTGCATAGTCAATAAAACATATATAGCCATCTGTCTGGTATTCTCTGCTTCTAGTCATTATATCCCTAGTGCCACGGCCTCTTCTAAATCCAGTTGACTTTCTGGAACTTCTTTGTTAATATACTGTTCTAGCCATTTTTATATGACCTTTAGCAAAATTTTGCTTGCATGTGATATTAATTATATTGTTCAATAATTTTCACATTTTGTAGGATCACCTTTTTTGGGAATGGGAACAAATATGGGTCTCTCTCTGTCAGTTGGCCAGCTATCTGTCTTCCAAATATCTTGCAGTAGACTGGTAAGCACTTTAGGGTTGCATCTGTATGTTGAAACACTTCCACTGGTGTCCCATCTATTCTAGGCCTTATTTTTTGCCAATGCCATCAATGCAGATGGAAGTTCTTCCTTCATAACCACTGGTTCCTGTTCTGTGTCAACCAATTTCTGGTACAGTGACTCTGTGTATTCCCTTCATCTTTTTCATTCCTCTGTCTTCTTTTGATGCTTCCTGGATCATTCAAAATTTTCCTTCAATATTACAGCTCGAGGCTTGAATTTGTTTTTCAGTTTTTTCAGCAAGTTATTTTAATTTTCTACTTCTAGCTCTCTCCACATTTTGTTGTAAGACTCTGTTTTGTCTCTTATGCTGCCCTTTGAAATCTTCTCTTCAACTCTTTTACTGCATCCTGTTATGCCCTTTGTTTTGGCTTCTCAATCTTCTAGTGCTCTTTTCAGTCTCTTCTGACATCCATTCTGGTCATTTCTTTCTCCTTTGTCTTTGCAATGACTTTTTGCTTTATTTTTGGATGTCATCCCACAACTCATTTTGGTCTTCTATCATTTAGTGTTCAGTGCCTCAAATCTATTTTTGAGATAATATTTTCATTCTACGGGGATAGACTCAAGATTATACTTTTTATTCTTGTGG
The DNA here is from genome assembly GCF_000299155.1 of Elephantulus edwardii. Classification (NCBI taxonomy): domain Eukaryota; kingdom Metazoa; phylum Chordata; class Mammalia; order Macroscelidea; family Macroscelididae; genus Elephantulus; species Elephantulus edwardii. Next base: position 2,164,343 of record NW_006399763.1, read on the forward strand.
ACTTTTTAAATTTTCTTCAGTTTCTAGTTGAACTTGCACATAAATAATTGGTGGTCTGTTTCACAATCAGCACCTGGCCTGGTTTTCACTGCTGACATTGAATCAGGATCAGAGAAAGATTCATCAGTAACTTTTTTTTAATTGAGATTTTAATGAAAATTTATAGAGAACTTGAATTTTTATTCTTTCATTGTTGCACATTTTCCTCCCTTCCCGTCCCTCCCCACAAGTTCATTTTTCTCTTTGAAAAGAAAAAAAAATCATTCTTATACAATCCAGCCCCCAGTCCACTTTACTATGTAGCTCTTATTCTGGACTCCTGTCATGCAGGTAATACCTAATCATATGTTCACTCCAGACAGTTCTCTCCCTCATCTGTTTCAATGTCGTGTACATTACTTATTCCCTCTCTTCCTAGTTTCCCCCTAACCCCGATGTCAACTCTGTTTTATAACAGTGGCACAATGCAGCATTTGACCTTTTGTGACTGAGATATTTCATTCAGCATAAGGTCCTCCATGGTGATCCATTTTGTATAATATTTCATGAGTTCTTTGTTTTTTTTCAATGCAACATAGTATTCCATTGTGTGAATATACCACAGCTTCTCTATCCATTCATTTGTCGATGGGCACTTGGGTGGTTTCCAACTCTTTGCTTTTATGAAAAAACAGCAATAAACAAGGGTGTGCATATATCTGCCTGGGTGGCAGTTTTGGTCTCTTTAGGGTAAATTCCCAGTAGTGGAATTGCTGGGTCAAATGGTATTTCTATTTCCAACTTTTTGAGGAAGCACCATACTGCCTTCCATAATGGTTGCATCATTTTACACTTCCACCAACCAATAAGGGTTCCAGTTTTCCCACAACTTCACTAGCATTTGTTGTTTGCAGCTCTGTTGAATTTTGCTATTTTTACTGGGGTGAGATGATATCTCATAGTTATTTTTCATCAGTAACTTTTGCTGCATTCCTGGAAAGTGAGGAGGAATTGAAGTGCTTGCTACAGAAGCTCAAAGACTACAGCCTTTAATATGTACTACATCTCAACATCAAGAAGAAAAAATCTGCACTACTGGAACAATAGGCAACATCAAACTAGATGGAGAGAAGATTTAAGTTGCCAATGATTTAATCTTGCTTGAATTAAGAATCAATGCCTCAGCACCAGCAGTTAGGAAATGAAAAAACTTACTGAAATGGGAAATCTTTTATCAAAGATCTTTCTGAGATGCCAAAGGACAATGATGTCAGTTTAATACTAAGGTGAATCTAATGGTCTTTTATATTACTTTTTATACATCTGAAATTTGAACAGTGACTAAGGATGGCAGAAGAAAAATGATACCTTTCAGTTGTGGTGCTGGATAATAGTACTGAATATTCCATAAACTGCCTAAAGAACAAATAAATATGTCCTGAACAAAGTGCAGCCTGAGTGCTCCTTGAAGGCAAAAATAGTCACTCTTCATCTCCCATATTTCGGGCATGTTGTTAGGAGGCACAGGTCCTTGGAGAAGGACATCATCAGGCTTGGAAAAGTGGAGGGTCAGAAAAAGAGAGGAAGACTCTCAATGAGATGAATTGATGCAATGAGTGTAACAACAGGCAGGCTCAAGTAGATAAAAGTTGATGAGTGTAGGGTAAGGTTCAGATCCATTGGTCATGAGGTTGCTCTGAGTCATAGTCGACCTGGCAACACCTAGCAGCAAGGCGCTCCCAATCACAAGGTATTTCATCTCCTCACACATCTCCTTGTATATCTCATGTTAAAAAATAAAATAAAAATGCTTTTTCTAACCTTATCTATTCCTTAAGGAAGGTCTTGTGGCCTGGTGGTCAAAGAGTTGTGCTACCAACACACAGACAGACAATTCAAGTCCATCAAGCTGCTCTGTGAGGGAAAGATGTACCACCTACTCCCGTGTGATTGACAGTCTCTGAAAACACTCTGGACCATCAGCCATGAGTCTGTTTCCACTCGAAGGCAATGCATTGAACTGGATTGAGTCCTTCTAATTTTAAGGGGTTGCAATAGTGTAGTGGTTGTTAAAGTGTGGCCTAGAGACCAGCATCATCAATAAGATCTGGGAATGTGTTTTAAATGCAAATTCCCAGACTCCACCCCAGATCTACTGAATCAGAAAGTCTGGGGTGTGACCCAGAATGTCTTTTTAACAAGCTGTGCTGTGATTCCAATTCCCACTGAAGTCTGAGAAGCAGTGTTATAAAGCAAGGATGTAATGACTGCAAATATTGTCAGCAGAGCCTACTTCACTTCCAGGAGCTCTGCTCTCCGTCAATGTTGGTTGATACCTTTTCACTCAGGCTCCTATTAAAACACAAATCTTCTCCTTCCCCCACAGGTAACACCTAAGCTTTAACAGGTGTCTGTCATTCTCAATGAGCTTAGCAGGCAATTAGTTAAGTATAAATCCTTCCCAGAATAGAAAATTAGGAAGGTTAAGAGCCTCTGTATGGTGGGCAAGAGACAGAAGGGAGAAAGAGGAGAGGGACTTGGGGTCACACAGACTTGGGTTCATCTCCTAGCTCTGTCCCCTGTCAGCTACGGGACCTTAGGCAAGTTACTTAAAGGACATGATACTAAAAGTTATCATCACCAAGGATCAATGAGAGGACTGAGTGAGACAGTAGACGTGAGGCACTCCACGCCATCCATTGCTCAAGCAAGTATTCCATGAGTGGTACTCATCATTAAGTACTTGAAGCGACCTCTTAGGATTGGTCCTCCCTCCCACATTGCCCACAACTCCTCTTGCCTTCCTTCCTGTCTGTCATTATGATTTTTACCATCACCACTGAAGCTATTGCCCTTTCTGCCCTGAGCTTCATGACCTTAAGATTATGACTGCTGCCCCAAGATGCCCTGGAAAGGTCAACTGCCAAGGGAGGAAGGGGACAAAGGGCATGCCCAGAATGGTACAGGTGCTTCAAGGGATGGGCTGAGTCATCTTCCAGTCCCCAGAGGTGGCAATGCTGCGTGCTTCATTTGTAAGCTTGAAAGAAGGCAGGCACCTGGAGGAACAGGTCCTTCCTCTCTACATCCATCCCTGGGCTCACAACCCCTGAAGGGTTAGGCATGCAAAGGGAAACACTCAAGCAGAGAAGCAGAAAGGGAGGAAGGACGTGGTCCAAGTGCCACAGGCCTCCCCAGAACACAGCAAGACCCCTCTTGCAGGGGCAGTGAGGGGAGTCCATCCTGTGTGCACAGGTGATATGGGCAGGATGGAAACCGGGCCACAGTGAGAAGCTCCTTTTCACTAGAATAGAATGCTCTGGAAAAGGAGGTGAGGCCAGGAGAAGATGGCCAAGAAACATTCCATGGTGAAGCCTCATGGAAGACTGCTGCGGAAACCTCCTAGGGGCAGCTGCCAGCCATCCACTTCCTGGGCTCGAGGTGTGACAGGCGGAGACAGGAGTGGAGCCACAGCCTTTGCCCATTGTTCACCACTGGAGGATCTGGCCCGGCTGGATTTTATCTCTCAGGTGGCTCCAGGCATCTGCCTGACCAGGTTAAGGCCTCTGAGATGGGTCATATGGGCGTGGCTTTTCTTTCCTGGGATGACTCAAGGCCAGGCTCAACTCCCTCCCAATAATGAGAGGAGGTCAGATTCCTTTGGATTTGGTAAGTACACTCCATAAGGGCTGCCTTTTGTGATCCATTTTTAATGATATTTCTTTCATGAACAGACAGCCACATCCTTCCCGCAGATAGGGGGAATGGAGGAAGAGGGTGGCCTCTCCAGACAGCACATGAGCAGGACTGACTACACACTGGTCAACCCACAGTGGAGGGCCAAGGGTAGGTCTGGCCTGAGCAGTCTGGGAGGTACAGAGCCTCTTGGGCCCTCCTGGTCAGCTCTTCTGCCCCTCCTACCCAGCTTCAACTCCTCCACAGTTCAGCTGCCCAAACAACTAGAGAGTGATGCTACTGCAGACGTGGGAGACAGAGGAATGGTGGTAAAATTGGGATACCGAATGCTTGACTGTGCTTTACTACAAAATAAATTAGTTGCAACTGGGAAAGACATTTCCAGTACACTCCTACAGCTGGCACAGTTACCCTTTCATCACTTCACTTGGAGAAGCCTTCTAGCTGTGGCCTAGAATTTATGAGCAATTCCACATCCTCTCCTACTTTTATTTCAATACAACCAACAGCACTGCCTTTTCGCTTTCTTATGTATATGTTTGTTCACTTTTTAGGGAGCTCTGGTAGCCTAGTGGTAAAGAGTTACTCTGCCAACCCAAAGGCAGGTGGTTCAAATCCATCAGTTTCTCTGCAGAAGAAAGATGGGCAATCTCCTCCTGAGTGATTTACAGCCTCTGAAAACTGCCTGAAGGGTCAGCTATGAGTCAGTTCTGGCTTGACAGCAATGAGTTGGTTTTGTTGTTGTTGTTGTTCATTTTTAAATACATTTAATTTTTAGAGAGGTTTTGGGTTTATAGAAAAACTATTCAGAAAGCACAGCCCTCGGATACCCCTTTCCTTGTACATCATTTCTTCTATTATTATTCTTCTCCATTAGTATGTTTAATTTGTTACAACAAACCAATATTGACACTTGTATTAATTAAAATCCACGGCAGTTATACAAATAGAACAAGGGAGCACTGTACGGTTTAAAATTGAGAAAGGTGTGTGTCAGGGTTGTATAGTTTCTTCATATCTATTTAATCTTTATTAAAGATTAATAATAACTGGGAAACCATTCAAGAAGTTGGGCTCTGTGAAGAAGAATGCGGCATCAGGATTAGAGAAAGACTCTGGGCTACATCTCAACATTAAGAAAACAAATATCCTCACCACTGGGCCAATAAGCAGCATGAGGATAGATGGAGAAAAGCATCAGTGTTCAAAAAATCAAAGGACGTGTTACATTAGGGAAATCTCCCAAAACCTCTCCAAAGTGCTAGAAAGCAGGAGTGTCAGTTTAAAAACTAATGTGCACAACAAAATAAAAGTAAACAACCCAATTTTAAAATGGGCACAGGATATGAACAGACACTTTACCAAAGAAGACATTCAGATGGCCAACAAACACATGAAGAAATGTTCAAAATCCCTAGCTCTAAGAGAGATGCAAATCGAAACTATGAAATGTCATCTCACCCCAGTAAGAATAGCAAAATTTAAAGAAATACCATTTGACCCAGCTACTACTACTAAATTCCACTACTGGGAATTTACCCTAAAGAAACCAGAACTGCCACCCAAGCAGATATATGTACACCCGTGTTTATTGCTGCTTTGTTCACAATAGCAAAGAGTTGGAAAAAACCTAACTGCCCACAGACAAACAAATGAATAGAGAAGCTGTGGTAGATTCACACAATGAATACTATGCTGCATTGAAAAACAAGAAACTCATGCAATATTATACAAAATAGGTGACCCTGGAGGACATTAGGCTGAGTAATATATCTCAGTCACAAAAGGACAGATACTGCATAGTGTCGCTGTTGTAAAGCGGGACTGACATTGGAGTTGCGGGGAAACTAAGAAGGGGTAAGTAATGTATACTGCATTGTAACAGATGAGGTAGAGAACTGTTTAGGAGGAATATATGATTAAGTATTATTGATATGACAAGAGTCCAGAATGAAAGCTGAATAGTGGAGTGGACTGGGGAGGTGGAGGGGATTGTATAACAATTAAATAGAAAAATGAACTGAGGGAGGGGTGGGCAGGGAGGAAAGTGTGCAACAATGAATGAATGGAAATCCAAAGTCTCTGTAAACTTTCATTAAAATAAATTAAGACAAAAACAAAACCTAATGTACATCTGAGCCAAGCCATGGCATTTTCAATTGTTTCCTAGGCATATAGAAACTGGACAATGAATAAGGACTACAGAAGAAGAATAAATGCCTTTGAATTGTGGTGCTAGAGAAAGTACTGAACATCCCATAAACTTCCAAAAGAATGAACAAGTTATGCTGCCTTGGAGGAAATTCACAACTAAGGTCTCCTTAGAGACAAGAATGGTGAGATATATATTTATACCTTTATCTATATTTATACCTGTATCTATATCATCATCTATATATATCTATATCTATCTGTATCTATCTATCTCTATCTCTAGCTATCTGTATCTCTGTATCATCTATATCTAGCTCTATCTCTATATCTATACCTATACCTATATCTATCTGTGACGGCCTAGTGGGTAAGGAGTTATGTTGCCAACCCCAAAACAGGTTGTTCTAATTAATAAGCTGCTTCAAGGGAGAAAGGCAGGCAATCTCCTCCTGTGTGATTTTTTACCTCTGAAAACTCACTAGAGGGTCAGCTATGGGTTAGGTTTAACTCAATGACATATAACAACAACAATACATATGTTAACAACCTTATGCACAACAGCTCTGAAACTTGCCCTGTCCTGAGCCAGTTTCATTGACTCTGAAACACCTACCCCCATTGTCCCAGTTACTGTATCAATCAATCTCATCTGGGGTCATCTTCTCCTGTGCTATCCCTCTACCCTTCCCAGGGTTGGTGTTCTTCTCCAAGGACTGGTCTCTCCTGGCCACCTGCCCAAAGTATATGAGATGGAGCTTCAAAATCCTAGCTTCTAAGGAGAAACTTGTTTTCACCCTCTCCAAGACAGACCTATTTGCTTTGTTGGCAGTCTGTGGTATGTTCAAGACTCTTCTCTAGAACCACTGCTTAAAGACATCCATTATTCTTCTGTCACCCTTAGTCATTGTCCAGCTCTCTGATGCATAGCAAGTAATTGTGAAGACCATGGTCTGGATCAGGTGCACCTTAGTCTCTAGACTGATATTGTTACTTCTTAGTACTCTGAAGCAGTCCCTGATTTAAAAAAAGAAAAAAAAGCACCTTGCACTGGGAAGAATCTGTTATTTCTTGACTGCTGATGTTAATGGTGGTGACTGTGGAGCCAAACAAATTGTAATTGTCAACATCCTCAATCTCTTCTCCATCTATCATGGTGCTGCCAATTGGTCCAGTGGTTAGAATCTTTGTTTTCATGATGCTGAGCTTCAATCCATATTGAAGGCTCCAGTCCTTGACCTTCTGCAACAAGAGCTTCAGGCCCTCCTCAGTTTTAGCAAGCAAGGTGTGTCATCTGCATAATGTAGGTTATTGATGAGTCTTCCTCCAATCCTGATGCCACATTCCTTCTCATAGAGCCCAGCCTCTCGTATAATCTGTTCTGCAGATTAGACTGAAAACTTATGGTGTCAGGATGCACCCCTGACTCACTCCTTTCCTGATTTTAAACCTTGCAATGTTTCCTTGCTCTGTTCCGAGGATTACTACTTCCTGGTCCAAGAATAGGTTTCATATAAGCACAATCATGTGTTCTGGGATTCCTATTTTCCTCAAGGTTAGTTGTAATTTGTTGTGATGCACAGTCAAATGCCTTGACATAGTCAATGATACACAGATAGACATTCCTCTGGTACTCTCTGCTTTCAGGCATCTAACTTTAGCTATAATATCCCTAGTATCACAGCCTCTCCTAAAACCAGCCTGCATGTCTGGCAGTTCTCTGTTGATGTGCTGTTCCAGGCATTTTGGGATCATTTTCTTGCAGGATCTTGCTTTCATGGAGTATTAATGATATTGTTCGATAATTTCCACACTCTGTTGGATCAGTTTTGTGTTATTTTTTTTTTGTATTGGTAACAAATATAGTCAGGGGATGAAATTGCTCAGCTTCTCTGTGTCCCTTGCCTTTTCACACAGTACCCCAGGGTTCTGGGAAACAGTTTGGTAAACTTCTATGCATCCTGATTCTTCCTAGTAGAAGAGGAGGAACTACATCAGATGCTCTAGGCCTGGCACTAGCACTTCTCAGTATTAAGTTACCAATTGTGAGCTCTGGTGACCTACTGATAAGAAGATATTCTGCAATATCCCAGAGGCATGTGGTTCAAATCCACCAAATTGCTCCATGGAAGAAAATTGGGCAATCTCCTCCTGTGTGGTTTACTGCCTCTGAAAACCTGCTAGAGGCTCAGCTATGAGTCAATTCCAACTTGAAGACACACGACAGTCCAAGTTTAAAACTGTTGCTCAAATGCATATGATGAAAAGCACATCTCCAGATGAAGGGGCCCTACCAAAAAAAGAATGCTAGGTAAGAAGAGGCTCTCCAAGCTGTGAAATCCTTGTGTTGTTGTTGTTCTTGCTATGTGCTGTCAAGTTGGAACTGACTCATGCTGACTCTCCAGTGAGTTTTCAGAGGCTGTAAATCCCACAGGAGGAGACTTCCTATCTTTCTTCTCCAGAACAGCTGGTGGATTGAACTGCTGCTGACTTTGGATTGGCAGCACAACTCCCTATGTCTAGGGCTCCAGAGCTCCCAGAGTTCCCACTGAAAAGTGAGAAGGCCTCCTTGGATACCAGAGTCACTGAGGCAGCTCTGACTCAGGGCAACCTCACGTATGTCAGAGCAGAACTGTTTTTAAAGGATTCTGAACGGCTGATGCTTTAGAGGTCTACTACCAGGCCTTTCTTCTGTGGTGCTTCAGGATGGACTCAAACCTCCAATCTTTCCATTCCTAGTCAGGAATATAAACTGTTTTCACTAACCAGGCACTCTCTCATTGTAAGGCATCCTCATCATTGGTGCTGTGAAACCATCACAGCTGATCCTCCAGCAGGTTTTCAGAGGTTGTAAATTATACAGGAGATTGCTCATCTTCCTCCTGTGGAGTAGCTAGTGGATTTGAACCATGTACCTTTGAATTTACAGTACAACTCCTTACTACTAAGTCACCAGAGCTCCCAAGGGCAGCCTCAAAATATTTTTTAAAGAATAAACTTAGAGTGAAGGATCATCCAAGAAAACTAAGTATGGTTTTTAGGGTTTTTTTAATAAGTTAAAAGAAATTGGTGCAGAGAACAGGTAACATTGTCTATTCATTACATTCTGGAAGCAAAATGCACCTGACAATATAAAGGAAACAAACATACTAGCCTCAGCCACATTCTAATTCTTCTTGCAATTCTTCTATTTTTTTTTTCTTCTTTCTTTCTTGTCTAGCTCTCATGCAGATTTCTGGGTTGAATGTGTGCTTTTGATCAGCATGCCTTAGTCGGGTTATTTTCAGCTCGTGCTCAGAGGACCTGGTTAACATTTTCCTCTTTGGTTTGCCAAGTTAGTTTCCACTGCTACCTGCCCACTGCTGTACCTGGAGTCAGCAGTAGCTGCCAATTCTTAGTGAAGGGCAGAAGTTAGCCCAGTGTGAGGTTAATTGGACCAAATTAAAGCCATTAACTTTTAAAAGATTCTCTCAGAGGTCTGTTGGAAAAAATGTTTAAATGGGTTCCTCAGGGACTTAGGAAAGAAAGTTTGGAAGTGAAATTGTTCTTGGAAACTGAAATGGTATTTCTGGTAGTAAGGGTACCCTTTTGTGTTTGTCATCAGCGCTATAGATATTCTCTGAGGAGTCTCTTTCATTGCCATCGAGTTGGAATTGACTCCTAGCTGACCTTCCATTGGGTTTCTGAGGATATAAATTGCAAGGGACAGAATGTCCACTTTTCTGCCTAGGAGTGCTGGCAGAGTCAAACCAGGAGAGAGACATGACTTTTGGGTGAGCTGCACAATTCCCTACAGCAATGCCACCAGAGCCCACCCTGAGGAGTTTATTGTTGTCGTTGTTGTTGTTAGGCTGAGTGAAGTAGGACTCATAGTGACCCTATGAAGAGCTGACCTGAACCCTCCCTATCTGTTTCATCCTCGTCATCTCTGACATACTAGAGTCCATTGTTGAAGTCAACGTGTCAATTTATCTCATTGGCAGTCTTCCTCTCCTTCACTGAACCTCCATCTTTTCAAGCATGATGTCCTTTTCCAAGGATTAGCCTCATCTAGTTACATGACCAAAGTGTCAGAGATGAAGCTTAGCCATCTTTGCCTCCAAGGAGCATTCTGACTAAGCTTTCTACAAATCTTATCTGTTTGTTCTTTGGTAAATCCATGGGACAGTCTCTTCTCTAGCGCCACAGCTCAAAGACATCAAGTCTTTTCTGTCATCCTAATTCATTTTTCAGCTCTCTGATGGATAGCAAATGATTGAGAAGACCATGGCCTGACTCAAGTGTACCTTAGTCTTCACTCCATAAACTGAGGAGTTTAGAGAGTGATAAGAACAGAGTGAATCAGCCCAATGTCCAAACCAAAAAGGCAAGGGGAAGTGGGTTTCATGATTTGGCAATGCATATCTCTTCCTTGAAAACATGACTGTGAGATTCTTTGCATTTGTTTAAAACCTCACATACTCTCATGATAAGCAGAGTTTTGTTATACTGAATCGTCAGGTAATTGGAAAACATTTTTTTTAATATCTAGAACATTGTGGTCATACATCCTGTTCTTTGTGATGCCCACTCAGGACACTTTCTTCCTTAGGCCTCCTACTTCTTGGAAAAGAAGTTGGGAGGTTCAAGTAGCCAAGGGCAGAAGACAGCTGTCATTAAAAAAGCCAGCCTCATGTTAAAAATGTAAACTGATGACTGCAACTCATCCAGGGGGAGCCCTTGGGACTTTCAGAGGACCAGGCATGGTGGGCACAATTGTGGAAGGCTATGTTGATAGTATCAATGACACAATAGAATTCTTCCAGAAAATTAACCAGGACAGGTAAGAGGCTGGAGCTGTATCAGTTGAAATAAATGAAAATATGTAGAAGAGAGAATTTATCTGGGGGTAGGGCAAGGGTGTGGGCTCTGTCTTCAGCTTTTAAGTACTGTTCAGTGTAGTCTGTGGTACAGAAAGTATAGTCCTTGAGTAGGAGTTCCAGGGAGGAAGAGTTCAAGACCATATTCCATTCACTAACCTAAACACTTTACACCCTATGGCTTAATTTATGCCTCACACCAACTTTCAGGGATACTGACTCATTTTACAGTTGTGCAAGCAAGCACAGAGAAGTTAAATAACTCCTCCAAAGTCACATAGCTCTAAATGTAGAGCTAGAGTGTGAACCCAGTTTTCTTACTAGCCTAGAGCTTTGCAACTAAGCATTATTAACAATTTGGGGGAGGGGGCCACTGGAGATATTACCAAATGTTCTCTGAGTGGCAAAATTATTCCCAGTTGAGAACTATTCATTAAGCTAGTCTTACAGGATGGGTCAACCTGTGCTGCCCTTCTCTTCAGCCCAGCTGAGGGTGCCAGTAAAGACCTCTACCCCTCCAAGGCTGATGAAGTTCATCCAGTTGGATGGCATGATTGTCCTGAAACTTGCTTCTGTCTAGAGATATCCTAACCTTGGAAGTGGTTTCAATATTTGCTTTTCCTAATATCATTGGCATTTGTTTCAGTGTCCCATAGGCCAAGGGCCAAAAAAGTAATTTTGATTGTTGATTGGGGCAAAAGCTGAAGAGACACCTGAGGTTTATGTTCTATAAGAAGCTCAATATCAACTATGAAAATTAGGCCAGGTGCTGATTGTGGAACAGACCATCAACTACTCCTATGCAAGGTCACGCTGAAATTAAAACAAATCCCCAAGAACCAAAAATATGACCTTGCATCTATCCAACTTGAATTTAATACTGTTTGAAGAACAGATTTGAGGCCTTAAACACTAAGGAACAAAGATCAGATGAACTGTGACATGATATCAAGAATGTCATCAACAAAGAAAATTCAACCTTTCTGTAAACTTTTGTTAAAATAGAAAGAATAAACACATACACAAAATATAATTCTATTATTTGGGCTATAAAATAAAAGTCAGAAAGACAGAGGATGAAGAAAAGACCAAGAAGGATGTCAGAGGAGACTCTGAGTATTGCAGAAGCCAAAACAAAAGCAAACAGAAGAAATCAGGAAGTTAAAGAGTCAAACAGAAGATTTCAAAGGGCAGCTTGGAAAGATAAAGCAAAATACTGTGCCAAAATGTGCAAAGACTTGGAGTTAGTAAACCAATAGTGACAAACTTGCTCAGCATTTCTTAAGCTGCAGGAAATGAAGAACAAATTCAAGCCTCAGGATGCAATACTTAAAGGTACTATGGGCAGAATAGTGAATAATCCAGGAAGCATCAAAAGAAGATGGAAAGAGGAATTTAAAAACACATACCATTGAAAAACAATGAACTCACAAAACATTATAAACATGAGGGAGCATGGAGGACATTATGCTTAGTGAAATATCTCAGTCACAAAGGGACAAATACTGCATAACACCACTGTTAAAAAATAGGACAGACATGGTGGGTTGAGGAGAGAATGGGGAAAAAGTGGACAGATAATGAACATTGCATTAGATTAGATTAGGGGAAGAACTGAAAGGAATATATGATTAGGCATATGTATGATAACAATCTGGAACAAGGGATGCATTGTGGGGAGGGCTGGGGTAGGAGAGGGCAGAAGAAAATTTACAACAATGAAAAAAAAAATAAAACATTTCCTATGTGGAAAAAAAAAGAAGATGGAATGAGTACACAGAGTCATTGTACCAAAAGAATTGGATGATACAGAAAAAATTCATGAAATAGCAAATGATCAAGAAACAATGTTGATGAAGAAGAAATCCAAGCTGTTCTGAAAGAACTGGCAAAAAAATACAGCACTAGGAATTGATGGAATACCAATTGATATGTTTCAACAAACAGATGGAGCCGTGGATGTGCTCACCATGTTGTGCTAAGTGATCTGGAGGAAAGTTCCTTGGCCATCTGACTTGGAGAGATCCATATGCATTCCTATTCCCAAGAAAGGTAATCACAGAAGATGGCAATTATCAAACAATATCACTAATATGATACTTAAGAAAAATCCTGCAGAAGATTATATAAAAACAATTGGAACACTCTATCAACAGACAATAACCAGAAATAAAAGCTGGGTTTAGAAGAGGCCATGGCACTAGGGATATTATTACCAACATCCGATGGACCTTGGCTGAAAGCAGAGAGTACAGAAGAATGTCTATTTGTGTTTTATTGACTAGACAAAGGTATTTGATTGTGTGGATCACAGCAAATTGTGGCTAAAATTGAGGAAAATTAAATTTCCAGAACACTTGACTGTGTTCGTGCAAAATCTATATTTACACCAGGAAGCAGTCATAAAACAGAGCAAGGAGGTCTACTGAGGCCTCTGCGAGGAGAACGCGCGGGTCGTTGCTGCGGTCGTGGATCCGCTATGGTCTCGCCGAGCCCCGGGCCCCGAGCCACGCGAGCACCGGCCTAGAATCAGGGTCGAAACTTAAAGATGGCTGACCAAGAACCCGGGGGCCTTAGCCTCCTTCAGCAGATGGTGGCTTCAGGCACTGGGGCGACAGTCACCTCTCTCTTTATGACACCCCTGGACGTGGTGAAGGTGCGTCTGCAGTCCCAGCGCCCCTCAGGAGCCAGTGAGCCAACACCTCCCTCTAGACTGTGGAGCATCTACACCAAACTGTCGACCCCTCTCCAACCTGCTGGGAAGTGCCTCCTGTACTGCAATGGAGTCGTGGAGCCAAATGGGGCCCGCTGTGCCACCTGTTTTCAGGAAACCACCCGCTTCACTGGCACCATGGATGCCTTTGTAAAGATTGTGAGGCATGAAGGCACCAGGACCCTCTGGAGTGGCCTCCCAGCCACCCTGGTGATGAATGTACCGGCCACCGCCATTTACTTCACCGTCTATGACCAACTCAAGACCTTCCTGTTTGGGCTAAACTTGACCTCTGACCTCTATGTACCCATGGTGGCTGGCGCTCTGGCCCGATTGGTCACAGTGACTGTGATTAGCCCCCTTGAGCTGGTGCGGACGAAGCTGCAGGCTCAGCATGTGTTGTACCGGGAGCTGAGGGCCTCTGTTCAGGCTGCAGTGGCTCAGGGAGGCTGGCGCTCTCTGTGGCTGGGCTGGGCGCCCACTGCCCTTCGGGATGTGCCCTTCTCGGCTCTATATTGGTTCAACTACGAGTTGGTGAAGAGCTGGCTAAGTGGGTCCAGGCCAAATGACCAGACATCTGTGGGCATCAGTTTCTTAGCTGGCGGGATCTCAGGAACGGTGGCAGCCACCCTGACTCTGCCTTTTGATGTTGTGAAGACTCAGCGCCAGGTCCAGCTGGGAGCGATGGAGGCTGTGAGAGTGAGGCCTCCACGTGTGGACTCTACCTGGGTGCTGCTGCGGAGGATCTGAGCTGAGTCAGGGACCAAGGGATTGTTTGCAGGCTTCCTCCCAAGGATCATCAAGGCCGCCCCCTCCTGTGCCATCATGATGAGCACTTACGAGTTTGGCAGAAGGTTTTTCCAGAAACTCAACCAGGAGCGACTGCAGGGCCCTTAAAAGGGGCCAGGGATTCAAGACCCACCCCCATCTGCTTCATGGATGGATGCAAGCTGGAGACTGAGCCAAGTGCCTTTTCCTCAGCACTGAGGGGTGGGGAGCTGCTTCCCTTTCCCCCCTCTGGGTC
>NW_006399763.1:2178931-2195615 GCF_000299155.1 Elephantulus edwardii
TTTTTTTTGCTGTAACTGGACCTGCCCCTAGGAACCAAACACCCTGACTGGGCATGCCTCAGTCTTTCCTACCTCCATTAATTCCTTACATCTAAAAAAAAAAAAAAAACCAAGCACCAGAGCAAGGAAACACTGCATGGTTCAAAAACAAGAAAAGAATACATGAGGATGCTTATTTTTTTTTCTCCATATCTTTTCAATTTATATATGGAACAGATCAAGAGGTAAACTGGACTCTTTGAAGAAGAATGTGGCATCCAGACTGCAGGAAGACTCATCACCAACCTGCAATATGCAGATGATACAGCCTTGCTTGCTGAAACTGAGAAGGACTTGAAACATTTGCTATAGAAAGTCAAGGACTGCAGTCTTCAATATGGATTACATCCCAACATGAAGAAAAAAAAGATTGAAAAAACTATGAGATATTATATCACCCCAGCAACAACAGCAAAGTTCAGCAGACCAGCAAACAAGAAATGGTGGTGAAGTTATGGATAGATTGGAACTCTTTTTCATTGCTGGTTGGGATGTAAAATGGTATAACCACTATGGAAAACAGCCTAGCACCTTCTCAAAAAGTTAAAAATTGAAATGCCATTTGACCCAGTAATTCCACTACTGGGAATATATCCTGAAGAACCCAGAGCCACGACTCAACCAGAAGTATGCACACCCATGTTTATTATTGCTTGTTATTGTTATTCACAATAGCAAAGAGATGGAAGCAACCTAAGTGCCCATCCTCAAATGAATGGTTAGAAAAACCATAGTACATTCACACTATGGGATATATATATCATTAAAAATAGTGAACTCATAAAACATTACACAACATGGGTGAGCCTGGAGGACATTATGCTGAGTGAAATATCTTGGTTACAAAAGGACAAATACTGCATAACATCACTGTTATAAAATAGGACAGACATAAAGGGGTTGGGGAGAGAATGGGGGAAGAGTGGATTGATAGTGAACATTGCATTAAAACAGATGAGGGGAAGAACTGTTCAGAAGAAACATCTGATTAGGCATTATATGTATAACAACAATCTTAGAACAAGGGATGCATTGCTGGGAGTGCTGGGGAGGATTGGAGGGAAGAAAAGAAAAAATACAATAATAGTAATAAATAATAAAAACTAAAATACAATACAAAAAAGAAAACAAAGATTCTCACCACTAGGCCAACTGGCAGCACCATGACAGATGTGGAAGAGATTGAGATTGTTGACAATTTCATCTTGCTCTGGTCCACAATCAGCAGTCTTGGTACCAGCAGTCAGGAAATCAAAAGATGAGTTGCTTTGGGAAAGTCTGCTGTCAGGGACCTCTCCAGAGTGCTAAGGAGCAAAGATGTTACTCTAGAGACTAAAGTGCATGTGATCCAAGCAAGAGTCTTCTCATTATTTACTATGCATCTAAGAGCCAGACAATAACTAAGGATAACAGAAGAAGAATTGATGCCTTTGAGTTGTGATTCTAGAAAATAATATTGAACATACCATGGATTACTATAAAAACAAACAGATCCTGGAGAGGGTGAAAACAAGTTTCTCCTTGGAGGCTAGGATTTTGAAGTTTCATCTCACATACTTTGGGCAAAAGGCCAGGAAGGACCAGTCCTTTGAGAAGGACATCATCGGAAGGGTAGAGGGACAGCTCAGGGAAGGAAAACCTTGGATGAGATGGATTGATTCAGTGACTGGGACTATGAGGGAAGGTGTGTTAATCAGTAAGACTGGCTCAAGATAGAACAGGCTTCGGATCTATGGCCAATCCACTGGAGGGTCAGTTCTGTGTTGTTTCTGACTCAGTGGCGACAAGTTGAGAAATATATCTGTTTAATCTTGATGATGATCTTACTGAAGCAGATACTTGTATCCCCATTTTATAGATACAGAAACCAAGGCACAGAAAATTTATTAGCTTTCTGCTACTGCTCAAGGAAACAGCTAATTTATACTTTTTATAAGGGCTGATAAGTTCAGAGATAAGTACATACACAATAATCAGCAGTTGCACAAAGGAACAGAATTAACACCAACAGAAGTGGGAACAAAAGGTCAAAGATTTCATGTCTCCACCCTCCTAGGAACTATCTTAGTGTCACAGGGAACTATGACAGGGGTTGAGTTGGAGGTTCAGGAAGCACAGATCCTGTTTCTCCTGAGCCACCAGCATGTGCTCTTCTTTTTCTTCACTCCCTGGCAGAGTCAGTTAAAACCACACCTCGACAAGTCATTCTCATCTTTATATCATCCAGTGCTCCCCTTTGCCCAGAGTAAAAGCCCAGCGGTCCAAGGTCCATCACATATATTCCTCTGGCTCTCTGATGCATGCCCTCCACCCACTACCCTCATTCTTCCAGCTCTTCCTGAAAATCCAAGCTGCTCTTCTCATAGAAAACCCAGATTCTCAATGGGGTGTTTGCAAGTACAAAAATCTCACCTTTTTGTCAGGCCTGGACCAAGGTCAAAGGGAGAACAAAGGACTCAAGGAATGTCAACATGTCAACAAAGGGAATGAACAGCCTCCCACATCTGATTAAACCACCATGGAGTACCCTACCATCCCTCCTTAAACCACAATGGGATGTCCTTCCCTTTTCTCCCTTAAGACCCGCACTATAAAACCTACCCTGATCCACCATGGGGTGTAGCATTCGCTCGCTCGCTCGTCTGTCCCTCTGCCTGTCTCTCTCTCTCTGCAGACCAAGGAATCCCACTCGGGAGACACCTTAATAAAGCTTCTTTAGCTTCCTTTCTTTCTCTGGTCCCTTCCTTGAGTCCTTGGCCTTACATCCAATGCGAAGACCTAACACTTTTCTCTTGGTGGCCACTACACTCCCTGGAGCCCCTGTGGGTCTTAATATTAATATTACTTTGATTATTAAGCATGTCATTTTATATTGTCAGCTACATCCTGGACAAAAAGTGACAGGCAGAAGTGGACTAAGGCTAGGAGATTTAGCTGTCAGCAGACAGTGTCTTTGGAGTTATATCAAGCCTTCTACCTGCTCCATCTGGGCCATTCAATCTCCCAAGACCATCCAGCCTCATCTGTGCACAGCTCGTGTATCCCTACAATGAATTTTCACCATGGCACCATAACTTCCACTGACTGTCTCTAAATTTCTTCAGTCCATGTCTACATACTCCTTTGCTCTCCAGAGCCAAGAATCCTATATGAAAAGAAAACTAGCCTTATTTTTATGGCTCTTAATGGTCCCTCTTCCCTAAATTCACAAAGACTTTGAAGTTATTTTAGTTCTTGATGATCAATCCCTTAAGAAGCCAGGAGCAGGCTCTGAACAAACAAGCCAAGGACAGATATATTTGATGTTGATGTTGTTGTTTGTTGTTGTTATGTGCCGTTGAGTTACTTGCAACTCATAACCCTATATACCCTTGATTTCCTGGCTGCTGGTACCAAGAGTGTTGACTGTGGAGCAAGCAAACTAAAGGTGTTAACAATCTAAATCTCCTCACCATTCATCATGATGCTGCCAATTGGCCCAAAGGTGAGAATCTGTTTTCTTGATACTGAGCTTCAACCCATATTGAAGGCTGCAGTCTTTGATCTTCTGCAAAAAGTGTTTCAGCTATAATAATTAAAAGTATACTATTTGATGAGTTGCTAATATGTTATTTAATTAAATTCTTTTGTGTCCACCGATTCCTTTCAGTACAATGACTAGGTATACTCTTTCCATCTTCTTTGAATACTTTGAATACTCTGCCCAAAGCATTGTTAAGTATTTGAATTTGTTCTTCAGTTCCTTGAGCTTAAGAAATGCTGAGCCATCATGAGATAAAGGTAAACAACCCAATTGAAAAATGGGCACAGGATATGAACCGACCCTTTACCAAAGAAGACATTCAGATGGCGAACAAACACAGAAAGAAATGTTTAAAATCCTAGTTCTAAGAGAGATGCAAATCAAAACAACTTGAGATAACATCTCACCCCAGTAAGAAAGCAAAATTTAACAGAACAGCAAACAACAAATGCTGGTGAGGTTGTGGAGAAACTAGAACCCTTATTCACTATTGGTGGGAGTGTAAAATAAAATGGTGCAGTCACTATAGAAGGCAGTATAATGTTTTCTCAAAAAGTTAGAAATAGAAATAATACCATTTGGCCTAGCAAGTCCACTACTGGGAATATAGCCCAAAGAAACCATAACCACCACCTACGCAGATAAATGCACACCCGTGTTTATCACAGCTTTGTTCACAATGGCAAAGAGTTGGAAACAACCCAAGTGCCCATCAACAAACGAATGGATAGAGAAGCTGTGGTATATTCACACAATGGAATACTACGCTGCATGAAAAACAAGGAACTAATGAAATATTATGCAAAATAGGTGGTCCTAGTGGACATTATGCTGAGTGAAATATCTCAGTCACAAAAGGACAAATATTGCATAGTGTCACTGTTGTAAAACGGGACTGACATGGGGGAGACTGAGAAAGATGGAATAAATTATGTATACTGCATTGAAACGGATGAGGGATAGAACTGTTTAAAAGGGATATGTTGTTGTTGTTGTTGTTGTTGTTATTGTTGTTAAGTCCCATCGAGTCACAGGCAACTCATAGCGACCCTATGAAGGAGAGTCCTCGATGCTTGGGTGCCTTTCATCCTCTCTCCAAGTTCATAGGGTTTCCAGAGGCAAGCTATTATGGAAGTGGATGCCACTCCTCTCCTTCCAAGCTAAAAGGGATATATGATTAGGTATTATTTATTTGTCATGACAGGAGTCCAGAACAAAGGCTGCATAGTGGGCTTGAGGGGAGGGATTGTATAACAATGAAAGAATTTTTCTTTCACTTTTCAAAGAGAAGAGCGAAATGGGGGGGGCGGGGTTGGGCAGGGAGAAAATTACAACAATGAATGAATGGAAATCCGAAGTCTCTGTAAACTTTCATTAAAATATATACATATATATAATTTAAAAAAGAAATGCTGAGCGACTTTGACCCTTTTGATTTTCTGACTCCAGCTTCTTGCACATTTCATTGTAATACTTTGTCCTTCTGTGCTGCCTTTTGAAATCAGCTTTTTAATATTTTAAATTCTTCCCTCTCCTTTGGCTTCTTGGCGCTCTAGTGCAATATTCAGAGTCTCTTCTGACATCCATTTTTTGTCTTTTCTTCCTTCTCTGTCTTTGTAATGACATTTTGTACTCTTCCTGGATGATACTCTTTTTTAATTTTATTTTATTAATTTTAATGACCATTTACAGAGATTTTATATTTCCATTCCATTGTTGCGTTTTTCTCAAAATGGATCATGGACCTAGGAATGAAACCAAAGACTATATACTTCATTAAAGAAAAGCTTGTAAGAACTCTAGAAGTCCTAATCCACAATATAAACAGTCTTCCAAGTGTCCTGAAAAACTTACAACCAGGAGATGATAAAATAGATTAATGGGACCTTCTAAGAATCAAATTTCTATGCACATCTAAAAACTTCTCCAACAGAGTAGAAAGGAAAGCCACAGACTGGGAAGAAATATTTGGTAATGGCATGTCAGATAAGGGACTTATATCTAGAATTTATAAAATACTCAAGCACCACAACAAGGTAAATAACCCAATTCAAAAATGGGCACAGGATATTAACAGACACTTCACCAAAGAAGACATTCAGATGGCCAGCAAATACATGCAGAAATGCTCAAAATCCCTAGCTCTAAGAGAGATGCAAATCAAAACAACTAACTACAAGATATCACGTTGCCAAGCTCTGGTGGCCTAGTGGTAAGAAGCTTCACTGCGATCTCAGAGGTGCATGGTTCAAATCCACCAGATGCTCTGCTGGAGAAGGAGGGGCAATCTCCTCCCGTACCAGTCAGATCTGATTTGATGGTACACACAAAAAAATAATAAATATTAAAAAAGATATCATCTCACCCCAGTAAGAATAGCAAAATTTAACAAAGCACCTGGATGATATTCTTTATATCATCCCACAATTCATCCGGTCTTCACTCATTAGTGTTCAAAGCCTCAAACCTGTTCCTGAGAGGATTTTGAAATTCAGGCAGAATAGACTCAAGATCATACTTAGGTTCCCATGGATTTTATTTCATTTTCCTTTGCTTCAGTAGGAACTTGCATGTGAGTAGTTGGCGGTCTGTTCCACAATCAGCACCTAGCCTAGTTTTCACAGCTGATATTGAGCTTCTCCAGAGGTTCTTTCAACAGATGTAATCAATCTGATTCCTATGCATACCATCAGGTGAAATCCATGTGTACAACCGGTGTTTACATTTCCTATAAAATGTATTTGAAATGAATAAATTGTTTTTGAAATTAATAAATATTTGATTGTGCAAAATTCAATCATTCTATCTCCAGCTTTATTTCTGTCCAAGAAATCTGGAGGAAAACCACTTGGTCAGCTGACTGGAAGAGATCTTTATTTGTTCCCATTCCAAAAAAAAGGTGATCCAACAGAGTGTGGAAATTATCAAACAATATCATGAATATCACATGCAAGCAAGAATCTGCTGAAGATTATTTTAAAATGACTGGAACAGCACATCAGCAGAGAACTGCCAGAAGTGCAGCCTGGGTTGAGAAGCAGTCGTGCTCCTAGGGATATTGTAGCTAATGTTAGATGGATCGTAGTTGAAAGCAGGGCGTACCAGAGGAATGGCCTGTGTTTCATCGATTATGCAAAGGTGTATGTGTAGATCACAACAAACTGTGGCTAACTCAGAAGAATGGGAATCCCAGAACACTTGATTGTGCTAATATGAAACCTATACTTAGACCAGGAGGCAGTGGTCAGAACAGAGCAAGGAAACAGTGCATGGTTCAAAATTGGGAAGGGTGTATGCCAGGGATGATTCTTATCTCCATACCTTTTCAATCTATATGCAGAATAGATTATCCAAGATGCTGGGTTGTATGAAGAGAAATGTAGCATCAGGTTTGGAGGAAGACTGATCTACAATCTTATGCAGATGACATAATCCTGCTTATTGAAATGGAGGAGAACCTGAAGCACTTGCTGCTGGAGGTCAAGGATTGCAACCTTCAATATGGATTGAGGTTCAATATCAAGGGGAGAAAAAATATTGTCACAATTGGGCCAATTGGCAGCATCGGGATGGATAGTGAAGAGATTGAGATTATTAACAGCTTTAGTTTGCTTGGCTCCACAGTCAATACTCTTGGAACCAGCAGCCAAGAAATTAAAAGTCATATTTTGACAGGAAAGTCTGCTGTTAGGGACCTCTCCAAAGTATTGGTGTCACTCCAAAGCAATGGTGTCACTCTGGAGACTAAGGTGTGTCTGATACAGTCCATGGTCTTTGCAATCACTTGCTGTTTGTCAGAGAGCTGGCCAATGACTAGGGAGGATAGAAGGAGAATTGATGCCTTTGAGCTGTAGTGTTGGAGAAAAGTATTGAATATACCATGGATTGCTAAGAAAATGAACAGATTTGTCCTGGAGAGGGTTAAAACGGGCTGCCCCTTGGAGGCAAGGACTCTGAAGTTTCATCTCACATACTTTGGACATGTTGCAAGGAGGGACCAGTCCTTGGAGAAGGACATCATGCTTGGGAGGGTGGAGGGACAGCACAGGGGAGGAAGACCCTCTATGGGATGGATTGATTCAGTGACTAGGGAAATGGAGGTAGGTGTGTCAGAGATGATAAGATTGGCACAGGATAGAGCAGGGTTTAGGGCTGTTGTACATAGGGTTGCAATGAGTTGCAGTGACTCGATGGCACATAACAACAACAACATTTGGTGAGTACACCATTATCACAGTCAAGATAATGACTATTTCAAAAACCCTTCAGGTTTCTTCTATATCCCTTTGCAATCTGTCCATTCCTCCACCCTTATCTTTAGGCGATCACTATCTGCTTCCATCACTATAGATTAAGGCACATTTTAGTATATGTGCTGCTGAAGCGAGCTCAGATTAATGCACATTTTAAAAAGACTATGTAATGGAGGGCGCTCTGGTGGCTTAGTCGTAAGGAATTGTGGTACCAAAGCAAAGATGGGCTATCCCCCATCTCAAAATCTACTGGCTGCGCCACAGGAAAAAGATGAGCAACCTCCTTCCATGCAATTTACAGTCTCTGAAAACCATCAGCTGTGGGTCAGTTCTGACTAAACGGTACACAACAATAACTGTATAATGGAACACACAATAAATATCTAAGAGGAAGAATTCTGGCTTCTCTCACGCAGCACAATGATTGTAAGATTCAGAAACGTTATTGCATGTAATGATTGTTTCTTTTTAAGTGGCGTTCCATTATATAAAATATATCAGCAATTTGTTTACCTATTGATAGACATTTGAATTATTTTCCGTTTGAAAACTGTTTGACATAAGGATACTACATTTATATACAAGCCTTTGTGCATAAATCTTCATGCAGATATTGTTTTCATTTTTCATGGGCAAATATCTAGGAGTAGGTTTCCAAGATCGTTTGGTAGATAACTATTAAAATTTTTAAGAAATTCCCAAGCTGTGATTGCACCATTTGACACTGCAACCGCCAGCATGTAAAAATCCTGTTTGTGTCACTTCTTCATCAACACTAGGTCTGGTCAGTCTTTTTCATTTTAGCCTTTTTTTAAAAAAAAAAACTTTTTTATTATTTTTGTGTGAGTGTACCGTCAAATCAGATTTGACTGGTACAGGAGGAGATTGTCCCTCCTTCCCCGGCAGAGCACCTGGTGGATTCAAACCATGCGCCTCTGGGATTGTAGTTGCAGCTCCTTGCCACTAGGCCACCAGAGCTCCCCTTCATTTTAGCCTTTCTAATAAGGCTGTGGTAGTATCTCTTTGTGGTATCAATAAATTTGCATTTCCTTGATAATTAATGATGTTGAGAACTTTGTACGTACTCATTTGCCTTTTTTATGTTTTCTTTCATGAAATATCTATTCACACTTTTTGCTCATTAAAAAAATTTATTCATCTCCTTTTATTGTGTTGCAAGAATTCTTTGCATGCTTGAGGAACAAGTCATTTGATTCATGTGTCATGAATAATTTTTTATTCCCAGTTTGTGGATAGGTTTTTCATTGACATTGGTCACCTTGAGGATGAAAACAAAGTGGTGTGTACAACTTTGATGAGAAAAATAAACATCTCAATTCAGCTTTTGCTTAAGCATAACAGAGGATGATAAAAATATTTATGTGAATATATGTAAGTAAAAGGGAGCTCCGGTGGCCTAGTGGTAAGAATCTGTGCTGCAATCCCAAAGACACAAGGTTCAAATCCACTACCTGCTCCATGGGAGACGAATGGGCAATCTTTTCCTGTGTGATTTACTACCTCTGAAAACACACTGGAGGGTTAGCTTTGGGTCAGTTCTGACCCAATGGTACACAACAATAATGTAAGTAAAAGCTTTCTCCTTTCTTCCTTCCTGCGTATGATAAGTGCCATTGAAAGAATAAAAGTTTTAAAACTTGATGAAGTGGGTTTATCTTGTCATTTATGGATCATACTTCTGGAGTGCAGCAAATAAATTTTTGCTTATTCCAAGAATTCAGAGATATTTCTCCTATGTGTTCTTCCAGTTTTCATTTTTTTATTTAGGTCTACAGTCAATCAGCTTAACTTTTACATGTGATATGAATTAAGAGCTGATGCTAATGTTTTTGTTTTGGGATGTTGTTGTTTTGGTGTTCTGGTCTTTTTTGTTAACTGAGATATCCACATATTCCTTCACTGTTCATTGAATACTATCCTTTCACCCATAGAATTGCTTTGGCATCTTGGTAAAAAATCAATTGCTCGTAAATGTGCATGCCTATATCTGTACTCTCTATTTTATTCTATTGATTGATACATCAGTGGTTTTGTGTATACTAAACTTTCTTGATCACTATAGCTTTATAAATAAGTCTTGAAGTCCAAGGTAAACTCTCCAACTTTGTTCTTTTTAAAATTTGCTATATGCTTTGCATTTCCTTGTATGTTTTGAAATAAGCTTGTCAGTATTTGTAAAAGATCTTCCTGATATTTTTTACTGGGAACATGGTGGATATGAATTGCCACTTTAGCATGCATTTCAAAAAAATCATGCATCTTTCAAGCAATGAACACAATACATAGCTTTCCACTTAATTGTCTTCTCTAACTTCTCTCAGCAGTAAGTTGTAGTCCTCAGTATCAAAGTCCTGGGCATCTTTTGTTAGATTTGTGTTTTGTGATAGAATTAGAAATCTAACTGTTGTTTTAAGATTTTATTTCCAGTTATTTGCTCCTATTATCTAAGCATGCAATTGATTTTCTTATAATAATTTTGTATCCCACAATGTTGCTGAGTTAACATCTTAGCCCTAGTGGTGGTGGTGTTGTTATGTGTTGTCAAGTTGCTTACAACTCGTAGTGACCCTATGTACAACAGCCCTAAACTCTGCTCTATCCTGTGCTAATCGCACTGTCTCCGACACTCTCATCCCGATTACCCCAGTCACTGAATCAATCCACATCATAGAGGGTCTTCCCCTCCTGTGCTGTCTCTCCACCCTCCCAACCATGATGTCCCTCTCCAAGGACCTGCCCCTCCTTACAACATGTCCAAAGTATGTCAGATGAAGAGCCAGAATCCTTGCCTCCAAGGGGCAGCCCAGTTTAACCCTCTCCAGGATGAATCTGTTTGTTTTCTTAGCAGTCCATGGTATATTGAATACTCTTCTCCAGCATCACAACTCAAAGGCTCAATTCTCCTTTTATCCTTCCTAGTCATTGTCCAGATTTCTGGAGAACAACCACTTGGCCAACTGACTGGAAGAGATCTATATTTGTTCCCATTCCAAAGAAAGGTGACCCAACTGAGTGTGGAAACTACAGAACAGTGTCATTGATTTCACATGCAAGCAAGATTCTACTGAAGATCATCCAAAAATGATTAGAACAGCACATCAGCAGAGAACTGCCGGAAGTCCAGGCTGGGTTTAGAAGGGGTCATGGTACTAGGGATATTGTTGCTGATGTTAGATGGATCTGGGCTGAAAGCAGAGAATACCAGAAGACTGTCTATCTGTGTTTCATTGATTATGCAAAGGCATTTGACTGTGCGGATCATAACAAACTGTGGCTGACTCTGAGAAGAATGGGAATCCCAGAACATTTAATTGTGCTAATGCGAAACCTGTACTTGGATCAAGAGGCAGTAGTCAGAACAGAGCAGGGTAACACTGCATGGTTCAAAATTGGGAAGGGTGTACGCCAGGGATGCATCCTGTCTCCATACCTTTTCAACATGTATGCAGAGCAGATTATCCGAGAAGCTGGGCTCTATGAGGAGAATTGTGGCATCAGGATTGGTGGAAGATCTATTAACAATCTGCCTTATGCAGATGACACAACCCTGCTTGCTGAAACTGAGGAGGACCTCATGCACTTGCTGTGGAGGGTCAAGGACTGCAGCCTTCAGTATGGACTGAGGCTCAATGTCAAGAAGACAAAGATTCTTGCCACTGGACCAATTGGCAGTGTCAGGATGGATGACGAAGATATTGAGAGTGTTCACAGCTTCAGTTGGCTCGGCTCCATAGTCAACACTCTTGGCACCAGCAGTCAGGAAATAAAAAAGCGTATCGCGATGGGAAAGTCTGCTGTTAGGGTCGGAAACGACTCAACGGCACATAACAACAACAACAACAGTCATTGTCCAACTTTCTGGTGCATAACAAGTGATTGCAAAGATCATGGCCTGTATCAGATGCACCTTAGTCTCCAGAGTGACACCATTGCTCTTCAGTACCCTGGAGAGGTCCGTAACAGCAGACTTTCTCATCACAATATGTTTTTTTATTTCCTGGCTGCTGGTGCCAAGAGTATTGACCGTGGAGCCAAACAAACTAAAGTTGTTAACAATCTCAAGCCCTAATTAGAATATCTATAAATAAGAACAGTATTACTTGCTCCTGCTTGATTTTTATACTTTAATTCATTTTCTTGCTCTATTACATTAGCTAAGATCTGCAGCACAATGTTTAATAGAAGTGAAAGTAGTCACCCTTGCCTTATTCTTGATATTTGGAAGAAAAACATTTGAAGTTTCCCAGCAACTATGATAGATGTTGTTGTTAGGTGCCGTTGAGCCAACTAGGACACATAGCGACCCTGTAAACAATGGATCTGAACTTTGTCACATCCTGGGCCATCCTCATCATCTCTGACATGTTGAGCCCATTGTTACTGTCACTGCATAAATCCATTTTGTTGAGGGTCTTCCTCTCTTTTGCTGACCTTTCCAAACATGTTGTCTTTCTCCAAAGGTAAACCCCTTCTGATAACATGCCCAAAATATGTGAGACAAAATTTCACCATTCTTTCCTCCAAGGAATACCGTGGCTGCGCTTTCTCTAAGACATATTTGTTTGTTCTCTTGGCAGTCCATGGAATACTCAACACCACACAATTAAAAATCATCCATTCTCCTATCATTCTTAGTCACTACCCAATTTCAGATGCATAATAGGTAATTGATAGTAGATGTAGGGATTTTTTTCCCCCTTTCAGATGCCCTTTTCAATTTGAGAAAGTTTTTAGTTCATTCCTAGTTTGTTGAAATTTTTTTGTTGTGAGTGTTGAATTTTGTGAAATGCTTTTCTGCATTGATTGAAATGATCAGATGGTTTTCCTCCTTTCCTAAGGTGTAAATTTATAGAGGTGAAAACAGATGTGGCCAGATAGTTCAGGAAAGAGGAGTAAAAGTGGTAAAGAATTAGAACGAGCATAGACATACAACATAGGTAAACGAACTTGGCCTTTGTATCTTAGCTCTTACACCTTGTGTACCTCGGACTCGAAGCACATTAGCCACTTTGAACTTCAGCCCACGTGTCTGTAAAATGGAGGGAATAAAATCAGCTTTTAAAAGCTATGTGAGTATTTAATTAAAAAACACAGCATGTATAAACATAACAACATACAACATAAACATAGACATTGTTGCACCGGCTTCTGGGTGTGATATTATAAAGGAATCAGTCACTTTGAGGGTGAAAATAAAGGAATGTTTGCAATTTTGACAAAAAAATCTCGAGTTAACTTCAGAATAGGCATGGCTGAGGAGGACACAAATATTTATGTAAATATATTTATAAAAGCCTTCTCTGAGTTTCCTTCTTAAACATGAAAAAAATTCTTTGTTATTGTTATTATATATCAAGTGCTCAGATGGCAGTATATCTCACTCCAGAAGATACAGATTTATATTTTTCAAGAAAACCATGAATCTACAAATGGTTCAAACATAGGTAGAAATCATTCCTCACGACTAAATGTATACTTATGAAACATCCTCATTTAGATTTCCAATTCAGTCTAAAATCTTTCTTTAACATTATGACAACAATTGGTAACTGCTAACACTTACTCTAGCCTATACTAGAACCACAGTAGTTCAGTGTATCCCAATGTGAGCTGTATCAAGTCAGCGATATCAACAATGTGGCATTAAAAAAGCGATGTTCTGGTCAAAAAGCTGTGCAAACATCAGGTTAATTATAATTAAACATTTGTTTTAATCTACAGACTTTCAGATACTAATGTGAATCTCTGAAAGGCATACCTAAACACTGGAATTTCCCAAACATATTAGATTCTAGAACTTCTTTTCACACTGCACAATCCTTTGGGGACCATCTTTAGGAAACCCTGCTATTTTTCTTACTCCTCTCTTAGTGGCTGTATTTCAGAAGCTTTATCTCCTCTCTCAGTGGCACTGTATTTCAGAAGCATTAACCTCCAAGTCTTTTTTGAGAATTCAAACATATTCATAATATGAATCACCATCAGAGACCATCATCAGATAAGGTTACAGCATCCTTAACTAGTACTATGCCTAGGAGTCCCTGGGTGGTGAAAGAAATTAAGACCCGAGTTACAAACCAAAAGACAGTTCAAACTCATCTAGAGGCACCTCAGAAGAAAGGCCTGGAAACCTGACCTGTTTCTGGAAGGTCATAATCATGAAAACCCAGTGGGGCACAGCTCTAATTTTTAAAAATCTTCATTTAGAATTGACTCGGTGGCAACTGGGACTACTATCCCCATTTTGCATGGATGAGGAAGTTACCTAACATTAAATACTAGCCACTTTATGTATATTATCTAAGCTAGTCATCTCAGCATCCCTGTAATATAGGCATCATTATCTCCATTAGCAGAGGAAGGAAGTTAAGTGGGTTGTCCTGTGTCACAAAACTAATAGCAGAGTAAGAAGTGAAGCCTAGTCTTCCAGCACTGGGGCAGGAGTTCATCACAGTTGCCTCCGTCCACCAGAGCTGAGCCAGTTACTGGGCTAGAAATGGGCAGAGATACAGGTGCAAGGTCCTCCCAAAGGACAGAAACACGCAGGTGTGGCTGACTCACCTCTATCTAACCTTTCTTACAGGTGGGGGGATGTGGAGATGTGGGAATGCTTGAGTAGGTGGAAAAGAAGTTGGAGCTTCCTGAATAGGGCTTTGTTTTCTGGAAACACCAGATATTTTCAGGAGCTAGTAGTCACTCCGAACTGCAACTCTGGGATCACTGACATGACATCTTTCAGATCTGTAAGGAATTTTCTCTCCCCTATCCTTACTGGCCATACTGCTTCCATCTGACTATTAGCGCTATTGTTGGGTACCTTAGAGTTGGAACCTACTAATAGCTGACCCTTCAGTGGGTTTTCAGAGACAACAAATTGCACAGAAGGAGATTTCCCATCTTTCTCCTGCAGAGCATCTGGTGAATTTGAGCTGCCTGTCTTTGGATTGGCAGTGCAATTCCTTACGACTAGGCCACCAAACCTCACACATCTGACTAGTATCCACTCTTGGGAAGGAAGTAGGGAAAAGCTTCACTCATATGTTAATATAAATATTCTTCACTACTTTCATCTACCCCTGTTGGTGGAGATGGTGAGGATGGCACAGGATAGAGTGAGGTTTTCATCTGTTGTTCATTGATTGTTATGAGTCAAGTTGTCAACTCAGTGTTACCTAACAACCCCTTGTCCTTGCTAGATGCTGTTGATTTGATTTCACCTCCTGGAGATGCCATATGACAGAGTAGAACAGTCCCATGGGGTTTTCTAGCTATAATCTGGATGGAAAGAGACTGGCAGATCTTGAGCCCATGGTACGTCTAGGCATGTTCACATCAGCAACATTTGAGTTGGTAACCAAGCTCTTAACTATTGTGCCACCAGCAATCCCTCCCCACTTCTTCAGCACCGAACAAGGGAGGATGGTGCAGTCCGAGTCTTAAAAAAACAAGGAAATGAGTGAATGAAGTAGGATGAGGAAAATGTCTACCTGACAGTCAAAATTAAAAGTTGTTCCTAAGGTGGTTGCTTGATTGTATTAATTGGCAAGTAATTACCAGGGTGTGGGGAGCAGGCCCCACCAGAGGAAGCTTAGTGTAATTTAGTAATCCCATTGAGACATGAACAGACGATGTCCTCAGATGTTTGCACATCCAACTTTAAATTTAATTTGTGGGTGGAGGGGGTAACCTGGGATTGCCTTTATTTTTAAAACACTGAAACATGTCACACTGTTCTCAGGTTTGGATCTGTTTTACTGTTGGAGAGAATGGGTAGTGAGACATTTTCTTCTCCAACAATTGTGTTGTTTTTTTTGTTTTGTTTTGTTTTGTTTTTAAGCTACATTCAGAGGCTTTCTTGGGAGGTCCCTGGTGATGCACACAATTAAGGACTCAACTACTAACTGAAAAGTTGATGGTTCGGAGCCATCTGACGTGACTAAGAAGAAAGGCCTTGGTGATCCACTTCTGAAAAACTACAGCCTTGAACATCCCATGGACTGTATACATGGCTGTGATGTTTTAAACTGACTTGATAGCAAATTATTTGATTCTTGCTTTGAATGCTCTTTACACAAAGAAGACCAAGAGTAAAGTGTCATTGCCAAGATAGAAAAATTATTCTGAAATTATAAAAACAGACACTTAAAATAAGTGGCATCCGAGAGATTCAAGATGGCGGCAGAGACAGTGTGGTGAGCTGCGGTAGTAGCGAACCACTTAAAGCAGGGCCATTATGGCCTTCCACAGACTTCGGCTTTATTGATAATTGAACACTTAAACAGTTGATGACTGGCCCTCAGTGAAGATTGAAGCTCAACAACAGGAATTCAAGGATTCCCAAGGAGAAATGGGTGAGTCTCGTGGCTCCCACCCCACTACCCCAGAGCCCGTGCCGCGCCACACAGCCGCTGCAGCTCCATGAGGCTTCCACAGCCGGATCAAATAGATTCCCTCACCAAGGATGGATGCTGGGCACCGGCCCTCCTCAAGACTGGTACAGCGAAGCCACCACACTGACTCAAGGTGGTCTTGTACTGGAGAGAATTCTTGGAGCAAGGATGGCGGCTGTGGGGGAAGCGGGTGCCTCTGGCTGCCCGCACAAGAGGGGCCGCACACCAGCCGAGTGCCTGTGCGGTGGGGTGGGGGGGCACACCCCCAATGGCGGCCCGTGCTGGGGGTGCTGCGCGCCTCCTGCAGGCCTCCCACGCTGGGGGGGAGGGGTGGCGCACACCCTGCTGGCCGCCTGCGTAGGAGGTGGGGGATGGGATGCATGCCCACCATCTGTAGGTTTGGGTTTCCTTGGACAGGCCAAAGAAGATGATTACCTATGCATTGGAAAGGACAAAGA
>NW_006399763.1:2196840-2198768 GCF_000299155.1 Elephantulus edwardii
CCAAACTGTACAGCTCTGCAACTGCATCCTGGCCCATCCTCACCCTTCTGCCCCCAACCCTCACCTCCTTGTACCCCCAATATGTTTTTCCCAATAAAAAAAATTTTTAAAAAATCGAAATCAAATTAATGACAGTGAGTTTGAGCAGTGAATATGTAAAGCAAGGTTAATTTTTTTTCAAGGTTAATTTTTTAAGGCTAATTTTTCTATCTCTTCCTGCAGGCAAACAGAAATAAAAATACTGCTCATGGAAAAAAAAAATAAGTGGCATCCAAATTCCAGGTCAGGCATTTTCTCCTCTTTGGGGTCACAGATGATTGTGAAAGCTTATACAAATGCATACAACCTTGTGTCACTCTAAGACACCCACCATCCCTCTGTAGGTAACCTAACCACAGGCCTCTGGCTATGGACATCTCGACTGAAAAATTCTAATCTTGGCAGAAAGCAGATGCACACAGGCAAGGGACATTATGGTTCTATCTTTTAGTTTTGAGATAATTAGCCTAGACAACTTTTAGTGCTATCTCTGGGTCCACTCCAAAGAAACGTTTCACTTAATCATCTGAGGTAGTCTATGCAATATTGGCTGTTCTGAAAAATTGGCCCACAACCTGCCAATATTGATGATGTATTAGAATTGATAAAAGACATTTACCTGCAGGATGGATTTGTATTCCCATTAACTCCTCCTTAACTGTGCAAATACTGTTAACAGATACCAGATTTAATGAGATAGGTTTGGGATGGGATCGCCAAATGCTGCCAACTATTGATTCTCTAAGACATTTTGTCCTTGGCAAAGCACATGGGGAGATAAGCTGTGTCTTTGTTGTGCTTCTCTGACAAGAATCTCCTCCTCCTACACCAGAGGTCACCAGCAAACCACAAAGAGGGGGGTTAGATCAGGACCTGGGGAATGGGGTAAGTAAGGAACTTGACTCCAGGGAAAATATTCAGGAATTCTCCATCCTTTCCTGGAGCTGCTTCCCCTTGAACTTGACCCCTTCTTTCTAGACCAAGGGCCCTTCCTCGGGCTCTTCCCTGGTCAGCCTCTAGAGGGGAAATGCAAGCTTAAGTAATCCACATGTAGCTCTTGGCTGCCTTTTTAGTTACTTCAAGGATAAAGGAGCTCTGGTTACATGAACGAAAACATTTGTCTGCTAAACAGAGTCAGCAGTTTGGATCTACCAGGTGCTCTGCAGGAGAAAGATGTGACAGTCTGCTTCCATGAAGATTCACTGTCTTGGGAACCTATGGGCAATTCTACTCTGTCCTTTATGGTCACTAGAGTTGCAATCAATTCAATGGCAGTAGATTCAAGAATTGATGATGAGAAAGAAGATGACCCTGACCAGCAACAGAGTCTCCTCAGACCCAAGGAGGGCATTTCTGGGTTAAACTCTTTAACCGGCAAAGTCAGCTGCTATTGAATCAGCATCAGTTGATGGTGAACCTGTAAGTGCTGAAATAGACCTAATGCTTCCTAGGATTCTCAATGGCTAGGTTTTTGGCATTATATTTCCAGGTCTTTCTTCCAAGGCATCTCTGAGTTTACTCAGCCCTCTGATCTTTCAGTTAGCAGCCAAGAGCCTTAACTAACTGTCATGCAGGACCTCATCTAACTCATTTAGATGTTGCCAAGTCACCATAGAGTACCATTCTCAGCTTACCTCTAGCAAATTACCTCTAATCAGACTGAAATCAGAATCATTCAAAACGATGATCTGATATGTAGCTGAGGGGCCAGAAGAGTCACTGTGGGCTGGGACTCCCAAGAGTCGCCATGCCTGTGCCTCAGAATGGCTCAATTCCTGACATTGAACCTCACCATGAGTGGCATCTGAATGGAGCGTGTGGGATAGAGTTTTGAAAGCAGCTGTTCCTAAGCTGAGTTTTAGGGCAAAGTGCCTAAAATCTGGACACTC
>NW_006399763.1:2198868-2221524 GCF_000299155.1 Elephantulus edwardii
TAATTTTAATGAACATTTACAGAGATTTTGGATTTCCATTCATTCATTGCTACAATTCTTGCCCCACCCAGCCCTCCCCCCTGCCATGTTATTAATTATTAATGAAGGAATTCTAGTAGTCTAGTCCATAGGGACTTGTACGGTTAAAGGTGGCTAGTTCTAATTCATTAGCAGCTCTACTGGAGAACAGGGAACAATTTCCTCCAGGATGATTTAGAGCCTCTGAAAACCTTCTGAAGGGTCAGCTATGACCCCCTCAGCAGCAATGAGTTGTGTTTTGTTGAGGTAAGTTGTAACAATAAACTTGTCATAAATCAGATGCCATTTCCTAACAGCACTAGGATTCCAGCCCACTTGAATGTTTTCAAGTTTCTTTTAAAGAAAATTAAAAATTATCTTAAAGTGAAGAAAAATTAACTATGAATCTAATGTCACATCATCATCAGCTCTGTGAATTGGGATAAGATCCAGCCTTTGGTCTGAGAGGAAAATACCCCAAGCCAGCTTGGGTTGAAAGAGCATCCTCTGGGAGCCCCTCGTTTAAGGTTTTAAAAGAGAAGGGCAGGAGAAAGAGAGAGAGAAGGGAAGAATTATTTGTATTGGTATTAAGTGGATTAAATCTTAATATTGTCTAATTATAGCAGGCATTTACTTTCAGCCTGGCTTCTTGTTCCTCAAAAAAATCTTAACACCTCACCCAGCTTTCCATTAAGCCTCACAATTTAAATCTGCCTCTAGTCATCTGAATGACAGTCTGGTATGGACTCAGAGCTTTCTTTTTATTCAGTCTCTGAAAATGAAAGTTAAAAAATTATATGTGCTCACAACCCCCTAGCAAGAAGGAGGTGGCCACTGGCATGAGTCTTGGAGAACAGAGCGTCCTCACCCTAGTCTCCCCTTTACTGACTTTTAGTCTACCTTATGTGCTCATCAGTAATATTGTATAAGAAGAGTTTTCATGATTTGTGCCACTATTAGAACCTCTACTCAAAATAAAAAATAAATAAATAAATAAATAAATAAATAAATAAAGAGTTTTCAAAAGCCAGTCAAGTTCATTGCAAAGAGGATAAAATTTGTAATGAGGCAAACTTAGATTCAAATCTTGATGGGGGAAGTGGTTTCTGCAACTTACTAGATGGTAGCCTTAGAAAACCATATAGCCTTTCTGAAAGTGTTATATACATTCGTTTTGATAGGGATACAAAATTGATGGTATAAGAAGTTGCATGATATATACTAGTGCTCAGTACATATTGATTTGTTTGTCAGTCAAGAGAATAGAAACAGACTTCTGAAGATATCAAACAGCAGGAATTGAATGCAGGGACTTGGTTGTACAGGCGATGGAAAAGGCTGGGGGTCAGCCAGGGGACAGTGAGGCATCCCAAAGGTCAGCAACTGCAGAAAGCCACTGCTCCCCAAAGCCAAGGGCACAAAGGGAGGAGGCGGTTCACCAAGACCAGGCACCAGCAGGAAACTGAAGTTACACACAGCAGGAGCAGGCGTCACAAAAGAAACACAGCTGCTGCCAAAGATGGCACCCGAAGCAGAGAAGGAGGGAAGAAACACTGCACTTCCTCCTGCCCTCCTCCTGTCTCTTGCCAATGTCTGCCACTGATCGCATCCAGCCAGCAGCCTGCTCACCTGGCGTCCAGAAGCACAGCTTGCAGGACCAGCTCCTTGTCTATAGAGCAGAGGTGGGGCTAAGGAACAGATGTACAAGCAAACAGATCCAAGGAGCCTTGAAGTCCAGAAGCTCTGAATCTGCCTTGGCCTCTCCACACTTAGGCCAGGCCTCAGATGTTGCCCAAGCTTCTCCTTTGCTCTTCAATACTGTTCCTCCGCTCTGGTCTTAAAGCTCTCTCTGCTAAATGGACCCTGAATAAACAGAGTGGAAAGCTCCTAGAAATTCAACACAAGGCCCCTCTCTGAACCCATCCTATTGTGCAAGATGGTTTGGGCAGCAGCAGGAGGCTCAGCATACATGCTTTGAAGAGTTAACAGGAATATTGCCTGACCTGAGGATGCCTTGCTCTAAACCCTGCCTTAAAAGGAGTCCAAATGAGATGCATTAGCGGGGAGAGGGAGGTGAAGAAGTGGGGGGAAGAGAAAGAGAAGGAGGCAGAAAAGGAGAAAAAGGTGAAGATGAAGAGGAGGAGGAGGAAAAGGTAGAAAGGAACCCAAGGATCCCACAGGAACCCGCAATCACACACCTCACCTCCAGTTTCCTAAGTGGACCTGAGCATGGCCTGGTCCTCTCCCCATTTGTCTTTCAGAGGAAGGAACCTATAGCTTGTGTCTTATAAGACCTGAGGGATGACCATTTACAGGACGGGAGGTCAATTGATAGGGAGAGGTGAGAGGAGGTCGTAAATGCAACTCTGATCTACCAAGTGGGGTGTCCACACATATGAAGCTCCCTCATGAAGAGAGATGTATCTGAGGATGTACAAGGGGCAGGATTAATGCCAGAGGCTGGAAGCCATCGCCAGCTCTTTCTGCACTTCAACTTTCCAGCACAGAATTTTCCAAGAATCCAAGAGTTCTGAATTTGAACTTGCCTTTCCGGTTGTTTGGTTATTAACTCAATTTTAACTCAGAATGGCCCCATCTTGTTAAAGTGCAGATAGACATTGTATGGTTCTATAGAGTGTCTAGGCTGTCACCAGGTCTTCCTTCCATGGTGTCACTAAAACGCACCCCTGCCATCTGGTCAATTCCAACTCACGGTGACCACCACTGCTTTTCAAAGCCTGTAAATCTTAACAGCAGCAAATTGCCTTATTTTTCTCCCACAGAGCAGCTGCTCGAGTTGAACTTCTGACCTTTTGGTGCCACTAGGTGAGGTCAAACCACCAACCTTTAGGTTAGTAGTGGAGTCCAAACCATTGCAGCAACTCTAGGATGTCACGAAGGTATAATCACTGAGTTATGAGTATAGAAAATTCTCTATTTAGTATTTCTTAGCTTGATTTGTGAGCTTCATGGCTTGAAAATGTCATTTGTACTCTTGTCATAAATCCACTCAAAACATTATGGGTGAGTTTAGATGAAGGTGATCTGGTTACTTAAAAAACAGACACTGGACTCTGAGAGGATGAGTTCAGGAAAACAAACTGAAGACAAAGAGGGGAGGGGTAGAGGGTCAAGACTTACACTTGTTCATGGGCCAGGAACACACAGGGTCTGCCTTACACAGGGCAGCTGAATGCGGGGTTTCTGAATCTGGCACCCTTAACCCTCTAGGTGAACTCCCTTGGGTTTGGAAGGACCCTTAAAAAAACCCTCTGGATTTTTTTAAGCTAGACTTTGTTGAATGTGGCAGACTTTGTTCTGAACACATGTTCACACTTAATCTTCCTAGGGAGATTACATGTAAATGTACTGTTATTATCCCTATTCCACAGATAAGGAAACAGACAAGGTTAAGCAACTTGCCCAAGGCCACTCTGCTCAGAAATAGAGAAGATGGAATTTAGATACATGAGTCTGAGTCTCTACCTGGTTCTTAATCACCAATCTATACTCCCTCCCAGTTCATGGAAAATGTCTTGTGTGCTTGCAGGGCTTCATCACGCTCTCGGAGGAGACCTTAGCCCTCTAGATGGTGAGGAGTCACAGGACGCTGTTTCAAACATTTGAAGACATGCTCACATCCTCCTCAAAGCTGGTGTTCTTGGCAGAAGATTCCCACCTCTTTTCCTTTTCCTTCCATAATAATTAGATTCATTCCTGCCCAGCTTGTCCATTTGTGGACTCATTCTGCCATGCCCGTTGTCCTTTGAAGGAGGTGACCCAAAACTAAAACTAATACCCAATTTGTTTGACCTTGCCCTGTGTTAACAGAATTAGAGATAATTTCTGCCCATTATTTTTATACACAGCAAGCAAGAGAATTAGACTTCTGGGCAGTGAGGGAGCTCTAGTGGCTTAATGGTAAGGAGTTGCATTGCCTACAGAAAGGTACACAGTTTGAATCCACCACCTGCTCTGCAGGGGAATGATGAGCAGTCTCCTACTGTGCTATTTGCTGCCTCTGAAAACTCATTGGTGGGGTCAACTGCAAGTCACTTTCGATGCCACAGTACATAAAACAACAACATATCCATTTCACAAACATCTAGTGAACATCTGCTCTGTGAGTGAGTCTTTGCCTTCAAGGAGTCTTAGGAAGGGAGGGGTGTGTGTGTGTGTGTGTGTGAGAGAGAGAGAGAGAGAGAGAGAGGTGGTAGTAAGGAGGGTGGGTTGTTGGGACACTGAAAACCCATATCCAGATACGGGCTAATCTAGATCTCAAGAAAATATATCAAGCAAGGTAAACGAGAAGGAAGTGAGAATTCCAGAGCCTAATGAGTGACCCTACCACATCACATCAGAAGCACCTTGCCTATGGCTGTAAGGAAGAATCTGGCACTGTACTGGCAAAAGGAGCCATGGCACTATAGAAATCAGCTTTGTTGCTGTTGTTAAGAGCCATAGAGTCAACTTCAACTCTTAGCCACCCTGTGAACAAAGGAGCTGGACTCTTGCCATCCTGTGCCATCCTCATCATCTCTTACATCCTCGAGCCCATTGTTACAGTCACTGTGTTAATGCTGTTAGTCAGCTAACGCCTTTCCCTCCTTTACACTCTGCCATTAACTTGTTAAACCGAAGTGTTTAACTTTCTATTTATTCTAATTAAATCTCATGTTACTACTTTCTGCTCATTATTTTTTTTTATCTAGATGGCACATAACAACAACAACAGACCCTTGTTTCTGCCTGTTAATGATTTCTTCCAAATAATAAGACCTCACCCTTGTGTAATTGATGAAGATGTCCAAAGAACTAGAGGTCAGGACAAAGTCTTGCTCCCACCAGACACGTCCTCTGAGTTCCTGCCAGTCAGCAGTCCTCAGGTGTACGTGGTCAACCAGTTATTAGCTCTTTCAACTAAGAGCCAGGCTACCTCACAAGTTTCCATTGTGCAAAGAAGTCAAGAGACACTATACCCTCTCTTAAAAATGCAGATGTACCACATCATTCACAGTTCCCTTATCAGTCAGCCAGTGACACCAGTAGAAGAGGAGATGAGGTAAGACTGGTATAACTTGTTTTGAGTAGACCCCTCTAGTTCCTTGGCTACTTGTGCTCCCCATTCCAAGGGATGACAGCCATTCATTTGTACACACTACACTGCAGCGAACAGGGGTGGTTTATCAGAAGAATTTATTAGTCACCTGCCAGATGTCCATTTCCTGTGAATGCCTCTCCAGGGCAGCCACAGCTCATTTTTCAGTGGTGGCTTGCATTTTTCCAGGTTTCAGTGGAGCTTCCAGATAAAGGTGGACCAGGAAGAAAAACCTGGTGGTGTCCTTTTCAAAGTCAGCCGAATGCAACTCCATAGATCTCCACAGATCGGTCTGCAATAGGTCACAGTGATGGTGCAAGGTCAGGAAGTGTTTTGTATTGTTGCCCATGGGTTACCATAAATCACTTAGACTGCAGCCAACAACAACAGGAACACTTTTGTAGAAACTTCTCTTCACACTTGGAGGTTTGTCGTCATGCTCTTTGGAAATGGGAGCATTTGCTCACCCCATTCTTTGGGACTCTCTCATATTTGCTATGGTTTACGATAGCTTAACAATAGCTGCTGAGCAAGTGAAGTTTCCATTTTTATTTTTTTCCCCCTATGACTGAGACTAGGAGCTGCAGTTGAGGCCAGGGGACCTGAACTCTCTCTGCACACCCTGTCGTCCTCCTCGGGCATCCTCTCCTCAGTCAGAGATGCCACCTCCAAAGTATTATTTTCTCTTTCCAGACTGATAATCATTTTTGAAAGACCAACAAGAATTTGGCATTTTATAAGTCAGTCCCATACTCATTTTAGGACTTTGCATTGTAGCTTAAAGGAACCTTGGAGGGCAGTTGTTTAAACCATCAAAAGTTTGGTGATTTCAACACACTAAACACTCCACAGGAAAAAGATGTGGCAATTTACTTCTGTAAAGATGAACTGCATTGGAAATGCAGTTGGAAAAGGCAGTTCAGGATTGACTCAAAGGTAGTGAGTTGGTGGATTTGAACTTGATCTTGTAAGTAGAGGAATCACTGAAGGTTCTAGAAAAAGTGAACAATATGATCCTACCTTAGGTGGAGAGTTTCAAGTGTTTGACTGCTTTATATCATCAACATTTAAGATTGTGCGGATCTTAACAAGTAGTGGCTGACATTGAGAAGAATGGGAGTCCCAGAGCACTTAACTGTGCTCATGTGAAAACTATCTGGACCAGGAGGCTGTTGTGCAAACACAGCAGGTGAATACTGCATGGTTTAAGGAAGGTTTTAAGAAGGTTAAGGTTTAAGAAGGGAGTGAATCAGGT
Source organism: Elephantulus edwardii (assembly GCF_000299155.1). Taxonomy (NCBI): domain Eukaryota; kingdom Metazoa; phylum Chordata; class Mammalia; order Macroscelidea; family Macroscelididae; genus Elephantulus; species Elephantulus edwardii. Next base: position 2,205,240 of record NW_006399763.1, read on the forward strand.
TTGTATTTTCTCTATATACCTATTCAATCTGTATGCTGAGCAAATTCTTCAAGAAGCTGGACTCTATGAAGAAGAATATGGCATCAGGATTGCAGAGAGAGATTCATTAATAACCTGTGTCATGCATGTAACATAACCTTGCTGGCTAAAGGTGAGGAGCACTTGAAGCATTTGTTGCAGAAGATCAAGGAATGCAGCTTGCAATAAGGATTGCATCACAATGTCAAGAAAACAAAGGGGATTTTTTGACACTGGATGGATAGGCAACATTATGATGGATGGAGAAGAGACTGAAACTGTCTACAACTTCATCTGACTTGGATCTACAATTAACATCCTTAATACCAGCAGTCAAGAAATAAAGAGACATATTGCGCTGGGAAAGTCAGTTAAGGACCTCTCAAAATCATTGAGGAGTAATGATGTCAGTTTCAAAACTAAGGTGTGTCTAACTCAGGCCATGGTCTTTTTGATCACTTGCTATGCATCTGAGGACTGGACAGTGAATAAGGATGACATAAGAAGAATTGACAGCTTTGAGCCGTGGTGTTGGAGAAGAGCACTGAACATCCCATGAACGTCCAAGAGAACAAATAAATACGTCTTGGAGAGGGTGCAGCTGGAGTGCTCTTTGGAGGCAAGGATTACTAGGCTTCATGTATCCCATTCCTTGGAGAGGGACATGATGTTGAAAGGATGGAGGGTGAGCAAAGGAGAGGAAGGCCCTTGACCTGGTGTATTGACACGGTTACTACTGTAAGGGGCTCTAATAGATCAGGAAGTGTGAGGATGGCACAGAATCAAGGTTCAGATCTGTTGTTCATAGGTTTGCTATGCTTCATACTTGACTCGATGGCAACAACACAGTCTGTAAGCGCAGTATGTGGGTGTGCGCGCACGCGCGCGCGCACACACACGCAAACCAAATAAACCACCACCGACTCGTAGCTGACAAGTCAGAACCTACTCATAGCTGACCCCTCACGGGTTTCTGCAGGCTGTAAATCATGCATTTTTTAGGCCATCTTTCTCCACAGAGTCCCTGGTACATTTGAACTGTCAGAGACGAACTGCTTTTGAATTAGCAATGCAATTCCCTAGAGACTATACCACCAGATCCCCGTAAGCACGAATGCAAAATATACTAGCTAAGGTTGATCAGTTTATATTTATCATATGGAAGATAAGGAGAAGCAGTTTTATGTAGGATTTGGAGTTAGAAACACCTGGGTTGAAATATCAGCCCTTCACTCAAAGTGAAGGGACCGTAGACTAACTCTTTGTCAACTCTGTACTTTAGTTTCTTTATCTGCACACTGAGGATATGGTTTTATCCACCTCACAGTTGCAGAAATAATAAATATCAAGTGTTCCCAAAACAGTATAATTTCCTAATAAAATCTGAATCCCCTCTTTCTATCAGGAGGGGCTGGTCTTTAAAAAAGATATCATGCTGGAAAAGTGGAAGGTCAGGGTAAAAGAGGAAGATCCTCAATGAGAAGAACTGACACTGACTGCGACAAAGGGCTTGAGCGTATCTGTGAGGATGATGGACTGGATGGAGCAAGATTCAGATGAGTTGTTCATGAGGTCGCAATGAGTCACAGTTGGCTGAATGGTACCGAAAAATAACCACATTTGAATCTTTTTTATTTGTTTTATGGGCACATATGGGTCAGTTTGCTAGCCTCCTGGTAAACCCAGTGGGGAGCTGTACTCCTGGAATAGCCTGGGGAGAGTGGGGGTCCTTGGATGTAGTCTCCATGGAAGAACCTCACTTCTCAAGCTCAGGGCTCAGGGTGGTGCCTGCTTGCTATATTTCTGAACTGCTGTCCACAGAAGCGACCCACTCCCCCACCCCACCCCCACCCCCGCCCCAGTGCCCTCAGCTCTGAGGGACAGGGAGTGATGCAGGTGGATTCCTAGAGTTCTGATCACTGTGTCCACCCTATCAGCACCACCTGGGTACCTTGTCAGGTGCTGCAGGATTATTAGCTGGAAGAACCGGTTTTCAATGGAGCTGATGTAGGTGGTTCTTGTGAGGAGACTGCAGCCTGAATGGGAGGCCCCAGGCCCCAGAACTGGCATGTGTCCCAAGGCCCCAGGCCAAAGCACCCAGCTTCCTGCTCGTGTGGTCTGTCACCTCTCTCACACCTGGCCACCTCCTCCCACCCAGCCAGGGGTGTGCAGAGACAGAAAATGGGATTCACTAGGGGAGGCTTGGCTGGTGCAAGAGTCATGCATGCCGTCCAACGATTAGTCTAGCTGTTCAGAGGTCAGCCTTGAAAGATGGCAGCAGTGGTTTTGTGCCATGGCACTGCCAAAGTGCCCTCTGTTCTGGAAGAGCCGGCTCAGACCACCAGCTTTCCTGGCCAGAAATAGCAACATTTTTCACAAAACAGGGTTTTTTAGGGTAAATAGTAATTATAGATTTATTAGAAAGTTACATCCCCAAAAGTATGCACATTCCCCCTTGAAAGGAGATAAGGAGAAAAGACCCCAAACCATTTTTATATTAATTCCTGCATATACCCTTCAAATCTGGCAAGAATCCCTGAGCCTAGGAAATACTAATATATCGTGTTGGCCAAAATACTGGGCTTTTGTAGACTGTTTCCTTAAGTCCTCAATATATACTTAACAAAACTCAAGAAAAAACACAAAATACGCACTCCTTGCATTGAGTCAGAACTGACTCAGAGTTGACCCTTCAGTGGGTTTTTAGGGCATAAATCACATAGGAGATTGCCCCTTTTTCTCCCATGGAGCCACTAATAGATTTGAACTGTGCACCTTTGCATTGGCAGTGCAACTCTTTACTTAGGAGGCCACCAAGGCTCCGTGTGTGCTTATAAGTTAGATATTATTATTGCCTTCATTTTACAGATGAGCAAGCAGAGACCCAGAGTGACGCCTGAGAGGGAAGTTTTGGCAGGTGGTGATAAATCGTCAGCTTTGCTTCGGGGGAAAAACACCTTGCTCAAGGTCGAATAGCTAAGAAAGTGACAGCGATGGAATTTGAATACTTGGACATAATCTGCACTGTGTTTTAGTTCTTTTCTTGGGATAGAAAGTCCAAGATTTGAAGACCTGGAAAAGATGTCTGAAAATCCCTGGGTTCCAATTCACTTCCTCTTGTGCCTCCTACAACTAAAATACTCCCAGGCTCTGTCTAGTGAGCAGGTTCATCTGGAATTTTAAGACCTTCTGAGGAAAGTTGAGGCAGAACAGATTTCTCAGCAGTCACTGTCACCATACACACATACTCCCAACTCTCTTGGGTCCATGCTACTAGAACAGTCACTGGGGGCCTACACAGATGGAGGGGAACTTTGGATCTCCCAACAAACACCAGGACTGAGATGTACATATGTCAGAGAGTCCATGCACACATACACACAGGAAAATGTGGGCAAAGAAGCCAAGTGATTCCTTCCCCCTCCTCCATGATTACTAGTTTGTCTAGGAAAATAATGGGTTACAATTCAAGTTCAGGAAAGACTTGGGATACAGTTCTATCGAGACAGCCTCTTCTCAGCAGTTCTCTGAGAAGTACTCCTCTCTCTGAGTCTCAGCCTCTTGACCCCTTGGCCCCAGAAGCCACGGGATTCTTGCTGTCTTGCTAAAAATCCTTGGGCACCAGAGAAACTGCTCTGCCTTCCACAAACTTTTCCTAGGTGAGCAGTTTGCAGTGGATGCTGAGAAGACATTTCATGCTTGTTGACCTTACACCCCATGAGAGTAGTGACATGTGCTTTGGTAACTGCTATTTACTCAGTAACTGATACATAGTAATTGCTCAGTTAATATTTGTTGAATGAATGAATGCTGTCAATAACTTTCTAGGCCTATGGGAAGAAGATCCTCTGAGCTGCAGCGACCCACAACAGGAGCCCATTTGCAGCCTGGGAGAGCCTACATTTGGTGGTTCCTGGGAGCTCAGCTGCTCCCTCCTACCCACCGCCCACCCTGCTCAGGATGTGTGCACCATTCCTGTCACTCCTCTAACTTGGAAAATAACTCTGGATTTTATCTTCTGACTGGGCCAACAAGGAGAGAATTTTTAAAGTTTGAAAAGTTATGCCTTAGAGGGAAGTTTTGGCAGGTGATGATAAATTGCCAGCTTTGCTTCAGAAAAAAAAAGAAGGGGGGAAAAAAAGAGCAAGCATATCTCTTCTCACTCCCCACCAGGGAGATTTTTTAAGGATCTCAGCACTTTTTAGTACAAACAGTAATATCCACCAATCCCACCTCTGGATAGAAAAACACGTTAGAAGAAACTATAAACATAGCAAAACTTGTTTCCTTAAGCACTCACTCCCCACCATTGAGTCCAGGCTGACTTATGTGACCCCCCATCAAGTTTCCAAGGCTGTAAATGTTAATAGGAAGGGACCGCCCGTCCTTTTTCTGCATTATCACTGACAGATTCCAATGTGTGGTCTTTTGAAAAGTAGCACAATAAATCACACACTATGCCACCAGAGCTTCCTTCTACAAGTGCTGTATGAAGGGGGGAAAAACCAAAACAAAACAAGCAAGTCCAGCTGATTCTGATTTATGGTGGTCCCCTGCTTCCACAGAGAATTACTGTTGTTGTTGTTGTTGTTGTTGTTGTTGTTGTTGTTGTTAGGTACCATCAAGTCGAGTACTACTCATAGCGACCCTATGAAGCAGATCTGAACCCCGTCCTAGCTTATGCCATCCTCACACACTCTGACACACAAGAGCCCATTGCAGCAGTCACTGTGTCAATTCACCTAACTAAGGGTCTTCTCCTTCACTGTACCTCCACCCTCCCAAGTATCATGTCCCTCTCCAAGGAATAGCCCCTCCTAGTCACATGCCCAAAGTATCATCCTTGCCTCCAAAGAACATGCTGTCTGCACCCTCTCCAAGGCATATTTGTTTGTTCTTTTGGCTGTCCATGACATGGTCAGTGCTCATTTCCAACACCACAGCTCAAAGGCATCAATTATTTATCTCTATTTATTGTCCAGCTCTCAGATGCGTAGCAAGTGATCAGAAAGACCATGGCCTGAATCGGACGTACCTTAGTCCTCAAACTGACATCATTACTCCTCAATACTTTGGAAAGGTCTCTAACTGCTGATTTACCCAGTGCAATATGTCTCCTCATTTCCTTACTGCTGGTATCATGGGTGTTAATTATGGATCCAAGTTGTTGACAGTTTCAATCTCTTCTCCATCCACCATGATATTGCCTATCTGTCCAGTGGTAAGAATCTTTGTTTGCTTGACATTGAGATGTAATCCAAACCAAAGGCTGCATTCTTTGATCTTCTGCAACAAGTGCTTCGAGTCCTCCTCACTTTCAGCAAGCAAGGTGGTGTGTCATCTGCATAAGGCAGGATATTGATGAGTCTCTCTCCAATCCTGATGTCACACCCCTATTCATAGAGTGCAACTTCTCAAATAATTTGCTGAGCATACAGATTGAATAGATATGGAGAGAAAAGAACTACTACATGGGATTTATTTGACAGTAATCTGTCAAGGATGCAATATCCAGGCTTTTCTTCCATCTCTTGGTGCATTTGAACCTTTAAATTAGCAGTTGATAGCAATTGTATGAAATTGTTGTTTTTTAGTGTTGTCAAGTTGACTATCACTAATAGTGAGCCTATAAACAGCAGATCCACACAGTATGAAAAGATGGCATCAAATATGGGGAGGGAGTTTCTAGAAACTCTTCAGCCACAGTCAAAGTAACAAACCCAGTAAGAAAACACTGTGTGCCAGTGGCACTGTTTTAAGTGTAATGACTTTATGAATCAATTCACTTCTCACTTAATTTGAGGAAAGTATATGACTATTATGCCTTTCGTTGTTGTTGTTATGTGCCATTGAGTTGCCAGGGACCCATAGCATCCCTATGTACAACAGCCCTAAACCCCAATCTATCCTGTGTCAATCTCATTGTCTCTGACACACCTGCCCCCATTACCCTAGTCATTGAATCAATCCATCTCCTTGAGGGTCTTCCTTTTTTTCCTCCCTCCACCCTTCCAAGCATGATGTCCCTCTCCAAGGAATGGTCCCTCCTTGCAACATGTCCAAAATATATTAGATAAAGCTTCAGAATCCTTTCCTCCAAGGAGCAGCCTCTCTCCAGAATAAACCTGTTTGTTCTCTTAGCAGTCCATGGCATATTCAGCACTCTTATCGACCACCACAGCTCAAAGGCATCAATTCTTCTCTCATTCCTAGTCATTGTCCACATCTCTAATGCATAGCAAGTGACTGCAAAGACCATGGCCTGTATCAGGTGCACCTTAGTCTCCAGAGTGACATCATTGCTCTTCAGTACTTTAGAGAGGTCTCTAACAGCAGACTTTCTCAATGCAATATTTCTTTTAATTTCCTGGATGCTAGTGCCAAGAGTGTTGATTGTGGAGCCAAGCAAACTAAAACTGTTAACTATCTCAATCTCTTCGCCATCCATACTGATGCTGCCAATTGGCCCAGTGGTGAGAATCTTTGTTTTCTTGATATTGAGCTTCAATCCAAATAGAAGACTGCAGTCCTTGACCCTCTGCAGCAAGCGCTTCAGGTCCTCCTCAGTTTCAGAAAGCAGGGTTGTGTCATCTGCATAACAGATTGTTGATGAGTCTTCCTCCAATCCTGATGCGACATTTCTCCTCATAGAGCCCAGCCTCCCGGATAATCTGTTCTGCAAATAGATTGAAAATTGTATACCGATTGATATATTTCAACAAACAGATGCTGCCCTAGATGTACTCACCAATCTGTGCCAAGAAATCTAGAGGTCAACCACCTGTTTAACTGACTGGAAGAGATTTATATTTGTTCCCATTTCAGTGAAAGGTGATCTGACAGAGTGTGGAAATTATCGAACAATAACATTCATATCACATGCAAGCAAGATTCTGTTGAATATTATAAACAAATGACTGGAACAGCACATCAACAGAGAACTGCCATAAGTGCAAGCTGGATTTAGAAGAGGCCACAGTACTAGGGATATCATAGCTAATGTTAGATGTATCTTGGCTGAAAGCAGGAAGTACCAGAGGAATGACTATCAGTGTTTCATTTATTATGCAAAGGTGTTTGACTGTGTGGATCATAACAAACTGTGGCTGTCTCTGAGAAGAATGGGAATCCCAGAACACTTGATTGTGCTAATGAGAAACCTATACTTGGACGAGGAGACAGTCATCAGAACAGAGCAAGGGAACACTGAATGGTTCAAAATTGGGAAGGGTGTACACCAGGGATGTGTCCAAACTCCATGTCTATTGTACAGATAGGAAAACTGAGCTATTGAGAAGACACCCACCAATAATCACAAAATTGACAAGGATTTAAATCTAAGTCTGTGGCTCCAAGTCTGGGCTTTTATACATGTACTAAAATGACTCTGTTAATCATTAGTGCACTCATTTATTGAACTCTGTTGGCCTAGTCTGTAGGAAGGTGTCCTGTTAACCCAAAGCCAGTGCCTGTTTGGTAGTCCAAATTCACCAGCTTCCTCTTGAGAGGAAGGTGGGTAATCTCCCATACTGTTTACAGTCTCAGAAACCCAGTGAAAAGTCAGCTAGGAGTTGGTTCTGACTTGATGGCAATGAGAAAGATACAGTTCCCTTTACTAATCAGACAGTCAGCTGAAGGGAGTTCTGATGGCCTTGTGGTAAGCAGCTGTGTTATCAACCCAAAGACATGAAGTATGAATCACCCAACTACTCCTCAGGAGAAAGATGGTAATCTTCTTTTGTGTGATTTATCACCTCTGAAAACCCAGTGGAGAGTAAGCTAGGATTTGGTTCTGACCCACTGGCACTTAATAACTACCATATGGCAATATAGATGTAGTCAATCTAATTGTTAAGTAGTCCATCAGGTGAGGTCTAATGATGATTTTTTAAACTATGCAAAGGTGTGGAGTAGGGTGTAGGGAGGAAAAGGTGCAGCAAGGAATGAATGGAAAGCCAAGTTTTCTGTAAAATTTCATTAAAATCACAATAAAAAGTTATTTTTAAAAAAACTCTGCAAAGGGGGAGGGCTAGGCAGGGAGAAAAGTGCAACAACGAATGAATGGAAATCCAAACTCTCTGTAAATGTTCATTAAAATTAATAAAATAAAATTTTTTTAAAAATATGCAAAGGTGTTTAACTATGTAGATCATAAAAAAATATGATTAACATTGAAAAGAATAGAATCCCAAAATACTTAAATGTGCTCAAGTATCAAGAAGTAGATTTTAAAATCAAGAAAGGTGTGTGTCAGGGTTGTATCCTTTCTCCATACTTATTTAATCTGTATGCTGAGAAGATAATTTAAAAACCTGGACTTTGTGAAGAAGTATGTGGCATCAGGATTGGTGGAAGACCCATCAACAACCCTCCTTATGCAGATGACACAACTTTGCCTGCTGAACGTGAGAAAGACTTGAAGCCCTTGCTTCAGAAGATCAAGGACGACAGCCTACAATATGTATTGCATCTCAACGTCAAGAAAACAAAGATCTTCACCACTAGGCCAATAGGCAACATCATAATAGTTGGAGAAAGAACTGAAGTTATTAGCTATATAATCTTGATTGGATCAATAATCAACATTCTTGGTACCATCATTCAAGAGATAAGAAGACATGTTGCTGGGAAAATCTGGTTGTCAAGGACCTCTTCAAAGTTGTAAAGAGCAAGGATATCTGTTTAAAGACTAAGGTGCACTCGATCCAAATCATGGCCTTTTCAATTACTTCCTATTCATCTGAAAGTTGTACAATGACTAAGGATGGCAGAAGAATAATCAAGGCCTTTGAGTTATGATGTTGGAGAAAACTGTTAAATAACCTATGGACTGCCAAAAGAACAAGCAAGTATGTCTTGAAGAAAATTCAGCCAGTGTATTCCTTAGAAGCAAAGATAGCGAAATTTCATCTCACATAGTTGGCCATGTTGTTTATACAATGAAATATTATTTGGTGCAAAGAGAAATTAAATCTTAATGCATGTTATGGCACAAGTGAACCTTGGAAACATTGTATTGAATTAAATAAACCGGTCACAAAAGGATAAATGTTATATTTCTTCCAGAAATGTCTGGAAGAAGTAGATGCACAAGACAAAAGTTCATTTGTGGTCACCAGTATCTGTGGGAGAGGGAAATGAGGAATCAGTACTGAGTTTCTGTTTGTGCTCATGAAAAACTTCTAAAAAGATTGTGAGGATGGTTGCATTACAAAGTGGATGCAATTCATGTCCCTGAATGGGACACTTAACAATGGCTAAAATGACGAATATTTTACTATATATATTTTACCACAACAGTATTTTTAAAAGTTTGACTGCTTTCCTTTCATCCTAACATTCAATTCTATTTGGGTTACCCAGAAGCAAACCTTCAAGGAGAAATTTAGGAGCTAGTAATTTATTAATTACCAGGGAGTTCTGGTAGCCTAGTGGCAAGAAGCCATGGTGCAATCCCAAAGGCACGTGGTTTGAGACCACCAGCTGCTCCATGGAAGAAGGATGGACAATCTCCTCCCATGTAATCAACTACCTCTGAAAAGCGGATGAAGGGTCAGCTATGGGTTTGTTTCTACTAGATGGTAAACAACAACAATTTATTAAAGGGAGCTCTGGTGGCCTACTCTATAATAATCTGCACTGCTAATCCAAAAATCACCCATATCCAGTGGTTCAAATCTACCAGTGGCTCCATAAGAAACAGAGGGGCAGGGTATTCTTATTGCAATTTACAGTCTTGGAAATCTGATAGAGGGAAGCTATGAGTTGATATGGATTTAACGGCTATGAATGACTTTGTTAAGGAAGTACATCAGAGCTAACTACTAAGAAAGTAAGTGAAGCAGAACAAGAAAAGAAAGGAATCTCAAGGGTGGGATCAAGCGAAGTCTCACAGAGGATGGTTATTCCTGGTCCTTTCTGGGACCACAGCATGCAAGCTACATCTCAGAGACATGCCTGAGAATGGGGAGAAACAATTCCCGTGAAGTCTCTGTGTATCAGAGTAGAACTGCTCTCCATAAAGGTTTCAATGACTGATTTTTTGCAAGTCGATCACAAGGTCTTCCTCTTGAGGCTCTTCTGGGAGGATGCAAAAAGCCTTCAACATTTTGGTTAGTAAACCAGTGCATTAACCATTTTCACTCCCCAGGAAAGGAAGCATGAAAGACAGAGAAGGGAAAAATAAGAAATGCCACAGATCAGTTAAACGAAGTAGACGTGATGCTATTTCCCATCATTCCCCTTGACCTACTTGAGGAGTTTGTTTTTCTTGCTGCCATAACTTCTCTTTCTGTGGGCCTAGAGGTCCAAATTCCCAAAAGGGAGAAATTCTACCAGGCATACTCACTAAACTATGCTTCCTCTACCTTACCTAGTTAACTAAAGCTATGACTGTCACTTGGTAATTTGGGCAGCTCCTCACCTTTGAGGGCCTTAGTGGTTGCAGTTGCACTGCAAACCCAAAGGCACATATTCAAATCCACCAGCAACTCTGCAAGAGAATGGGAAATCTCTTGTGTGATTTACAGCCTCTGAAATCCACTGCAGGGTCGGCTATGAATTGTTTCTGAGGGCACATAACAACAACATACTGGTAAACCACTAGGTAAAGAAAGGAGTAACCAAGGTAGACCTGGATCATTAAGAGAAGGGATTGTCCCTGCTGCAATGGGTCCAGAGAGGGTTTATGTGTGGAGCTCAGAGCATCTCTAGGTTACTCCCATACCCAGATTAACCATGACCAGGCAATTCTGGCAAATACAACCCATGGTAACCAGGGGCTCAGACTCCTCAAGGATGAAGGACTGAACCAAGAGTGCTCAGTTCTACCTCTAGGCTAGCTTTAACAGAATGAGAGCAAGAAATCAGCCAATTAATTCTCTTTTGTATTTCCTCATGAATTGTATCTAAGCTACCACTGTGAAGAATCTGTGATGGGATGAAGTGAGTTTAATGTAAGAAGCATGATGGTTTTTATTCTCCCCTGGCTTTGTTGTGTGAAGTCCCACTCCTGACAGCACGTGTCTTAGGGGAAGTTTCTTGAAAGCAGACCTCTGGGTGAGGTTTTGTGTTTAAGTTATTTAGGGTAACTCATGAAGGGTGCATGCTGGGGCAGGAGGCAGTGGTGTCTCAGGCTGGGGTTCGCAGGGTGGACTCAGACAGGCCTTGTGGGGAGTCTGGAATGTAAGCTTGCTTTAGGCTCTCAGTCTATATAGTCTATCAAAAGGAGCCACAGTGCTGGCCTTAGAAACAAAATAGATCCATACTTGGTCTGTACATGCCACACACACAAAATGGTAAAAACAGGAGTATGGGCAGTTCACGGACATGTTCTGTTGGAAGACCTACCACATTAATTGAGTTGTTGTACTCAGAGTAAAAGCATATTCAGTTCAAAAACAGGAATGAAAAAGAGGACAGCAAGGATGTTTGGGTAGGACCATAGACCCTATGTGCCTTTGGGCTTTTAAAATCATAGCCAGCAGGCCCCGGGCAGCTTGTCAAGACAGGACAAAAGGGAAGAACATGTCCCAGGAGATTAGAGACTGTCAAGGTCACTGTAAACCCCAGACATGAAAAAACAGATCCAAGTAGGCAGAAAATTGACATTGGCAAGTTCAAGACAATGTAATTCCTCAAATTACACTTCCTTAAGTTTTGCTTGGTCTTGGAATTGTTTTCAAGTCAGGCGGATTTCCCCAGATCAAACACCATTTGGAAAACTATCACATCCACTGTTTGATTCACTGCCTCTTTCTTCCAACATATAGTTATTAAACTCTTTCTCCATAACCAGGCACTGTACTGGGCTGCCCAGGGTTAATGGGTGGGAGCAGGAGGTGCGGGGTTGGGGAGTAGAGGAGAAAAAGCTTAATATTAACACTGCCTTTATGGAGTTTTCAGGAAGTAAGGTATTAAAGAAATAAAAATGCAGATAAGTAATACCAATATCAATTGTGATGAATGTCTTGAAGAGAATACACAGGAAGTCGTGAAAGAATGTTGTTGTTATTAGGGATTATTATTAGGGATTGTCAAACTGGCTCTTATTCACGGGACCCACTGTGCAGCAGAGAAAACCATGGCCCAGTTCTGTGCTGTCTTCACAATCAATGCCCCAGGCGAGCACGCTGTTACAGACACTGTGTCAATCCATTCCATCAAGGCTTTTCCTCATTTTCACTGATCCACTACCTTGTCAAGTATATACCCTCTGCATTACCAACCATAATATAGGATACCAGAGGTGATTGAATTGAAAGTGATTTGTCATAGAGAATCAGCTCCCTGGGGAACTGACACATAAACTGAGACCTGACGGAGGAAAAGAAGTTGGGGAGGCTATCTACATTGTATAGATAAACTTCTTGGGCAGAACAGTCTATGCAAATATGTGAAGTGGGGTGGGGGGAAGGGGTTGGTGTGTGAATCAAGCAAGCAAGCAAATTAAAGCTCTCTGCTCCCTCCCACCCAAGGAATCCCCAGGTGGTGTATACAATTAATATACGTGGTTGTTTCCCAGAAAGTTGCTGGTTCAAGTCCAGCCAGAGATGCCTTTAAAAAACCCCAAAGTACCTGGAAATCTGCTTCTGAAAATTTAATCACTAAAAACCATGTGGAGCACAGTTCTACTCTGAGACGCATGGGGTTTCTATGAATCAGAATCTGCTTGCCTTGTGAGTGGTAAAATTTCCCCAAAGGTATCCAGGAAAAGTTCAGCATGTTTCTGTTAGTTGGAAGTGGGGGTGAGCTTTCAGGAAGAAAAAAAGAAAAATATTACATTCCCTCCTCAAAATAACCTACAGCCTGTTGAAGAGCAGATACCTGAATCAGATGGAAATTATTGACCTTTTCATTGAAAATGAGACCGACTAATCTCAGGTCTTTGGAAGCACTACCAACTCTACAATGTGTATGAAGTAGGCAGAATGCAGCCTTGTTTGTCAGCTTCAGAGTGAATTTGGAAACAGAACTAGTAGAAGAAAGACTCTTCGGAGAACTCAGTAAAATCTTTTAACCATTCAGGAAAAAAAGAAAAGAAGAGAAGAGAAAAGAAAAGGAGATTGAGTGTTTCTTTTCTGTAGAAGCAAGAGACCAGTGAAATAAGATCACAGAATTGGAAGTATGAGACATTGAGAAAAAGAGGGATTTTATTTTTTTTCATACAATAAAAAATGTTTGCACAGATTTGTGCTAGATAAATAATAATGAGTAAAATAGGAGCGTCCTGAACTCATAAAGCTTATAATCTGGCAGAGGAGAAATACATGGATTCAAATAATATAAAAACAAATGTGTAATTGTAAATTGAGAAGTTCTATCAAGGCGAAACCTATAGTGTGTGCTGAGGGGGTAAGCAGTGGGTAAGGAGAGGCTGTAAGCCAGCATCCTAAGTCAGGGTGCCCCCATGAAGAAACCACATTTGGTTTGAGAGCTAAAGAATTAGTAAAGATTAACTAGGCACAGAGATGGGGTAGGCAGGGCAAGAATATTTTATCCCTTGGGAAGGGCATAAGTAAAGGCCTTGTGGTAGAGCCATCTGAGGAATGAGGGAAGCTGGTGCCTGAATCACAGAAAAAGCAAAGAGAAATCATTAAAAAGGGTTATCAGGCTTGGATTTAAAAAATGTAATATATACATTTATGGAGGACTGACTGAAAGGAACACAAGAACAAGTTGTTGTTTGGTGTTGTTGACTTGCCTGTGACTCAGAGTGACCCTATGTAAAACAGTTCTGAAGCCTGCCCTGTCCTGAGCCAGTCTCATTGACTCAGACACATTGCCCCAGTTACTTTATCAATCCATCTTATCCTATCCGGGGTCTTCCTCTCCTGTGCTGTCACTCCACTCTTCCAAACATGATATCCTTCTCCATGGACTCGTGCCTCCTGCTACATGCCCAAAAGATGTGAGACAGAGCTTCAAAATCCTAGCCTCTAAGGAAAAATTTAGTTTTACTCTTTCCAAGACAAATGTCATTGTTTTCTTGGCGGTCCATGGTATGTTCAAGACTCTTCTTCAGCACCAAAGGCATTAATTCTTCTTCTGTAGTCCTTAGTCATTGTCTAGCTCTCTGATGCATAGCCAGTAATTGCAAAGACTATGGCCTAGATCAGGCACACCTTAGTTTCTAGATTGACATCATTGTTTCTCAGTACTCTCGAAAGGTCACTGACTATGGGAAGCCAAATTTTATATTAAATATTTGTAAAAAACAGACTACTACTTCAGGTTATGAGGGAGGCTGATATCAGCTGGAATGACAGGATTTTTTCATTGCCCCTCCCTCCTGAGTCAAGCAGAAGGTTTTCAATAGAGAAAGTGTGGCTTCATCTGTATTGGATTCTCTTTGTGATTTACTTCCTGGCAATTTTCAATAAAGACAGGAGAGCTGGAATCAGCAGGAGTTCCCTTCAGTTGTTCAAGAACTGTTTGCTTCCTACTTTACCTCTGTTTTTCTCCTGCATTCTTGGTGTTCTGTCCCATTATTAATACTTATAAAAATTCTTTGCCCCTGGTCTGCAACACTTGACAACCAATTTTTCCAGTGTAATTCATCTTTTGATTTCCTGACTGCTGGTGTTAATAGTGTTGATTGTGAAGCCAAGCAAGCTGTAATTGTTAACAACCTCAAGTTCTTCTCCATCCATCATGGTGCTGCCAATTAGCCCAGTGGTGAGAATCTTTGTCTTCTTGATGTTGAGCTTCAATCCATATTGAAGACTAAAATCTTTTACCTTCTGCAGCAAGAGCTTCAGGTTCCCTTAAATTTCAGCAAGCAAGGTTGTGTCATCTGCATAACGAAGATTGTTGATAAGTCTTCCTCCCATCCTGATGCCACATTCCTCCTCATAAAGCCCAGCCTCCCAAATGATCTGTTCTGTATATAGATTGAAAAGGTATGGAGATAGAACGCACCCCTGACACACTGCTTCCTGATTTTGAACCATGCAGAGTTACCTCACAAAAACAAGAAGGGAAACTATTTAGTAAGCTCTTGCAATAGTCTAGAAGAAAGCTGATGGCATTGCGGACGAAAGTGGCGACAGCTGGTTATGCTGGCACAAAGATGATAAATTTGAGACACCTTTGGAACATAAACTAGACAAGGTTTTGTGACAGACTAGATGTGAGGGATAAAAAATGTGAGGGGTTTTGACTTACGGAGTTGGATGGATACTTGGACTCCACACCAACATAGGAAATGTTGGGAAAGATACAGCTTTGTAGTAAAGGGTACGACTGATTTTTATTTTAAACATTTTGGACAGATTAAATTTGAGATGCTCATTCAAGTGGAGGTAACTGGGTGATAGAGGTCTGGACCTCAAAGGAAAAGACTGGAGAAAAAATGTTAGTTTGGGAGTCATTGGTGTATCGAGGGTTACTAAAGTCATGAATAGGGTGGGTAAGGCCATGTAGGTGAATATGAAAGTATGAATGTGTTTAGAATTATGATAGGATGTTACTTAAAGAAGCCTTTTTATTTAATGTCCAATCAACCCTTTATTGTATATTGCCTTTCCCTACATGTACGGTGTTTGTTTTGGGGTTTTTTTAGATTTTAAGGAAAATTTATAAAGAACTTGGATTTCTATTCATTCATTCATTGTTGCACATTTTCCTCCCCTTCCCCCTTCCCCCCAGTTCACTTTTCTCTTTGGAAAAAAGTTCTTTCATTGTTATACAGCACTCCTCCCACCTCACCCACCCAAGACCACTTTACTATGCAACACTTACACTGGACTAAAGAGGCTTTTTTCATCAGATAAGTTTGGAAAACATTGGGCAAAACACCAACTGGTTAGGACTACAAGACTTTTCGGAGGCTCATTAGAATTTATATAGGGTAGCGTGATAGGAGGCTAATGAGAATTGAGAATCTCCAAGAAGAGGTAAAATCGTTAGATCGCTAAACTTTTTCAACCACAAATATCCTATCATATGTGGGGAGACAAACGTTCATGCACTGCTGGCAGGATTGTAAAATGGTATAAATACTGAGGAATGAAGTTTAACATTTCTTTAAAAAGATGAACCTAAAAATCCTCTATGGCCTAGCTATCCCACTGCTAGGAATATTGTTGTTATTGTTGTTGTTATGTGCCGTCGAGTCGCTTGTGACTCATAGGGACTATGTACAACGGCCCTAAACTCTGCTCTGCCCTGTACCAATCGCACTGTCTCCAACACTCCCATCTCGATTATCCCAGTCACTGAATCAATCCACTTCACAGAGGGCCTTCCCCTCCTGCGCTGTCCCTCC
>NW_006399763.1:2223309-2328089 GCF_000299155.1 Elephantulus edwardii
ATCTGGCCTTCGCTCATTAGTGTTCAAAGCCTCAAACCTGTTCCTGAGATGGTTCTGAAATTCAGGTGGGATAGACTCAAAGTCATATTTTGGTTGCCTTAGCCCTAAAGAATATTGTCCAAGGAAATTAGAACTGAGACACAACTGGAGATATATACACTATACGTACACTTAAAATATAAGTACACTAAAAAGATTTCACAGAAGCATTATTCACAATAGCAAAAAAAAAAAAAGGAAAAAGGAAGGAAAAGAAAAGAAAACAATTCAAATGTCCTTGAACAAATGAATGGATTGAGAAATTGTGGTACAATCACACAATGAAATAATACGCAGCGCTAATGAACAGTGATTTCATAAAATACTTTATAACATGGGAGAAAGCATTATGCTGAGTGAACTCAGTCTCATAAGAAAAAATACTGCATAAAACCATCATTCTAAAAATAGAAGGATAACTAATAAGATGCGTACAGTTGTCCAAAACAAAAAGAGCAAAGGAGGACGGGGGCAGAAAAAGGGGGAAGTTGAAATCACTAGGGTAGTAGAGTTTAGTGGGTGGATAGAAGATAAAGGAATAGGAAAGATTCAATGGGGACTTGAAAAGATAGTGCAATAATAGGCATAGATCAATGGTAATTAATTATATAAAATATAACATATTCATGATTGTATGAAACACAATGTAAATGAAAGATTGCATAAAAGCCAATGCATATACCAATGAAACACAATGTAAATTAACTGTGGTATGCAAATCAATAAAAAATACAATAACAAAGTATTTTATAACACTAAGCAAGTTTTTTGACAAATAGGATTATAACTATTATATATTTTCCTTCAAGGACAAAACAATATTTCCTTTGAACAGCAAGTTGTATTTCACCAAGTTCTTTCATACAATTTCTTAGTCAACTACTAGAACATTCTGCCAGAGTGGTCTTAGTGTCCTTGTTCATGTACAAGTTTCAGGTATGTGGAGGGGCAGGTCTGGAAGTAAAGTCAGCAAATAAGTAGGCCACCAACTCCAAAATCACGTTAAATTTGATGGTCATGACTCCTCCCATATGTAAACACACAACCTCTAACAATACTATTAACTTAATAGTAGCAAGGCACATGTTTGTATGCTTAGAACTTTAATCCTGGCAGACAAAGTCAATGCTTCCAAGCCAGGTGTGGACCTCTCATCTTTATCTGGTTTATTTATTCTTAATAACTTAAGAATGGAAACACTGAGTCACACATGAAGCCAAGATGATTGAATATGACTCCAGTTTTTCAGCTTGATCTCTGTGAGGAAGTACACTGTTGTCTTCATAAAGGCCAACTTCAAAGAGTGTAGTTATACTTCCAGCATCCTTGGATTCTCTTCCCAGTAAAATATAGACCTAACATCCGCAAATGGATCCAAAACCTAATAGATATAGATACAATTTTAACCTGTATCATCACTTACTATTTATGTAGGTTCATTATTATTTTTGCTTTCATTGTTCTTATGTGCTTTTGACTCAGAGCCAACACATAGCAGATACTCCAGGGGGTTTTCAGAAGCTGTAGATCACACAGCAGGAGACTGCCTATCTTTCTCTCTCAGCGTAGTCTTTGGGATGCCAGTACAATTCATTACTCACTAGGCTACCAAAAGTCTTTTACTAATATGTCTTTTATATATTGTTTATAAATTGGGCTATTGGAAGTAGCAAATTTTTCCTAAAGGGAGCTTTGTCCTTCAAAGGGAAAGAACCCAAGATTAATTTTGAATGTGATCACAGAACTTCTCTTTTTTTGTAAAACTAAACACATTTCTTTAAATTATATTTTGGAATTACTCTTTTTCACCTCAATCATTCTCTCAACAGACTTAAGACACCTCTTCCAGGTACAGGTCTGTGCTGATTGCTGTGTGAGAACAAAGATAGAATATACTTCTCACAAGGAGTTACAGAACATATTCAGAAAGGTGAACAAATAAAAATCTTTCACAAAATAAATACATCAATATATACCAGATCTAGAAATAGGACATAGTTGGTCCCCTGGAAACCCTCTTCTTCATCCCATAGTTTTCCACATAACTAACAAGTATTCTGACTAAAGTGCCTTAGTTTCACTTTATCTGTCTTTGAACTTCATACAAATGAAATAATATACTTTTTGAATGATGTATTTTTATAAATGTTGTTGTTGTTGTTGTTGTTATATACTGTCGAGTCACTTGCAACCCATAGCAACCCTACGTACAGCAGCTCTGAACCCTTCCCTATCTTGAGCCAGTCTCACTAATTCCAACATTAATCCCTATTTCCCAATTACTATTACCAATCCATCTCATCCAGGATCTTCCTCTCTTGTGCTGTCTCTCCACCCTTCTTTCTGAGCATGATGTCCTCCTCCAAGGACAGATCTCTCCTGGCCACATGCCCAGAGTATGTGAGACAGAGCTTCAAATTCCTAACCTCCAAGAAGAAACTTGGTTTCACCGACTCCAAGACAGATTTATTTGTTTTCTTGGCAGTCCATGGTATGTTCAAGACTCTTATCTAGCACTACAATTCGAAGGCATCTATTCTTCTTCTGTCATCCTTAGTTATTGTCCAGCTCTTTGAAGCATAACAAGTAATTGTGAAGACCATGGCCTGGATTAGGTGCACCTTAGTATCTGATTGACATCGTTGTTTCCCAGTGCAATTCATTTCTTTTTATTTCCTCACTGTTGGTGTTAAGAGAATTTGTTGTGGAGCTGAGCAAGCTGTAATTGTTAACAACCTCAATCTCTTCTCCATCTATCATAGTGCTGCCAATTAGCCCAGTGTTGAGAATAATTGTCTTCTTGGTGTTGAGATGAAATTCATATTGAAGACTATAGTCCTTGACCTTCTGCAGCAAATGCTTCAGGCCTTCTTCAGTTTCAGCAAGCAAGTTTATGTGTCATCTGCTTATCATAGATTGTTGATAAGTCTTCCTCCAATCTTGATGCCCCACTCCTCCTCATAAAACCCCGCTTCCAGAATGATCTGTTCTGCATACAGATTGAAAAGGTATGAAGACAGAAAAGTAAGGAGACAGAATACATCTCTGATGCACTCCTTTCCTGATTTGTGGCAATTTTTTAGTCTTCCCTATTATTTTATGACCTTGCACATTTGAAGACAGTTTACTAGGCATTTTGTCCCTTAAGTTGTGTTTGTCTAATGTTTTCTCATGACTAGGTTGAGACTGTGGTGAGTTGCCCTGTGAGCCCAAAGGCCACATCTCGTTGGTGATTAGAATCCAACAGTACTTACACAGAAGAAAGATGGGTTATTTTCTCCAGGAAAATTTACAGTCTCAGAAATTACATGGAGGGTCAGCTTAATAAGTAGTTTCCCTAGAAGGTAACAAAGTTTTTTAGTTTGTATCAGGGAAATGATAGGCTCTTCCCAGGACATCATGTCAGGACATACAAAGTATATCTTATTATAATATGTTGTCTGTTAGCATTGAGTTTTGAATTTTTTCAATTGAGTTTTTAAATTTACCTTATATTCTTATATTCTTAGGAAAAACTCAAATTGGTCATAACGTTATGCTTTTTATATGTCATAAATATTTTGCTAATGGTTTGAATAGAGTTTTTCAAATCCATGTTTATAATAAGGCATAGTGTGCAATTTTCCTTTTCCATATTTTTGCCAGGTTCTGTTTTAAATGTCAAGTTGTCCTCATAAAGAAGTTGGTAATTTTATTATGATTGGAAGTTATATTTACAATTGGTGCTGTTCTTTCTTAAATACCTGAAGAATTTATTGAGGATGTCATCTAGTCAGACTGTGGGCTTGAGAGGGGTGGGGAGTTGTATAACAATGAAAGAATTTTTTTCTTTTCAAAGAAAAAAATGAACCGGGGGGAAGAGGTGGGCAGGGAGGAAAATGTGCAACAATGAACGAATGGAGAAAAATTAAATGGAAAGAATATGCTATAAAATATATATGTGTTACCTTAAAAATAATTTAAAAAAGAAAATGCCTTAAATTATGGATTCAATAGATATATGACTATAGTTTCTGTTTTGTCATGTGTCAGTATTAATATGCTATATTTTTCTTTAAAAACCTGTGTATTTTGTCTGTTTTCACATTTACTGGCAGAAATTATTTTTAGATTTTATTAATAATTTTAATGAAAATTTACAGAGATTTAGGATTTCCATTCATTCATTGTTGCACTTTTCTCCCTGTCCACACCTCCTCCTCAGTTCTCTCTTCTCTTTCACCCTAAGTCCACTCCACTATGCAGCCTTCATTCTGGACTACTGTTATAACAATAATACTTAATCATATGTCCCCTTTAAAGCATTCTCTCCCCCGTCTATTTAAATTCAGTGTATATAATTTATCCCATCTTTCTCAGTCTCCCTCCAATCCTGATGTCAGTCCCATTTTACAACAGTGGCACTATGCAGTATTTGTCCTTTTTTACTGAGATATATCACTCAGCATAATGTTCTCCAGGGTCACCCATTTTGTATAATATTTCATTAATTCCTTGTTTTTCTTTTTTAGAATTATTATTATTATTATTAATTTCAATGAACATCTACAGAGATTTTGGAATTCCATTCATTCATTCATTGTTACATTTTTCTTCCCACCCACCCCGCCCCCATCCAGAAATTTTTTTCTAATATCCTTCTACTATCTTTTAAATACCAATCTGTAATGAAATGCTCTTTTTCATTTCTGATATTTATATCTTCTCACTTTCTTCTTGTTTTTCCCTTTTCATAGAACCAATATTTGATTTTTCTGAGTCTCTTGTTTTACATTTGGTTTTTATTTCACAAATTTTTCTTCTCTTCATTACTTTGTTATTTTTATTCTCTTCTTGGTTTAATTTGCTGTGTTTCTTGCCTAATTTATTGAAGTGGATAGGCAACTGATTATCAGCCTTTTTCTTGTTTAATATTTGAATTGGTAAGTCTATTCCCCCATAAGGAAACTCTCTTGGCAAACAGTAAGAAGCTGTGCTGCAGGCATGTGATTTGAATCTACCAGCTGCTCCATGAGAGAAAAATGAGTAATCTCCTCCCCTGTGATTTACTGCCTCTAAAAACCTGCTGGAGGTTCTGCTCCATGGGTCAGATGACACACAACAACAACAACAATAATTTCATTAATAGTTAATTTAAAATAGTTTTAATGACTTTTTTACCCAAAGGTTATTTAGAAGCATATTGCTTAATTATGCTATATGGATTTTTCCCCTAAGTATTTATTATTCATTTCAGCTTAATTTAATTAATCATAGTACTAAAAATTCTTAGAGAGCACAGAAGGAGAGAGAATTCAACTTATTTCATGAGACCAATTTAATCTCATAATAAAACCTGATAAAGATATTCTCAGGAAAGGGGGAAAGATTATTTCATTGTTTTTCAATCTGTTAATATGTGTTTGGGCTTGTAATATAGTCAGTTGAGGTAAATGTGCACCTAAAGAGAAAATATGTACTTTTCAGTTCTGTGTGGTATTTTATATAGTACAATTAGGTTGTATTTTATTTGTTTTGTTCCAATCTGTCGTATCTCTATTGTTATTTTTAACTGCTAGTCTAAAAGTTTTTCTCAACAAAGGCACTAGGTTTAAGACCACCAGCTGCTCCACTGGTGAAGGATGGGTAATCTTCTCCTATCCGATTATTGCCTCTGAATACCCCCTGGAGGGTCAACTATGGGTCAGTTCTGACTCTTTGGTACACAACAACATCAGCAAAAAAGTTACTGAGAAATGAAGGTTGTGTTAAAACTTCCCTTTCTAATTAATTGTGGCTTTGTCTACATTTCCATTTCATTTTGTCAAATTTTTCCTTATAAAATTTGTGGATGTATTATTGTTGTTACTGTTATTGCTGTCCAGTCACCTATGACTCACAGTGACCCTATGCACTGAAGTCTACCCTGTCCTGAGCCAGTCTCACTGACTCAGACACACCTACCCCCTTTGCCCCAGTTACTGTATCAATACATCTCATCCCAGGTTTTCCTTTCCTGTGCTGTCTGTCCCTCCACCCTTCCATGCATGATCTCCTTCTCCAAGGACAAGTCCTTCCTGACCACTTGGCCAAAGTATGTGAAACCAAACTTTGGTCCAATTTAGAATCACTATTTCTGCCAGATATAACTTTTTTTCATTATTAAATACCATTCTGTTTCTTTCTCTCATTTCATCAATGCATACGTACTATGTCAATGTTCATGCTTTCCACTTCACTTTTAGCAATTTCCAGTTTTCCAACATTCAAGCTACGTACATTCCATGTTTCAATTATCAAATCATGTTTGTTATCATTTTTCCTCATTTCAGTTGACTTCACACCTGGGTTCTGCTACTACACTACTATGACTATCCTCATTCCTCTAGTGTTCATAGGGCTCACTGCTCTTGTGTGTTAAGAAGTGTGAGGTTGGACAATTGATTGAACTGAGAAATTATGGCACATTCATTGTGCAACATGCAAGAGCAATGACTTTGTAAATCACTACCTAACTTGGGAGGGATGATAGCATTATGCTAAGTGAACTAATTCAGTCCCATAAGGACAAATACTGTATAGGACTATTATTGTCAAAATAGATAACTAGTAAAATGTGTATGAGGATCTAAGGGGGAGAGGGAACACAGGGGTGAAGATGGGTGGGAGCTGTAATTATGGGGTCATACAATTTGATGAGTAGAGGGAGGGGTGGGTTAAGGAAATGGGAAAGATCCCATGTGAAAAACGATGTATACAAACTTTGTAAGTAAACCAGTATAAAATTAAAAGTTTATGTTTAAAAAAAGGCAGTGTGAGGAAGGCACAGGATAGAACAGGGTTCAGATCTTTTGTTCATAGGCTATAAGTGATACTTGACTCAATGATTCTAACAACATCTCTTTCAGATCTTTTTTGTCTGAAATGTGTTTAAAGAAACAATATTTCCACATCATGGGGCCAATGTTACCTCTTAGCAATTCTTTACAATGGAGTTATTGTTGTTAGGTGCCATCAAGTCCACCCTGACTAATAGCAACCTCATGAACAACAGAGTAGAACTGCTGTATATTGACTTCCAAGGCTATAAATCTTTACTGACACAGATTACCCTCTCTCCCACTTCTCAAGGTACTCTTTTCATTGCTTTCATTCCAACGTACCTACATATTTATTCATAACAGTGTTCGTTATGTCTTACTTCCATCTAACAGCCTTTTTCTTATACCTGGGATCCTTGGAAGCCTTGTCTATAGGGAGTTTCACTACTAGCTCAAAGGCTGTGCCTCAACAGTCCAGAGGGAAAAAGATAAGTTGTCTCCTCCTATGTAATTTACAACCTTGGAAACTGCTGAAGGGCCACCTATGAGTCAGATCTGACTTCACTGAATGAGTTTCAGAGAATGAGTAAGGGAAAACTGTTAGTTTGCATTTCAAAATGTTATGAATTATCTAAGTTTTCATTTGGCTAGAAAGATCTTTATTTTCTTTTTAAGGATATTTTAACTAGGTATAGAATTTTAGGTTGGCCATTATTTTCTTTCAGTGTTTTAAAGATGTTATCTCACTGCTTTTGTTTATTTGCTTCTATTTTTTTTATGTTGAAAAATTAGCTGTCAGTCTTGTTGTTGTGTTCCTCAATAGACTGTTTGTTCCTTCCCCTACATCTTACTGCTTTTAAGATTTAATTTGTTTTGTTTGATAGCTGTCTTACTATGCTATGCTTAAGTGTGGTTTTATTTTTATTAAGTTGCTTGAGATTTGTAACACTTTTTGAATCTGTAATTTGATGTCTTTTGGCAGTTTTACCCCAGCCATCATATTTTCAAATTTTGTTTATACTACATTATCTCTCTATTCTCCTTTTGTGACTTTAATGACCATATTTACTCTAAAAGCCACACAGTTCTTAGTTTCCTTTATGTATTTTCAAACTCTTATCTTGCAATATACTTTAGGCTTGATTCTCTAGAGAAGGAAGACCAATGCTATTGTTGGGTGCAATAAGTCGAGTATGATTCATAATGACCCTATGAATAATAGATCTGACCCCTATCAGTGACATCTTCATCATTTCTAACACACTTCAGTTCATTGCTGCAGTCACTGTGTCAATCCATCTTCACAGGGGTCTTTCTCTCCATCACTAACTCTCCATCTTTCCAAGTATGATGTCTCGCTCCAAGGAATAGCCTTGCCTAGCGTCATGCCCAAAGTATGAGAGACAAAGTTTCATCATCTTTGCTTCCCAGGAGCACTCTGGAATTCAGAATGTACTTGCTTCAAGACATATCTGTTTGTTCTTTTGGCAGTTCATGGAATATTCAGTATTCTTTTCAGCAACATAACTCAAAGGCATCAATTCTTCTGTCATCCTTACTCATTGTCCAGCTTTCTGATGCATAGCAGGTGATTAAGACCATTGCCTGGATCAGGCACACATTAGTCTTCAAACTGACTTCAATCCTTTTCCCATCTATATTAGTGTTAAATGTTGGTCCTGTGGTGAGGACCTTTGTTTTTTTGATGTTGAGATGTAACTCATACCAAAGGCTATAGTTCTTGATCTTTTGTAGCAAGCATTTCAAGTCCTCCTCACTTTCTGCAAGCAAACACGACTCTGTGGGTAATTACAAACTGTGGCTAACATTAAAAACAATAGCAATCCCAGAACACTTAATTGTGCTCATGAGAAATCTATATCTAGATAAAGATGGATGGAACAAGAGAACACTGCATGGTTTAAAATCAGAAAGGGGGTGTGTCATAGAGATATCTTTTCTCCATGCCTATTCAATCTATATGCAGAGCAAATAATTTATGAAGCTGGACTCTGTGTAGAGAAATGTGGAATCAGGATCAGAGGAAGACTCACCAAAAACCTGTGTTATGCAGATGACACAAAATGTCTGAAGCTTTTGTATACATGTTGATGTTATTATGTGTCATTGAGTCAGAATGACTTATAGCTTACCTCTACTGGATTTCCATAGATTGTATGTCACACAGAGGGAGACTGCCCATATTTCTCTTGAGGAGAAGCTGCTGTTCATCAAACTATGTGCCTTTGGATTGGTAGTGTATCTTCTTATCCACTAGGCCACCGAGTTTCTCTCTCTTTCGCATTCTCTCTCCCCCTTTACCCCTCTCTCTCCCTCTCCCTCTCTCTCTCCTCACCTTTCTCTCTCTATGTTGCTGTTGATAAGTGTCATCGAGTTGCAGGCAACTCATAGCGAACCATTGAATATATAAAATTAAATCATTCACTCTTTAGCCTCATTCTTACCTATGTTGTTGGTGTTGGTGTTATGATTTATTCGTAGCAAAACCCTTTTTAAGAAGCACAGAGGAAGGCTTAACTCATGGACCTCACCTGACAGACGGCATAAGAATCAGACTGACTACATCTGTGGGAAGAATCATTTAAGAGGCTCAATATCTGGAGTCAGACCAGGTCCTGAGTGTGAAATAGACCACCAATTTATAAATGTTGCAACTAGAAAAATTTATATTTAAAAGACTGAGAAACATCCATTTGAAGGCATCATAGAGTTACTAAGATAGAGTTCAAGAATAGAGAGGTGAGCAGAGCAATAGCTACAGCATTGGTTGGTTCTGAAACAGGTTAGAGAAGCTGTCCAACAAAATCTTGGTTTCAGGCCTGTGAACTCATATGCTGTGAATAAATCATTGAATGTATAAAATTAAATCATTCACTCTCCTACCTATGTTGTTGTTGTTGCTGTTGTTATGTGCGATCGAATCACCTACAACTCATAGCAACTCTATGTACAACAGCCCTAAACCCTGCTTGATCCTGTGCCAATCTTATTGTCCCTAACACACCCACCCCCGTTACCCCAGACACTGAATTAATCCATCTCATCTAGGATCTTCCTCTCTTGTGCTGTCCCTCCACCCTCCCAAGCATGATGCCCCTCTCCAAGGACCTGTCCCTCCTTGAAACATGTCCAAAGTATGTCAAATAAAGCCTCAGAATCCTTGCCTACAAGGAGCAGCCTATTTTCCCTTCTCTAGGATGAACCTGTTTCTTCTCTGGCAATCCATGGTATATTCAACACTCTTCTCCAGCACTGCAGAGAATGACACCATGCTTGGGAAGGTTGAGGGACTGAGAAAGAGAGAAAAACCCTTGAAGAGATGGATTAATTCAGTGACTGGGGTAATGAGAGTAGGTATGTTGGAGATAGTAAATTTGGCACAGGAAGTCACAAGCAACTCAATGGGACATAACAACACAGGCCTGTGAAACCAAGATTCTGTTGGGCATCTTAGCATCTCTAACCTGTTTCAGAACCAACCAATGCTGTAGTTATCACTCTGCTCACCTGTCTATCCTTTGACCCTGTCGTAGTAACTGCATGATGCCTTCAAATGGATATTTCTTGGTCTTTAAAATCTAAATTTTTCTAGTTACAACATTAGGAGGATTATTGTTGTTGTTGTTCTGAGTCATCAAGTCACCTGAATTAGGAGGATTAGTCTAATGTAAAGAAGTCCATGATGACAAGAAGGAAAAGTCTTTCTCCAAGGAATTTAGCACAAATGTGGCTCTATTTTACAAAGCATTGGAGTCTATCTTTTAGGAACTTTTGCTTTAAAATCCTTTCCCAGCTTCTATGCATAAAAATCAGACAGCAAGAATAATTAGGGATTCAGGTATTGAGTAGTATTATCAACAAATATCTGGTAATATCAAGAATAATAACAACTAATAATTATTGAATGCTTACTCTAGACCAGGCAATAGCTTAGCACATTTTTATTGCTGTTATATGCCATTGAGTCACTTGCAACATAGCGACCCTCTGTACAATAGCCCTAAACCCTGCTCTACCTTGTGCCGATCGCACTACCTCTGACACACCCATCCTGATTACCCCAGTTACTGAATCTATCCACCTCATAGAGGTGTTTCCCCTCCTGCGCTGTCCCTCCACCCTCCCAAACATGATGTCCCTCTCCACGGACCAGTCCCTCCTTACAAGATGTCCAAATATGTCAGACGAAGGCTCAGAATCTTTGCCTCCAAGGAGCAGCCTGATTTAACCACCTCCAGGATGAATCTGTTTCTTTTCTTAGCAGTCCATGGTACACTCAATATTTTTCTCCAGCACCACAGCTCAAAGGCATCAATTCTCCTTCTATCCTCCCTAGTCATTGTCCAACTCTCTGACTCATAACCAGTAATTGCAAAGACTATGACCTGTATTGGATGCACCTTAGTCTCCAGAGTAACACTATTGCTCTTCAGTACTTTGGAGAGGGGACTAACAACAGACTTTCCCATCGCAAAATGTCTTTTAATTTTCTCGTTGCTGGTGCCAAGAGTGTTGACTGTGGAGCCAAGCAAACTAAAGTTGTGAACAATCTCAGTCTCTTCACCATCCATCCTGATGCTGCCAATTGGTCCAGTGGTGAGAATCTTTGTCTTCTTGACATTGAGCCTCAAACCATATTGAAGGCTGCAGTCCTTGACCCTCTGCAGCAGGTGCTTCAGGTCCTCCTCAGTTTCAGCAAGCAGGGTTGTGTCATCTGCATAACGCAGATTGTTGATAGATTTTCTACCAATCCTGATACTGCATTTCTCCTCATAGAGTCCAGCCTCCCAGATAATCTTCTCTGCATACAGGTTGAAAAGGTATGGAGATAGGACACATCCCTGGCGTATACCCTTCCCAATTTTGAACCATGCAGTGTTTCCTTGTTCTGTTCTGATGACTGCCTCTTGGTCCAAGTATAGGTTTCGCATTAGCATGATCGAATGTTCTGGGATTTCCATTCTTCTCAGAGTCAGCCACAGTTTGTTGTGATTCACACAGTCAAACGCCTTTGCATAATCAATGAAACACTGATAGTCATTCTTCTGGTATTCCCTGCTTTCAGCTAAGAAAGCCTAGCACTTTACCTGTATTAATTCATTTAATGGAATAAAATTAAATGCATATCCACATGCCCAAGTCACAAAATTTGATAAGGTGCCATAAAATTTAACAAATTAAGCAAAGGGATATAGTTAGACACTATCGAGGTTAGCAGGTGCCAAAGAATTTACAGGCAAATATGTAATCTACAAGCCTCAATCTATTTCCTCACTAGTCTTTGCAGTGAAAATTACCAGCAAACTAGTTGACAGCAAGAAAAGCAAATAGAAGTCTGCCCGTCTTGTGTGTTTTCTGGTGAAAGTGATGAAATGTCTCAAGTAAGTAGCAGAGGAGGAGGAAGAAAAGAGGGAATGACCAAAGGCTTGTGTTAACAGATTCTTGGTATCAGGAATTGCTTTTACTTGCCTTCAGCAGACAATAAATGAGATCTGTAGGAAGGAGCTGTATAACTCATATAAGAGAAGACTGGAATAAGCATACTGATGGCACAAGACCTTGCCAAAGAGATACAAACGGAAGATTTAAGATACTTGCCCAGAGAAGCAAAAGGATATGCCAAAACCCATGAGCATAAGTCATGGCAACTCCACTCAAATTTCAGTTCTTACCTGGATGCTCCCCAGGGCCCAGACCTTTTACCCTTATGTCTACTGTAGTCTGGTTTGTAATAAACAATGTGTGCTTTATTATTGTGGTTGGAGAAAATTCTATTTAGCTCCTTCTGCACTCCAAAGAATTCTATTTCTACCAGGGGATGAAATATGTTGTGGTAGAACCAAGTCTGCTTTGGTTCAAAGACTGGCTCCAATTGCCAGCTGGGTGACCTTAGCCAAATTATTTCACTTCTTTGAGCCTTAAAATCCTTGTTGTGAAATAGAGATGGTGATAAATAACAGTTATCAAGATGACATGAGACAATGTTCCTAAAGTGTTTGGCAAATAATGAAAGCAAAAGAGTCGCAGGCTGTGGTTGTTATTGAACTTAATTTGGGGTCCTAGTGTCAAGAAACTGTGCTGCAAAATCCCCAAGGCACAAACATGCAGTTTGAGGCTCTGAGAGAGAAAGACAGGCAATCTACTCCTGTGTGATTAACTGTCTCTAAAAACCCACTAGAGGGTCAGCTGTGGATGAGTTCCAACTTTAAGGTACACAAACAAGTGTATAGGGGAAAAGGAGCCCTGACAGCAATACAGTTAAAGCACTTGGTTCCTTTGAAAGATCAGTAGTTAGAATCTACCAGCTGCTTATGTAGCAGTTTGCTCTATAAATATTTATAGCCTCGAGAAATTCACGAGCAGTTTTACTGTGTTCTACGGAGTCACTCTGAGAGACAAGCAACTTGGAAGAAGTGGTGGGAGAACTTTATACTGTTCACCCTCTCTCTTTCTGTCCTTATAGAGGTAGTCTCAGAAGAGTTGTAGGAGGGAGGGAAACATGGGAGGTGGGGAGAAAGGAAGGGTTCCTTGATGTCATGGACTCATGGTTGGGTGCAAGTCTAATCCAATGGTAATTCTCTTCCCAAGGCCGGTATATAAATCTTTTTGGAGGAATATGTAGTGGTAGAGGACTTCGCTGGTGTAGTTCATAGCGAGTTTCACTGCTAACATAAAGGCAATGTTCACAGGTTGTTCAAATCCACCATCAGCTCTGTGAGAGAAAGACAGGAAATCCTCATCCATATGATTTATAGCTTCAGAAACTCCCTGGAGGATCAACTATGAGTCAGTTCTGACTTGATGGCAATGAGTTGAGCTATGGTTCTAAAATGCATGGATACGGAAGGTCATCAGCCAGATGTCTTATAGGAACGGATTCCGTTTCAGAGACATCCCTGATCATACCCCTCCAGAAACACTAAGTCTGGGATTGCCTTAAATTGATTGTGAAATTGATGCACCTGACTCAAGTAGTGAGATGGGCTCCTTCATGGGGCTCAGGACCTCTAGAACCTCCTAGCCATGTTTAAAGCATTAAGCATTAGCAATCAAACTCTTAATGTAAGTTGAACAAACCCGTGATTTTTTTTTTAATTTAAGCACATACGTATTTTAATGCTTTTCTTTCCCCGTGGAAAAAAAAAGCTTTTGAGCCCCCCAACTGTGCCAGAAGCCAAGATACAGCCTTAAGAACTAAGAGATCTAGTAAATGGAAGTCAGAAGAGTCAGAAGAATTGATTCTGAGTTTTAGTTCTCACTAGCTGGGACCCACCACATCTACTTGTCATTAAGTTGGAAGCAATTCTTTGCAGACCTGTATTTGTTAGAGTAGATCCTTGCTTCATAATGTTCTTTGTAAATAGATGGCCAGCCCTTTCTTGTGCGATACCCCAAGGGTAGAATTTTCTACCTTTCTGTTAGCAAGTGTGCTGTTTACATTACACAAGCATCTCTTTTCCCTCTGTTGGCCTTTGTCTCTTTAATTGTTGTTATTGTTGTTGATTGTTTTCAAGTCAAGCACTACTCATAGCAACTCTATAAACAAAAGGCCTGAAGCCCCTCTACAATTATCAACATTTATTAAAGTTCATAGAGTTTCCAAAGGCATGTTGTTTAGCAAGTGGATGCCACTCCTGCCATAGCCGAGTGGTTAAGGCGATGGACTAGAAATCCACTGGTGTCTCCCCGTGCTGTTTCAAATCCTGCCGACTATGAGTTTGCGTATTCAATAAAGGCCTCTGTTTCTATGGGAGTGAACAGTTTTAGTAAGAGGACCGGACCAGAGACAAGTCCAGAAGTCACTCACAGGGATATGCAATCAACCCAAAGGCCCCCTTGACCCAGACAGTTTTGAATGCCCCATTGTGTGCTCTCACCCCTTAACCCCATGCATTTCCCACAACGCATGCTTCTTTAGGATGGGTCCTAACTGAGCCAGGCTCTAGGTGGTAACCTAGCCCCTCTCTGGCCTTGTGTGCTGAATTCCCCTCCCTCCTTTCAGAAACCCCATTTCCCATCTAGCAGATTTATGATGCAGTTCAAAGAAGGAAGGATGATATAACAGCTTTCCTGCTCCCTCCTTCTCCTAACTGACTTAGTTGAACTGGCTCAGGGCCAAGTGGTTTTGTTCTCCACAGCCACCCATATGTAAAAATACCCTCGGTCCCAGTTCTCCTGCCTGTAAGATGGCATCAGCTTCCAAATCCACTGGCCAGACCTCCATTCGTGGGCGGGAAGGAGGCAGTGTGTGAGGCACTGGAGTCTAATTAAGTGCCGAGGAAACAAATCATGGGCTTTAATTTTAGCTCTGAAAATAGCAAGGGCCCAGGATTCCTCTCTCTGGCCTGAGCTGTGACAAGATTTGTCCCAGTGCCCCTCCCTGGGTCTGGGTTGTGGGACCAGAGGGGCAAACTCACTGATGATGAAAAGGATGGGATTGACAGCGTGGCATGCAAAGGGGGGCCCAGAAATGGAGGGAACCCACCAAAGGAGCCTGAGAAGGATCCTTACAGGCTGAGATGGTGAAACCTAAGTAGGAGCAGGACACACGAACTCAGGGGGATGGAGCACTGTGTACCTTTTATCTTTCATATTTTGTACCTTCATCCTCCACGCCCATTCCCCACCCCCAAAAGCCTGCAGCTCAGCATAGACACTCCAGGGCCTGGAGAATGTATCACTCTGAACCCCATGTGGTTAGGAATGGAATGCTAAATTCTGGCCAAAGTTGAGGTAACTCCCTAGGAAGGTAGTAGAATATGTACCACTATTTCATGCATTATCAATCAATCCTCTTGGGCAATGGGGGGAAAATATCAACAAATATATATGTGTAAATAAGAGTTTCTGTGAGTGAATGACTCCTGGGCATCTTCCGGCCACCCTTTTGCCAAGATGGGGAGAAGTCAGCATGATGAGAGAGACAAACAAGGAAACATCTAACCAACCAAGACACAAGATGAAGGTGGGGTGGAGTGAGATGGGCTGGGGAAGAGGGATCACTCTTCAATTGTCCACTTCATCCATGTTCTTTGTTGTCAGTGTCATACCTCTCTCATCAAGCATACACTCAATGGTCATTGTTGAGTTTATTCCAACTCATGGTGACCCTATGTGTATCATTAACAGCTAAATTTTAAAAAATAGATCACCCTGTCTTTCTTCTGAGATCCTTCTGGGTGGCCTTCAACCTGCATACTTTCCGTTAGCAGTCAAGTGCTTCACCCATTTGTATGACCCAGGACTGATTCATCCTCCTTACCTTATAAGTAGTGGGCATCCTGGCTTCAATGCTACTCTTTCTTTTCAGCACTTTCATTGTAATAGCCAGTGCTGAATTTGTTTTATGTTGTCCAGAACACTTAATTTATACATGAAAGGGGCAAAGAGGGAAGACATGAATCAAGAACAAGCCAAACACGCTCAGTGAGTTAGTTTATTTCAGTTCGCCTTCAGCAAGTCTGGGTCTACTCAGAGGAAATGGCAAACTAAGCTAGTATTCACTGCCTCTGGGAGTAGATGGAATAAAAAGGAAAGAATAATCTGAAGGGAATCAGAAAAAAAAAGGGTAAAGTAAGCCAATTGAGGGCCTGCCTTGCCACACATACTTTGGGCTTGCTGTTAGGAGGGGCTATTCCTTATAAAGAGACACCATGCTTGGAAAGGTAGAGGGTCAGTGAAAGAGAGGAACATGAGATGGACTGACACAGTAATGGCAACAATGGGTTTGACTATGTCAGAGATGATGAGGATGGTGCAGGATAGCAGAGGGTTCAGATCCATTGTTCATAGGGTTGCTATGAGTCCTACTCAACTTGATGGCACCTAAAAACAACACCACCAGCAATAACAGCAAAGTTCAACATAGCAGCAAACCACAAATGCTGGCAAGGTTGTGGAAAGATTGGAACCCTTATTCACAGCTGGCAGTAGTATAAAATGATTCAACCATCATGGAAGGCAATTTGTCACTTCCTCAAAAAGTTGGAAATAAGGGAGCTCTGGTGGCCTAGTGGCAAGAAGCTATGCTGTAATCCCCAAGGTGTTTGGTTCGAATACACCAGATGCTCTGCTGGAGAAGGAGGGGCAATCTCCTTCTGTACCAGTCAGATCAGATTCAACAGTACACACACAAAAAATAATAAAATGGAAATAGACATTTTTTTTAAAAAGGTGGAAATAGAAATATCATTTGACCCAGCAATTGCACTGCTGGGAATATACCCTAAAGAAACCAGAACCTCCATCCAAACAGATGTAGGTAGGCACACCCATGTTTATTGCTACATTATTCACAATAGCAAAGAGATGGAAAAACTCCAAATGTCCATCAACAAGCAAATGGAAAGAAAAACTATGGTACATTCACGCAATGGAATACTACACAGCACCGAAAAATAATGAACTCGTAAAACATTACACAACATGGGTGACAATGGAGGACATAATGCTGAGTGAAATGTCTCAGCTGAAAAGGACAAATACTGCATAACACCATTGTTAAGAAGCAGGACTGATATGGGGGCCTGGGAGGAAGAGTGTTGATAGATAATGAACACTATTGGAATACATGAGGGTGAGAATTCTGATTAGGCTTTATATGTAAGACAATGGTCCAGAATAAGAGGTACATTGCAAAGAGGACTGGAGAGGGAGAGGGGAAGGGGGGAGGAAGGAAATTGTGCAACAATAAATGAAAATCCAATTTTTCTGTACACTTTTGTCAAAATCACAATTAAAAGAAAAAATTTTAAAAATAAAAGCAACAATTTTGTCACTCTTTTACAGGTACCTACTTGTCAGGATGAGTCTCTGAGAGGTTAATGTGCTCGGGCCAATCTGAGAGGCTGAAGGGTTAAGTCATCTAGAGGCACCTTGAAAAGATGACCAGGTGATCTAGTTCTGAAACTGAAGACACTGTGGAGCACAGTTGTACTGACACGGATGGCACGAGTCAAGTCAACTCCAGGCAGCTGGTACAGGTTCCACCAGGGCAAAGTTGCCGAGTGGGCATATCGCTGGGCAAAACCTCCTCCAGCTCATTCTTGGAGATTTGCTCATTCACTTGACGAGCATTTTCTGAGTGCTCACCATATGCCAGCAGCCTGAGGTTGGTCCAATGGGGCCTAATTCACCACATGGACAATTACAATACAAGGAACTCTGGGCTGAGTATGAGAGAGGATTGAGGGCAAATAAGGCAGAAGGCATTGCAGGGAGTGAGGTTGAGGGCTGGTCACACTCCTCAGGCTACTTCACATGGTGTCTCCACCCCTTTCTCATCTTCTCCCCCCCCCAACCGCTCCAAGCTCCTTGTGCAAGGGCAGGCTGACAAGAAACATATTAAGAACATCTTGGGCAGCCAGGGTGCTGCTCCTTAGAAACAAGGAGGGTGAAACTTCATCTCACACACTTTGGGCTTGTGGTCGGGGGAGCCAGTCCTTGGAGAAGGACATCATGCTGGGAAAGGTAGAGGATCAGAAAGAGAGAGGAAGCCCTTCAACAAGAGGGACTGACAGACACAGTGACTGTGGCAATGGTCTTGAGCATGACAGCATCATGATGACGGGATAGGGTAGGGCAAGATTCAGATCTGTTGTTCATAAGGTTCCGATGAGTCGATGAGTCGTGGTCGACTCAATGGCACCTAACAACAGCAAGAACCTTGGTTTTCCTGCTTTTCCACTCCCTGGAGCCTTTTAAGGGACTAGTGGCTCCTCACAGTCTCCCACTCTCAGCAGAGTCTGAGGCCAGGATAAAAGCGACACTTAGGCAAATAACAGTAATGCCTAGTAGGGGGTGGGGGAGCAGGGGTGGGGAGGAGGAGCATTACTTTACCCTCAAACCCCACCCTGTGGGTAACTGTCCCAACCCCCTTCTCCTGTTAGAGCTGCAACTCAGAGGAGTCAAACCACAGAATCCCCTTTTGGAAGATCCTGTTTTCTAACCACCTTGGCCCACCATCAATAGGCACACTGACCCACAAGAAGTGGCAAGTTATTTATCGTGCAAGCCACTAGTGCCAGAGCTCAGAAACCAAGTTCAGACACCCAGAACTCCCCTCTGGAGTGTAAAACTGAGTTCTTCAGAAATGTGGAGACCCTCTCAGCACCCCTCCTCACAGCTGCCTCGTCCCCTTCCCCCCACTTTCCTCTGGGCTGGCCCCTCATTAGGAACTAATGATCCCCAGCTGTGCCAGCTTCCCAGCTCCTCCGTAACCCCTTCGTTTCCTCTGTCCTCTGCCAGGAAAAAAACAAAAGCAAAACAACAACCCACACAAACAGACCTAAAACTAGGGCTTCAGAAATCTTGGCCAGAGCTGAGGCGTAGAGAGCACCCACCACACATGGTTAATGGTGTGCATGGTCCACAGTTTCTGCTAATAAGCCAAATTAATAATAATTGCTGCAATTTATGGATTGCCTTGTAGGCCCTACCCGCGTGCATTAGCTGTCTGTCACCTCTCACCTGCAACAACACTAGGTGTGTTCAGAACTGTTTCCTCTTTCTGTGGATGAGTAAACTAGGGCCACGCAGAGGCGCCTGACTGACACTCAGCTCT
The DNA here is from genome assembly GCF_000299155.1 of Elephantulus edwardii. Lineage (NCBI taxonomy): Eukaryota > Metazoa > Chordata > Mammalia > Macroscelidea > Macroscelididae > Elephantulus > Elephantulus edwardii. The sequence continues at coordinate 2,242,732 of NW_006399763.1, forward strand.
GCTTCTCTTTCCACTGAGCTTATCACTTACCCTTTTCACTCCTTTGAGCAAAATTAGACTTTCCACTAAGCAAACTGAACAGAGAATCATCACACTTGCGTTACTCACCTTACATCATCCACTGTCAATGACTTGAAACCTGGAGACCAGGAAAGGTTGGGCTGAGACTCAGAAGAGACAGCTTTTCTCCAAAGAGCCCTGTTGGCTTTGGCCAAGTTCCAACTTTCTTGAGCTTGAGCAACTTTCTCTTCAAAATGGCTCCAGTAAAAAGATCTGTCTCTCTTTCCTTGTGGGCTTGTTGGAAGAACAAATAGATCCAGCTGGGTGAAAACACTGTTAAAGGGTGGAGAGCCATGAGGAGAGACACTGACTCTTCAGTGGGACAAAGCACATTCAAAGGAGGGGTTCACTCACACTGTCCAGGGCAAGTTTTGGGGCCTGAAATTCCAGAAGCCCTTTATTTTATTTGTGAGAAACAGGCTCTAAGGACTTTGGAAGTTTCTGTTATATTGCTTTTAAAGACCAGAAGGTTCTTCATGATGACAAACTTAATTCTTTCATGGCTGAATATGGAAAGTGATCACAGGCAGTGTCTTAGGGAGCTGTGGTGGTGAAGTCCTTAGGGAATTGCTGTGCTAAAGGCTACACTTCTCAAGGTCCTGAAAGATAAAAGATGGGGCAATTTACTTCCTTGCAAACTACAGCCTCAGAAGTCAGTTATGAGTTGGTTCTGATTTGATGACAATGAGGTGTTTTGTTTGTTGGGGGGATGGGAAGACGAAGGGAGAAGAAAGAGGAAAGAGGAAGAGAGGAAGGGAAAGAGAGAGTCAGAGAGAGAGAAAATAGAAAGGCAAATCAAAACAACTATGAAATATCATCTCACCCCAGTAAGAATAGCAAAATTTAACAGCATAGCAAGCAACAAATGCTGGTGAGGTTGTGGAGAAACTAGAACCTTTATTCACTGTTGGTGGGAGTGTAAACTGGTGCAACCACTGTGGAAAGTGGTGTGGCGCTTTCTCAAAAAGTTGCAAATAAAGATACCATTTGACCCAGCAATTCCACTACTGGAAATGTACCCTAAAGAGACCATAAATGACATCCAAGCAGATATAGGCACACCCATGTTCATCACGGCTTTGTTCACAATAGCAAGGAATTGGAAACAACCTAAGTGCCCATCATGAATGGATAGAGAAGCTGTGGTATATTCACACAATGGAATACTATGCTGCATTGAAAAACAAGGAACTCATGCAATATTATTCAAAATGGGTAACCCTGGAGGACATTATGCTGAGCAAAATATCTCAGTCACAAAAGGGCAAATACCACATGGTATCACTGTTGTAGAAAGTGGCTGACATCAGGGTGGGGGTAAGACTGAAAAAAACTGTATAGATTATGTATACTGTTCAGGTCTATTGTTCATAGGGTCGCTATGAATCACCTACGACTTGATGGCACTTAACAACAATAACATCATAAAGAAAGTTCAGTTGGCCTAGTAGTGGACAAAAAGTGATGCTATTGTCAAGACAAAGGTGGATGAATTTAATCCATGGCCCTTGGCCCTATTTTTAATTGTTTTTGGTCAAACATTCTTCTAGGTCGTATAGCCCTGGTCTGTCCATTTGCTGTACAGAGGTAACTCGTGGTTGCTATGATGCTGAACACTATGACACTGATTTGTCAAATGTGATAATGGTCACCCATGGTGGACAGTGTTTGGTGGAGGTGCCTGATTAAAACTACCTTGGAAGCAGGAAGGGCATCCACTTCTGAACGAGTTTGCCTTCAGAAATCCTATGAACCTGGAGAAAGGATGAAAGTTATACAAGTGTTCAGGCCTTCCATTCATAGAGTCGCTATGAGTTGCCTATGACTCGACAGCATTTAACAACAACAATATGTTATGTATGATCTTGTTACTCCTCATAATAACACTATGAAGTAGGCTACTGTTCTCAATTCTGTTTTGTAGATGGAAAGTGGAGGCTCAGAAGCTTAAGTAACTTGTGTAAGATCTCTAGTAAAGCCAAGAGACCTATATATTTCATATTTATCTTTTCTACAGTTTGAGATAAAACTTAAAGTGTTAGTGTTAATCACTAACCCTTGCCCAGTGCTGACACATAGTTGTTGTTGTTATGTGCCATCGAGTTGCTTGCGACTCATAGCGACCCTATGTACAACAGCCCTAAACCCTGCTCTGTCCTTGTCCTGTGCCAATCGCACCATCTCCGATACACCCACCCGATTACCCCAATCTTTGAATCAATCCACCTCATAGAGGGCCTTCCCCTCCTGCACTGTCCCTCCATCCTACCATGCGTGATGTCCCTCTCCAAGGACCGGTCCCTCCTTACAACATGTCTAAAGTATGTTAGACAGAGCCTCAGAATCCTTGCCTCCAAGGACCCACCCAGTTTAACCCTTTCCAGGATGAATCTGTTTGTTTTCCTAGCAGTCCATGGTACCCTCAGTACTCTTCTCCAGCACCACAGCTCAAAGGCATCAATTCTCCTTCTATCCTCCCTAGTCATTGTCCAACTGTCTGATGCATAACACGTGATAGCAAAGACCATGGCCTGTATCAGTTGCACCTTAGTCTCCAGAGAAACACCATTGTTCTTCAGTACTTTGGAGAGGTCTCTAACAGCAGACTTTCCCATGGCAATACGTCTTCTAATTTCCTGGCTGCTGGTGCCAAGAGTGTTGACTGTGGAGCCAAGCAGACTAAAGCTATGAACAATCTCAATCTCTTCACCATCCATCCTGATGCTGCCTATAATCAAGGATGACACATAGTAGGCCTCGATAAACGTATGTCAAATTACTGAGTGAATAAGTAGGAATTTTGCATGAACTGCCTCTAAGCCTCAAGGGAGATATTCTTATCATCCTCCACAAAACACATAAGGACATTGAAGCTTGGAGAGGAGAAAGCCCCATAATAGAATCTGACTCCAAAGGTCTCAATGTACCAGACAGTCCCATCAGCAGTGGTTCCCCATGTTCTACCAAGGTTGTTTTCTCATACATGCAATTATCATTACCCAAAATTCTGAGCACTGTAAGAGTTACATTGCTTTAAACAGTTAATAAGAGACTTAAATAAAAAAGAACCCCAACCACACAAAATTAGGCCTCTGGATGGCTACACCACCCAGGAAGAAGTTGTTTTCACTCCCCTAAGGTGGAGCTGGCCTTGGGCACAGCCAAGCTTGAGGTGGGGATAACCCAAACTTTACAATCAAGGAGATACAAGCACAACAATTATAAGCTTCAAACATCTGTGAGAGGTTCTCTTTAATTAAATTCTTCCTCCAAGCACCTGGCTGGGCCACAACAGTACCCAGGGCAGGGAGGCACGTGTTAGAGAAATACTATCCTGGAAATGCAGTAATCAGAGGGCTTCTGTTTATCTCATGCTTGTGCAAATGGGAGTGAGTGTACCAGGAGACTGATTTCCTTCATGGCCTGGCCTGCTTTGTGCACCCCTCAAGTAGAGAACTGCCCTGGTGTCCTTTCTTGCTGAGAGTGAGGAGGTTTTACTGATTTTCAGAAGTAGATTTCCAGGTCTTTCTTCCTAGTCTGCTTTAGTCTGGCCTCTCCACTGGAACTTGCTGAATGTCACAGCAATGCTGTTGACAGGTGAATGGTGACACCCACTGAGACACATTGACCAGGAATCAACTGTGGGTTTCTGCAGAGAAGGCAAGAACTCTACAATCCCACCAAAGCAGTTCGTTCATTCTAAGGCATAACATGTTAATGAAGCAGGCTATTGAAGCAGACTCTGCAGATGAAGAAGCAGAGGCTCAGAAAGGAGGAGATGAGTCATCCAAAGTCAAGTAGCATATGGTGGTAAGGCCAAAACCAGAAGCCAAATCTCCTGTTCCTTCTTCCTGTGAATGATTCTATAACACAGAGCAGGGGCAAAACAGACCATGGGCACAGCTGCCCCCAACAGGTCCCAAATAACATCACAGAAAATGGGGTCCCAAGAAAACCTCGCAAACCTTTTATTCTGAATTACTATATTGATTAGGGGCTCATCAAAATTCCACATTATTCTTGTGTTACATGTTTATAACATTTTCAAAAGTATGAAAAAGAGCAATGGAGTGTGGGGCAATCGGCATTAAAGGGGTCTTTGTAAGTAAGAGCTTAAAGGGGAACCTGCAGACACTCATGTGCTGTACCTCAGGAGAGCCTGCAGCCCTGGAAGGCAGGTGGCCCTGTTACCATTTTGTACATGGGGCCAAGTAAACCGAACTCACTGATTATCAACCAACTAGGGATGCTGGAGCTGGGTTCACATCCAAGTCCATCCCAACGGAAGGTTGACTCTCCTTCCCTTTTCCAGGACTGGCTCCCCCACCCACCTAAGGATTTCTCCAGTGACTGGGCTTCCCTTTGTCTAACAGGGAAGAAACCTCCTGGTTTCTGTGTTCACACTCATGAGAGGTTCGCCTCTCACTCAAGGTGCCAACCTGTACGGCAGGGTAGTGGGAGGATGTGTAGAACACCAGTACTAGAGACAGTGCTTCCACTCGGGAGCAGAAGCTAGCCAGATCTTTGAGACCCCAAGCCACAGCGACAGCTCAGCTCCCAGAGCTGGAGGGCTTGCCCAGGGCACTGCGGTCAGGGACAGGCTCGGTGCAGGACAGCTCCCAGTGCCCAGGCCAGTGTGTTGTGCAATATGTCTATGAATAGGTCTGGGTGTGTGGTTTGGGGCCAAAGAGACCAGACTTGTTTCCTCTGGAGTGACAGCTCCCCTCCGGAATTCTGGGAGGTGAGGGAGCACAGCTGTGTGAGGTCAGGCTGCTGACCTGGAGGCTGGGCGTTCCAAGCTGGTGGCGTGAGGGGCGGAGCCTGTGGCTGGACTGGACGGACAGGTTGTTCAGTGCCTCAATCTTCAGTGCGCAGCAATCACCTGAGCCAGCCCACGTATGGGGGTTCAACTTTGAGTCCTGAGAGCCCCTCCTCCCTTGCCAACAGGCACCACGGCACCCTGACTCTGCCCCCTCATGTGCCCTTATGTACCCTTCACTCTTATTACTTGAGCCCAGATAAATGTGACCAAAAATATTCATAACCCAATTACTCTGGTAAAACAGATGCATTGCTTTCAAAACGGACTTTTAAAACACTTTCTTTTTACTAAATATTTTTTATAATTAAAAATTCTGAAGACAGACTTTTAATGGGAAACCAATTTAATTTCATTTATAAGGCATCATAAATATAAGGTGGGAAAGCCGGAATTGTCACACATCGCTGTTGTGAATTGAAAAGTAACTTGACAATCATCAAAATTAAATATGTAATGCCATTTTACCTAGTGCTTTCACATTTGAGCATTGATATGATAAAGATTTATATATATATATATAAATAATACGTGTTTAAGGTTATGCATTGCAACATTGCTGGCAGTAACATGTTTGGAAGCAATCCAGTGTCCAGTGTCTATCAATAGGCACTTGTTATGTGATACATCTATACAATGGAATACTATGCAACTAAAAAGGACGATAAGGAGGAATGACAAAACTTTCCATAGACCCATATCTTCTCCAGACATGAGAGAAGAATCAAGAAAGCAAGACACCTGAGAGTGTATAGAATGTAAATTTTTTTTAAAAAAAATTATATTAGTTTCCATATATAATGTACTTTTGTGTATTAAAAGTGGAAAATGAAAATCCGTGCTTTCACTGATTGTACATAAAAATTCTGAAAATTGACACCTATGTAGAGTGGTTATCCTGTGGCTAAGGGGATTAAGCAAATAAAGATCAACATTCTGTCCTAGCATGAGGAAAATATTCTGTGTATCTTGTTATGCTTTCTGAATTTTGAAAATTAATTCAAAAGTATTAAATATTAATTTAAAAACACAGTGCAATAAAGGAAGATAAATTTGGCCAAAAATATTCATAACCCAATTGCTCTGGTAAAATAGATGCTTACCTTTTGTGGGTATGTCCCAGCATGAGAACTCTGGTCCTACTGGGGTGAGTTACCCATTGGGTGCTTTGTTGTGGGAATAGATGTTTCCACCCTTACAGAAGGAACTACATGTATTTGATCCCTGGACTCACAACTGAGCCTCACAACAGGTGGGCTCAGCTGGTCTCAGCTTTGAAGCTGGAGAAATGGTTAAAAGATTATTCATGATGGCAACCAACAATGAGGTCCTGAGTCCAGTATTGAGGGCACAGTGTTCAGGATATAAGTTATTTCCATTTTTGGATTTGCTTTCTAGTACTTCTCCCCAGTCATAGTTCACATTGGTATGCACTATTTGTATGTTATTCCCCTCCTATATCTTTATGTAAAGTTATATATAAGAACAACAGAGAATTACAATTCTAGTAGTTAGTATTTTCTTTTATTTGAGATTTTAATTAAAGTTTATAGAGAATTTGGATTTCCATTCACTCATTGTTGCACATCTTCCTCCCTGACCACCCCCCACCCCCCACCCACTTCACTTTTCTCTTTGAAAGAAAAAAACAATGTTGTACAGTTCCCATCCCCATTCCACTTTACTATGCAGCTCTTACTCTGGACTCTTGTCATGCAAATAATACCTAATCATATATTCCTTTTAAGCAGTTCTCTCATCTGAGTCAATGCTGTGTATATTATTTATCCCCTTTTCTTAGTTTTCCCCCAATCCCGATGTCAATCTTGTTTTATAACAGTGGAATTATGCAGTATTTGTTCTTTTGTGACTGATATAGTTTACTCAGCATAATAACCTCTAGGGTCACCCATTTTGTATAATATTTCATGAGTTCGTTTTTCAGCACTGTGTAATATCAGTAATATTCGATTGTGTGGATATACCACAACTTCTCTATCCCTTCATTTGTTGATGTTGGGTGGTTTCCATCTCTCTGCTATTGTGAACAACACAACAATAAACATGGGTGTGCACATATCTGCTTATTTAGAAATACTATTATTTTATATAAAATGTTAGTTTTAATAATGCACTGTCATCAAGTAGATTGTAACTCTTAGTAGCCCTTCACAGTATTTCTGAAGCTATATATCTTCATGAAAAGAGACTGTCCATTTTTTTTTCCTCCTAGGGAGTGACTGGTGGGTTTGAACTGCCAGTCTTTCAGCTAACTTCCCCCCCCTCCATGTTGCATACTACATCACCAGGGTTTAGATGCATATCATCCTTTGTACTGCATTGGTAATACCTACACTGTAATTTTCAAGATGTTACCAAGACAAAGTTAGGGAAGCCCAAAGTTAAAAAGTGCAAATTTGCAGTGGCATTAATTTTTCAGATTCTTTTTTTAAAAAGTATAGATCATTTCCATTTCTACAATACCTTTCTCCAAATTTTATATTCCCTCCAGATTTAGAAGAGGAAGACTCAAAGGCAGCCCACCCTCACATTAATTAGACTACAATCTAAGATGAATAGTTGAAAGGTAAGTCCATTATCTCCTTAAACCAGAAGTAACCCTTACTGTTTCTATTGATTTCCTCTAGACCAGGGCCTCCCAAATTGGTTGGAAAATTAAGAGGGTTGTCTGATTCCCCAGCTGCTAGGACAGCCTGTAGAGACAATGACTGGGACAGCTCCTAGTCCTCTGGGACCTGGAGTAGGCTTCTGCCATCTTTCTGTGCCCAGTTTTGCCATTATCGGTGGGTGCTTTATTGGTAAGTTCTAGGATGACCATGATGTCTCATTTCCTTCCCCTCCTGACTCTGTAATGAGAAAAACTGAGGAAGAAGGGAGCTTCTCCTTCCAGCTTTAAATGTGTCTCTTCTGAAGTAAGAACCATTGCTCCTTTTTGATAAGAAATGGAAGCACAGCTGGAGTGAGTCAGGTCTACTAGTTTCTCTCTTCACCCTCACACTTCAAATACAACCCCCTGTCGACACTTCCACAACAGCCCAGAACTCAGAGGCTATCAGGGTACTAGTCTCTTACCCTATGGCCACTTCCTTCATTTTCCATGTCCCAGGGCAGGTTGTGGGTGCATAGATGAGTCTAATAGAAAATGTTGATGACTTCTACCTCCTTCCACCTTCTGCAGCCTGTATTCTAGCTGTGATAGAGGTGACTTAGCTGCTACAAGCCGAAGACACCATTTTTGGGCTTAAGTTTTACCCTTACAATGTGAAATGTTTACAATCATATTTGTGTTTCAGAGATCAACTAGCTCAAATTCTTCCTTTTAAGATCAACAGTGGAAGCAGGAAGAGTCAACAAGGCCTGGATCTTTATTTCTCCAGATGGAGATTACGTTAACTCTTAAAGATCAGAGTCTAGGTCATGGTTAAACTATGTCAGCCCTATCACAGGACCAGCCCCACTGCCCATCTTGAGATTGACTTAGAACCTGCAGAAGGCTAAATTTATAGTTGGATTACCTGATTTGGAGAACAGAGTCTTAGGGTAGTTTGTATTGGATTTCTACCATCAATCATTTGGGAGACAGTAAAAATTGGAAAACTACCTCAAGTGAAATACCTTTCTCAAATGACTTTAGTATGAAAAGATGGTAAAGGTTTATCTTTATAGACAATTAATGGTTAAGGGGGAAAAGTGTGCCTCTCCAATAATATAAATTCCACAGGCCAAATTGAAGCCTTTTTCATCTACTTAGTCTGAAAGAAAAACACATCATGTTGCCTAGGACCTTAAACCCCATTCTAAAAGGTTTCTATAAGCTGAATCATTTTTACAGCATGTCTATTAAAATGAAAAATACATTCCAGGTTACTAGGAATAGTTTTACAACAGGGTGGAGTTACCCCTGATGTGAGAGCCCTAAATGCACACAGAGCAGAAATATTTATACTGTTGCTACCAGAAGCCTGAAGCAGTGTTTGACTTTCGATCTGCAGGAGGGCAGTGTTCATGAGTGATGTCCATTTGCCGGAGTCACAGGAGGAGGACCTCATCAAGACCCACACTTTGACAGGTCAGAGGTGCTGACACTCTGAGAAGATGGAGTCTAGACTCGCCTCTGTACATGAAAGCTCCTCTGGAGTGACATGACTCAGTGCACATCAGAGTGGCTATCAGCCTCTATGAAGAACACCATAAAGTTGCTTTTACTAAATTGGTCATTCATCTGTGATGGTCAAAAGTAGACCAGCAAAAAGTTTACTAGGTTGATTTCATTTGGAGATCCTGGGATGGTCACTACGCTTTGTGCTTTGCCGGACTTGTGAGTAATTCCATGGAAGGACCTCCCTCCAGATAAACTCAGGTTTAATTCCTGGTTTAAATAAGGGAGAGTAGAGAACAAAATGACTTCTTAGAGTACAATAGAGTGTCATTAATGCTTTATTTACATGCGTCACCATCTCTTTTACAAACTAGATTACTATTTTAAATGGAATACACAAGGCGGTATCTACAAACACCAAGGAAAGTTAAGTACTGCATCTCTATTTCATTTGGAAAGGGGAAGATTCCCAAATTAAACTGGTTTTGATCCTTGAGAAGAAAAGCAGTTAAGTCATGGCAACTTATGGTTAGACAAAATTTTCAAAAGAATGCAGCATGATAGTGTTCGCTCAGAAAGAAAGGACAAGGTGTTTCAAAACAAAGTGTGAGCTGCTTGACTCTTCGGTGTTTGAATATGGCCATGCACCAGTGGTATTGATTTAATTCTAGTTGGTATGGGGTCTGAGCAAGAAATTGAAACAGGTTAAGACAGTTTTACAGATACTGTATACAGATTTTTTTTTCTCATTCATGCAACTTTTTTTCTTTCAAAAAGTTAAACATGTGAAGCCAAAATGCACAATACATTTTTTGTATAGTAACTAATTTTTCTGGTCCTCCTCCACACCTATTTACATTTCCATGTACATAGTGTGTTAGGACAAGTAGACAAGAGAAGACTGATTGCCAGGCAATGAGATCATTTTAGAGAAATCAGTGACGAGACACAGAGTTTTTAAAACAAGCAGCCGCACATGTATTTCTGGAGTGTGGCAGGGGCCTTGTAACTGATCATTCATCAAAGGAAAAGACATACAAATAAGATGAAACGAGAGGAAAATATTCCATCACTCAAACTGCGTAAATGTTATCCACTTAAGATTCTGATCAAACGTAATATACTCTTTTCCATTATCAGGGCATTTGCTTGAAGATCTTCACAGACATGATTTCATGTCAAGTTCCCCTCCCCCGTCTCCAGGAGGTACTTGCTTCTTTATACCTCTTTGCCAGTGATTGCATTTCCACAAAATTTTTTTATCTTAATTTTCCTTTAAAATATAATGCCTAATCATACAATGCTCCCTAAAATACAGTAAGAAAAAGTCGGAGCTCACAGCTGTCAGGGTATTTGCTTCTTACAGAAGAGAAGGGTGGTAATTTTCTTTGCCCCAACCAGTCCTCGGGATTACCTGTGAAAAGGCAGACTGATTCTCTACTTTACCCTTGAGGGTCTTTCCAAGACTCAAAGATGCATTGTCCTTAAAATGAGTTTCGTTAGGCAGAAGTGAAGTGTGTCCACATCATTCTTGGTTGGTGTACAAATCAGAAAGCCACCTGAAGTCACCCGAGACTGGGCTTACCTGTCATGAATAGTAAGTAAGCCATGACGACCTCTTCCCGGGATGGAGAATCAACACACGTTATGGCAAAAAGCAACATAAAAAACAAACACAATGTCAGCCTCCTGCTACACCTGCATGCGATCTTCCATTAGCAGGAGCAAACATCTGGAAAGGTTTTGAAAAACATGTTTCGGCAATCATGATATTGCAGAGGTTGCAAGAAAGGAAATCCACCTCAGATTCATTCACAGTTGATGGTGGACCCTAGACCTGGCAGCCTGCTCACATACCAGGACGCTGAGGGCGTGTGATAAAGCTCTTTTCTAACTTTGGTAAAAGGTATCAGCTTCTGGAGCCCTGACAAGAATGGAGCTCTGGAGTCCATGTTAAGTTTTCAACGTTAGCTGCTCTTCTAATTCTCCATCAAAAAGGAGAAGAGCTCCCCAGAGCAGCTTATTTAGAGGCTGAGAGTAGCCTCAGGCAGTACTCATTGGGGTTCACACATTACAGCTGTCAGGCCCCTGGGGGCTACTAAGTATTCTGGAGAGATCAGAACACTTGCTGTCAGGGACCCATGACACTCAGCAGAAGATGTAAGAGGCAGAGGGCTCAACAGGCCACATCTTTGCTGGGCCTGCATGCCTTAGAAGCTGGTTAGTCTGAGAGCCTGATCTCTCCTGTGAGGAGCCGGTGGGGAGGAGGCACCGTGAGTGGGGCTGCCATGATCCTAGACATGTCAAACTATTTGATTCATGTCTGCTCCCCTCCTGGAGCTGGCAAATCTCATGATGCTGACTGTCATATGACTCTGTCCTGGTCTTGGCTCACCACAACACTCCACACGCAGATGCTGTTAGAATTATTAAAACAAAAGAAAAACAAAACAAAACAAATCCAAACCATAAAGCACTCCCCTCCATTTCCCTAATCTTTCTATCTGCACTGTTCTCGGACCTCCTCTCTCTCTGCAGTTTTTGATTCTGTAATCCTGTTCTAGGACATTTTCTAAGACATTCTGCCTGAAATTCAACAACCAGTGAAACAGAATAGAATATGCGAGAAGCCACCTATCTGAAAGGAATTCAATGTACTTAAGTTGACATACACTTGAGGGCGGTCTTTCTCACTTCTGAAAATTGCTCCCAGGGGTCTATGTAACTGCAAAGGCAAATAGCTATTTTGTTAGTTTGCTCATTTCCTGTAACTCAGGAGAAAAATGATTAGGGCCCTCCCTTTGGTAGCACTCTACATAAGATACCTACCTCCCCTCCCCTCCCTCTAGCCGCACCCCCACCCGGGGCAGCAGCACCTGGAAAAAGCCCATGAGGCAGCCCTCTGTTGCTGATAGTGGACAGTTGTAGAGCAGACCACTAAAGAATCAAGTGGCTAGCCTCATGCTAAAGGGGTCTAGTCAGCAAGGCTGTCTCACTGACCAGCAGACTACAAGAACAGAATACAGAGTTTTAAAAATTATACATACTTTTAAAATGAAGATTATAAACTTGTAGCAGTTTAGAAAAACACAATACACTATAGGTCTACATAACCACAATTGCACAATTTACAGATTCAGCAAAAGGAAGGCTGAAATCAATGGGGCCATCACACAAATATGGCAACCCAAGCGAGGTGAGAGACGTGTGACAATACCAAATGGAACTTCCATTATGCTAGGAGCAGTTATCACCACCAGTATCACCCCCAGAGGAGTTAGAAAGAAAAGGGCACAAGGGGGCCCCTGGTGGACTATGTGTGTGGCGAGTGTGCAGGGGGGTGGGTGGCACGTCTGAATTGGTGGAAGGGAGTCGCGGCCCTCAGCGCGATGCAAGCATCAGCGAGAACTCATGCAGGGAAGTCTGTGCTGAAATACTAGCCTGTATTCCTAACATCCATGCATAATGTTCCATTTTTGTACTGTACATGATAAAATATATTTATACATTTATATGTCTAACGCTTTTTATATGCAAAGAATGGAGTCTTCATTTATCACTGTGGCGAAGTATGCATATGCTGTGCTAATCAGAGCATCATTAAACCAGTTTCTTATGTACCAAAGGTGTTCCCAACTACTCTCTCTACCAAGGAGGGTAACAAATATAATCACACTTTCCGGGTTAAACAGAAAGCACCTATACAGCACCATACTTTTTGAAAACAAAACAAAATGAAATTCATAGAAGCCAGAAAGTTAAAAAAAAAAAAGTTAAAACTGCCCTATCTTGTACTTCCACTGTATCATTTGTACAATTATAATAATCTAAGCTTTTATATGTATATATAAAAATCAGCTTGTATGCTATTGCCTCTCACTCATACACGTCTAGTAGATCAGGTTATACACAGCAAGGCTGAAAATCATCAAAGTTGTGTATTTCTGGAAACAAGGAAGTTAGGACTACCTCAGCTTTGACTCAGGGTTGAACTCTTGACATATTTCTCACTGCAGACTTCATGCTCACCTGCTATTTCATTTCTGTAAAGCAAAACAGAACTATTCTTTTTTTCCTCTCCTTTTCCTCCTTACAAACTAAGTCCTTTCGTGGCATTTGGCAATGAGTGGACAGCTAAGCTGACTTATGAAAAGACCTAGTTTCTAACCAGCACACCAACACTGTTCACTGCATTAGCTGAGGAAACTGCCAGGAGACCACGGCCCTACCATTCTGACAACTGCAGACCAGGTGCTGGGAGTCTTGTCCACAGACCACCCTTACTCAGAACTGAAAAGAACCCTGCGTTTGGACGCTGCCCTTCATTCATTTTGCCTATGCAGCGTTCTGTTCTGGACTGGTGCGCATAGCAAACAATTGTGCCATTGTTCAGGTTTTTTTAGAAAAGGATAATTTTCTACTAAACAAAAGAAGAGAGAAAATTCCCCTCCAGTTTATGTAATAGGTTAGCTGACAGAGTTCCATGGGCTCAAAAGTTTGTGATGCCCAAAGCTGGAATGGTAACGGGTACAACTTTTTTTCCTTCTGTTTTAAATTTGCCAGGGGAAGGACGGGTGGCATTTAAACAGGAAAATACTGAAGTTAATGCATGTGAAACAAACAAACAAAAAATCTCAGAAAGTTAAAAGGAAAATAAAGACACAAGTAACAGTGAAAACATCCCATAAATCATTGCAGTATGAAAAACACCACAGAATCGCCAACGGGGGTTTCACGGTGTGCTCTAAAGGTGGGTGGTGCTGACTGGGTGCTGTCCTCCGCTGGCAGGTGTCTCATCACCCTGTGCAAGGAAGATTTTGCATACTTTATAGAGTTCTGTTCCAAGGGTAAATGCTTCACCCGGGGTAAGGGGCCATTAACAGTCTCTGCTGGGTTAGGAAAATGGTGCAGAATTCACAAAGGTGTTAAGCTGTAAACGGTATCACTGTCCACTTGCTGAGAGCAGATTTGGCAAAGGGTTTTCTCTGTATAGGTCTTGTGTCAGTTTGAGGGTCTAAAGAGGGAGAAAAGAAAAGCAAAGACTGATTATTGAAGACATTCCATGAGCAGCAGTGAGCACCTCAGGATCACAATCACCCAGCTCTTACCTCCCTATCCCCCCTGAGCCAAGGGTACTCACAGAAGAGCTATTTTGCTACATGTTTCAAAAGAAAAATCTAAGGACAAACCATGGAGATGACTTACCTTATCTCTCTGCTTGACTGCAAAATACTTGGAAGCTGGAAACCCCACCGTTAAATGAGGCTATTTCTTTTGGGAGGGTTGCAAAGGATGGTAAGACAACTGAGTGTTATCAGTTGATGCTGTTAGGTTAACACCACCCAGGGTACAACTGAGATTTTTGTTCTGGACTTCTAGAACAGGAAGTTCCTGGGACATGAGGTTTTGCAGCGTGGCTATCAGAAAGTTGGTCATTGCAGGTAGACAAGGTTTACTTCTCTGGTTCTCCTCTACTGTCTGTGTGAATTAACTGGTTCTGAGTTCTTTTCCATCAATGCTACAGTGCCGGGTAGATGGAACACAACGACTTTTAACAAAGGCTCAATAAACTGGTAGTACGAGGCGTGGGCAAATGTGACTCCCCCTATTATAGGAAGAGTAACCTTTAGGTAGGCAGTCTTGGGAATTATTTAACATTAAAAACTTGCAGGGGGAAAATGATCTCTCTCTCTCTGTGACACACTCACATACACGGCATTAACAATTAGCAGCACAGTCACTATTATTATTATTCTATAACACAAAAGAGGCAGAAAAATGGTACTCTTAGAGCATATGAATATATATGAGTCTAACTGGTCTTCAGATGGCTACCAAATCCAGAAAAGTCAAAGGATTTTTTAAAAAGTATATTATCATAGAGATGAAGCTAAAGGAACTCTCATGATAGGCCTCAGAACACAAGACCTTTTGTTCATGGAAAATACAATGTCAGCTGTCATGGTAGTTAAGAAAACCCACACGGCTCTAGGCTGAGAAATGGATAGAAAAGTAGTAGCAAAGCAACATGAACTGTCTCCTCACTGGACAAGGTGAACAAAAATGACAAACATCAACAAGCTTGCAACACATGTCACACACATTTGCTTCTCTAATCCTTTAGAGGAGATACCATCATGCTACTTTGGAATTTTCACAAGTATACTTGCAACATCAGTCTCTGTGTTCAATGGCAATCTTGCCTTCCAATTATTGATATTCAGAAAGCACGAAGGGCTCAGTATTTCTGTCCATGGCCGTGCACAGCCTAGCTCTAACTCCAAATAGAACAATGATGAGCAGCAGGATAATAAAGCAGGAAATGAAGGCATTCCCTTCTCTCCCAATACCTAGTGTGCTTTCCTGAAGATTTTTAAAAAGCACTCTCTGCTTTATAAAGGCACTGGGCAATGTTATCCTGGCATATAAAACAACAGCTTTTTGGGTTTCAGAGGGTGAAGTTAAAAGAAATACCAGGTTTCAGTGTCTTTGAGGACTTGCTAAAATCTAGCTTCTCTAGTTGGTGACCTTGAAGCATAAATAGACAAGGGTCTAAGCAGGTGTCTTTGGAGAGGATTCAGTTTTTTTCCTTCACAATTAACAGTTAATAAAACCACAATCTAACATCACTATACAATTAGTCATCAGGGGACTGTGGTCCCCAAGTCCCGATCCTGACTTACTGTAAGTGCCAAGGGAGAGGCTAAAAAGTATTACCTAATTCAGATCCCTTCCCCCGGTTCCCTCTGGTGTTAATTATTCAGCCATGGAAACCAATACATAATGGGAAGGTGTCACACTTCATTCCCCAAGTACAGAGGAGGGCACAGGCCTGTTAATGCTAGGCCAGACAGGCAGCAAGGAGGTAGAGGGACCTAGGACCCCCACCATGGTATTATTCTACACAGAACAAGATCCAAAACCAGGAGCAAGAGACTCAGCTTGAACAGTTTAAGAGCAGTAACAATCCCCAGGCCACACATCCATTCCCTCATCAAAAGTCTCAGAATCTTTAGGGAACCTCATCATTAAAAAGAGATGCGCTAATCAACACTCTTTCCCTGACGGCAGTAAGGGGCTGGGGCCACTGTGACGCTGAGTCCTAGAGCCTCCCTGAGGCCTGACAGCAGTGCCCGCTCAGGGAGCCCAGAGAGGAAACTGCCTCTGTGCCTACAGCTTCAGCAAGCAGAAGCCCAGCTGAAGCTGTGAGGCAGCTCACAGAGGAGACATTTAGTAAAGAAGCTTTCAATTGATACGAAAGACATACACACACCTTGTAAAATATTGTGAAAAGATAAAGGAACCAGAATAATGCTGAAGAGAATTATCGTTCCGAGAGGAATGCCAGAATCATAACCCACTATGAAGACTAGAGTAATAAAAGTAATTTTTAATCACTCCTTTGTGGCTTAATGTTTGCATATATTTATCTGACTCAAATGGTAGAGGGAGCATATTAAGTGATGAAACCAGTTACTGTCCTGGGAATTAAATGGTACTCAGGGTTGGGATACTATTTTACACTGCTTAAATGATGGCATTTTATGTCATGGAAGGTTTATATATAATGCACTCATGCCCTTCTACTTTAGAAAAATACAAGAGATTAAGTGAAACTTTTGGAAGGAAAAGGAAGCATATAGCTGAAGGGAATTATGGCTATCACTTTCTCAAGTTACAAGGCAATACACCAATTACAATAGCCATGAAACATTGTGCTGTCCCATCAGTGGATTTCATTAATAGAGAGAAGATACCTCTGCTCCTACCCAAAAGAAATTAAGCTTGAAACCAGGCCATCGATAACAACAAAATGAAGTGGAGAGACCAAATGAAGAATCCAAGTCCCAAAATATCTATAGATGCTGTCATCTGGTCTCTAGTGAGAGCAAGTCCCTCTATAACCCTGGCATCTGCAGGCAAGGCAAGTTTCTGCCTAATTATCATCACTGAATCACATGATGTTCTAAGAAAGGGGAACGCCCCCCACAGTACATAAAACATAACAGCACGATCAACTTCAATCTTGAGAATAAAATACAAAATATTCCTACCGCTGTCCTCCCACAACTTAATTCCACTGTGAAAAATCTGGATTTATAAGCAGTAGTTCCATCTTCTTGACAGAGAACAAAGGAACAGGACACAATAGTAAATAGGATAGAGGATATAGTAGGGATGAAACTTTCACATATACAAATCTTTGGAGGTTAGCAACGGCTTTCCATAGCCAGAGACAAAAGCCGTGTGGAAGAAGGTGTGCCTAACAAATAAAAGAAATGAAACACTACTTCACTCTTTAGAAATAAAGATTATTTGTTTGCAACTCCTGGAGCTGGGGTCTAAATATGGAACATTTAGGACAAGAAAGGAAATGAACTGAAGCTCACTCAACCTGACAGTGGTCTAACATGACGTTTAGAAAACAGGTGTGGGTTTCAGAGTAAACCCTAAGTAACACTTGCCTGTCACCCCTCTGCTTTACCCCTGAACAATTTAAGGTACTCAAAACAACCAAGAACTACCATCATCCACCAGTTATCTACCAAGGCTTTTGCAGTTGCCATAGGAAAAACTCTGGTGCCCTCGTCTATAGAGGATTGTGCTACTAACCTAAAAAGCAGTGTCTCTCTGGTGGTTCAAGTTCACCAGTGGCTCTGAGGGGGAAAGTTGAACCATCCCTATGTAAATCTCCTAAATGATTTACAGTCTCAGAAGTCCAATGGAGATGGTCAGCTATGAGTGGTTCCAATATGATGACAATGAGTTTCAGTTTATAAGGAAAAACAGCATTTTTGTTGGGTTTTTGGTTAGGTTGTTTGTTGTTATGTGCCACTGAGTCACCTGCAACTCATAGTGATCCTATATAGAACAGTCCTATACTGTGTCAATCTTGCCTCTGATACACCTACTCCCATTACCACAGTCACTGAATCAATCCATCCCATCGAGGATCTTCCTCTCCTGTGCTGTCCCCTCCACCCTCCCAAGCATGATGTCCCTCTCCAAGGACCAGTCCCTCCTTGCAACATGTCCAAAGTATGTCAGATGAAGCTTCAGAATTCTTGCCTCCAAGGAGCAACCTGGTTTAACCCTCTCCTTGGTTAAACCTGTTTATTCTCTCTGCAGTCCATGGCACACTCAATACTCTTCTCTAGTACCACAGTTCAAAGGGATCAATTCTCCTTCTATCCTCCCTAGCCATTGTCCAGCTCTCTGATACATAGCAAGTGACTGCAAAGACCATGGTCTGGAACAGGTGCACCTTAGTCTACAGGCTGATATGATTGCTCTTCAGTACTCTGGAGAGGTCTCTGACAGCAGACTTTCCCAACGCAATACGTCTTTTAACTTTCTAGGTGCTGATGCCAAGAGTGTTGATTGTGGAGGCAAGCAAACTAAAGCTGTTCACAAATCCCAATCTCTTTACCATCCATCATGATGCTGCAAATTGGCCCAGTGGTAAGAATCTTTGTTTTCTTGATATTGAGCTTCAATCCATATTGGGTTAGGTAGCCATGTCTAATTTGAGCTTCAGAATGGAGTTCATCTTTACATGCAAAACTACCAAACAACTTAACAAACAAGCATTGTAACACCCTTTATATGCTACCTGAAGCATTTTAGAACAACTCAGATTTGTCAAGAAGTCTTATTTGAATCCAGACAGGATCTATTGTTTGCAGAACAAGGCTTAGATTTGGATTCCCCCCTCCCTACAGGGGTGAGGGTTGGGGTGGGGAAAAGTATAGTTTCCAATTATTCAATTTCTAAGGCTCATTTCTTATAAAAGCTTGTAAGGATTAAGTCACACAATAAATAATCTATGCTGTGGACCCTGACTCACAGTGACACTATAGAACAGAGTAGAATTGCCCCTCAGGGTTTCTAAGGCTATAATTTTTATGGAAGTAAACTGTCATGTTTTTCTCCTGCAAAGCGACAAGTGAAATGTGAAGAGCCAGCCTTCTGGTTAGCAGCCACGTGCTTAATCACTATGCCACTAGGGCTCCTTGATTTAACAATACATGACACAATTTTAATATTCAACTAATGACTCGCATCTCAAGTTTTCACATGTATTTAATAAAGCAGTTTTCTCTTTCCATCCTTTATTCCTCCTCTACACATACTCTATCATTAGCCCCAACTCAAGGATCTTTCTACTATGTTGTGAACCAAAAGAGAACAGGAGTTCAGGAGGAAATGCTTAGATGTCAAAACTAAGGCCTGGATATCACAATGCTTATGTTCTCCGGGTGTGACCCTATAGAGCAGGGCTCCTCACTCAGTTACTGGGGGGTAGGGAAGGTGACGAATGACTAGGAGTGACAGTCACCCCTTCCAGGCTGGGGTGCCCTAGATCCCTTGGGGGCATGGGTGCAAATAATCTGAAATCAGATCTAATTCTCATGGTAAATCTAAGGGTTCAGCTACCAAGACTAGAAGGGAGAAGCCTTTGAAGTTCTCTTTATCTGTTCTCATGGTACAAAATTTTGAGACAATTTATTTTTTTCCAAAGGTGATTCTGAAATTGAAAATGAAAAATCAGCTGTTTTAGTTTCACAAATGGTCCAAACTGCTCAATACGAATAGGACGTGCAGGTGACAGTGGTCAAGGAGTAACCACCACACCAGTGTAATGAAGCCAAGAGGGAAATGGGAGGAGAGACTCAATGCTGATGCCAAATGTGAAAGGGAGACAAAGGTCCCTCCTGAGGACAGTGGGCTGGCCAGTAGTGCAGCTTCCAGGAGGAAGGCAAACCCACATTCTGTGTGGCCCTCTTCTTCCTGCTCTGCAGCACCTGTATCATGCTAGCAAATACTAGGAGCTCCTGCGATGGTGCATCCCACCACCCAGCGGCAAGGCAACAAGTGTGGACTTGGGCTGAGGCTGAGCAGAGCGAGCCGTGGCCTGAAGAATCACTTTTAGGTGCACAGATGACCACCTTTTAACAGGACCATCGGTCAACTATGGTTTGTATTGTTTTCTGATTGTTTCTGAACATACAATAGCCACTAAATGCTCCAACTAACTACAGTGAAAAATGAATTAAAAAATATGACTTTACAACATTTAGATGAATCTTCTTCCAGCCTTCCTTCCTGGCCCTTAATTTCTCCTGAGGAGTCAAAATATTCCACGCAGTCACAAATACTTTTTTTTAATTGGAAAAAAAAATCATATGACAGGCCTAGGCTTCTTTCATCAGAGAGAAAGGGAAGAGAAGGGAGAAGAGATTGGGGGTGGGGAGGAGCAGAGAAGAGGAGGAGGAAGTAGAAGAGGAGGGGAGGGAGGGGAAGGCACACAGAAAGAAACTTTTAATCAAATCCAGACGAGCAATTAGTTTTATCCTTCAGAAATTGTGGAATTACCCTCTGAGGCCTTCATGACTAAATGATTCCCATCCTTTGGATGTCATGGGTTTTAGCAAAGAAATAGGTTATGAAAAAAAAGGTGAAAAATCTACTGTTATAGAGTGAGGTTTATATCCATTATTGTGAAAGAAACAGAACAAAGCACCTCTAACCTAACCTAGAAGTTAGAAGTACTTCTGAAAAGAATAATGAATTTTCTTTTCAGGTTTGGCTACTGCTTCTTCAGAAGGAAAGCTCCTGGAAGAACAGCTCTTTTCTGTCTTTACACTCAACTTGGACTTGGAAGGTCTCTTAAGGATACAGCAACCATATTTTCAGAACTTAAAATTGTATCTCATTACCAGTAAGAGGACAAACCACCAGCTCTTGGGGGAATGCAAGGCCAAGTCATCGCCAGCATCACACTATCATATGGCAGCCTTTGTGCTGTGAGGAACGCTCTAAGAGGTAGCGAGGCAACTTTTTTCTCTCCCGGAGCAGCTGGGGATGGCCTGATATACCGGGAGGGAAGAGTCAGGTTTCCAGGCCTCAGGAGGCCTGGGGTAACTGGGAGAGCAGGCTGTGGCTTCTCTCCAACACCTGCTGGTTACCAGGCCTGGAGAGGTGCCCTATCTGGAATCAAGGCTATAGGACAAGGGCCCCTCAGGCAATCTTAAAAGATGTTAACATCAACTTCCTCACATCAATGGTAGAAGTTTCCTCTGACTGGCAAAATAGTGTCTCTAAATTAGTACTCCCTTTCCTAAATGCCAAAACAGGTGGACTTTAGAAGATACTAACTCTAAAAACCAAAGTTCATACAAGAAACAATTACTCTATCTTTTAAATGAAGAGAAATGAAATTTATTTTAGCTTTTGAAGTAGTCACTAACAAGAGTGTAAGATTGGCTTGCCTGCTTTCTGTATTCTGTATTACCAACTCAGTTATGCTAATCTCTCATTTTCAAAGATGTCAAAGGGCATGAGTATATATCTGGACTAGTCGCTAAATTCTGTGACATATGTTTTAATTTCAAGCTTGTTTTACACGAAGGTACTCGGATGTCTAGAGAGACAAGTCATTTGACTCCATGATACAACATCATGGAAATGGCAATATTCTATTACAGATGCCACAATTCCTCTGTTATGCCAAACGGACTTCATTTACACTAATGTGGATCACTAAAAGCAAAACCCCAAAACCAAACACCTCGTTCATATACTATCACTGAGTCAATTTCCATTCACAGAGACCCTCTACTGGGTTTCCGAGGCTGTAAATCTTACAAGAAGGAGACTGTACATTCTCCCAACCAGCGAATGGTGGATTCAAAGCTCCAGAGAGGCAGAGCCTTCTGGTTAGCACTGTGACACACTATGCCACTAGGGCTCCAAGCAGAGGCCAGGGGCAGCATGCTGAAGAGGATAGCTAGTCAAGTTCAACAAGCAGACTCTAGAAATCACCCACAGGGCACTTTTCAGAGCCATGTCTGTGATTCAGGCTGAACTCTACCCTACTAGTACAGAGCTCTTGCAGGAAGAACTAGGAGCTATATGGTTAGTCCTCAACTGAAGATACATGCAAAAAGATTTCTGGTAACAGGACACTTGAAATCAGTGTGGTCCCAGAAAACCAGATATGTGAAGAGTGTCAGACAGCAAAGGACTCTTGACTAAAGGTCTCCAAAACGTGGTCTTTTCTCTATGACAACTGGCTACCACCAAGCTGCCAAAACCTTCCCAAGCAGGTTACGTACTTCTTAGGGATAGATCTTATTTTACTTCTATCTCTTGTTCTGACATTAGTCAGAAATGACTCATGCTATGGCAGCTAACAACAATAATGACCCTGGTACCCAGAACGGCACCAGTATTTGGTAAGTAAATGTAATGTTAGTAATTCTGGCTTTTCTGCAGCACGCCTTTAAGGTAAAGCCCAGAAACCATGCCACAGCTGAGAAATGTTTGATCTAGGAGAATTAAACAGTAACAACCAAAAAAGCAGGTGAAGCATCCACAGTCTTCCACAGAGGCCAGGCCTGTAGCTGCAGATCTCTTTCAGTGACATTGTTAGGCAGGATTCCTTAAAAATCCAGTGTTTTTAGAATATTGCTCCTGCTATTACTTGAAGAAAAAAAAAAAAAGAATTGCTTCAAGATAGCAAATAAATTTAGAAAACACTAGAATAATATAGTCTACCCTAGAAGCTTCAGGCAGCTCAGATGGCCTAGGGAGTTATGGTGGCTTAGTGATAAAGAGGGGAGCTCTGGTGGCCTACTGGTAGGAAGCTGTGCTATAACCCCAAATGTATGTGGTTTGTATCCACCAGCTTCTCCACGGCAGAAAGACGGGCAATCTCCTTCCAAGGGATTTATTGCTTCTGAAAACCTGCTGGAGGGTCAGTTATGGGATGGTTCCAACTCAAAGGCACACAGCCACCACAGTGGTACAGAAGTGTACTGTCAACTCAAAGGTACATGGTTCAAACCTGACAGCTGCTCCATGGGAGAAAGATGGGCAATCTCCTCTCATGGGATGTACTCCCTCTGACATGGTTCAAGTCTGCCAGCTACTCCATAGGAGAAAGATGGGCAATCTCCCCTCATCCAATTTTCCACCTCTAAAAACCCACTGGAGAGTCAGCTATGTGTCAATTCTGACTTGACAGTTGTTGTTATGTGCCGTGGAGTCACTTGTGACACACAGCAACTCTATGTACAACACTCTGCTCTGTCCTGTGCCAATCTCATTGTCTCCGACACACTCATCCTGATTGCCCCAATCACTGAATCAATCCACCT
Organism: Elephantulus edwardii; assembly: GCF_000299155.1. NCBI lineage: Eukaryota > Metazoa > Chordata > Mammalia > Macroscelidea > Macroscelididae > Elephantulus > Elephantulus edwardii. The sequence continues at coordinate 2,265,893 of NW_006399763.1, forward strand.
CCTAGAGGGCCTTCCCATCCTGCGCCTGCCCTCCACCCTCCCAAAGCATGATGTCCTTCTCCAAGGACCGGTCTCTCCTTACAACATGACCAAAGTATGTCAGACGAAGCCTCAGAATCCTTGCTTACAAGGAGCAGCCCTGTTTAACCCTCTCCAAGATGAATCTGTTTTCTTAGCAGTCCATGGTACCCTCAACACTCTTCTCCAAAACCAAAGCTCAAAAAAGCATCACTTCTCTTTCTATCCTTCCTAGTCACTGCCCAACTCTTTGATGCATAACAAGTGATTGCAAAGACCGTGGCCTGTATCAGATGCACCTTAGTCTCCAGAGACACACCGCTGCTCTTCAGTACTTTAGAGAGGTCCCTAACAGCAGACTTTCCCATCACACTACGTCTTTTAATTTCCTGGCTGCTGGTGCCAAGAGTGTACAACAATAACTGATGATCTAGAGGTAAGGAAATGTGCTGCCAGCCCAGCAGAATGAAATTCATATCTACCAGCTGTTCCACTGGAGAAAGATAGGCAATCTCCTCCCATGCAATTTTCAGATTCTGAAAACCCTCTGGAGGATGGATCAGCTAGGAGTTGGTTCCATCTCAACAGCACATAATAACAGACGATTCCTAATGCATATTAGTTTTTAAGGTTCTCAAAGTCTTGCTGTGAAAAACCCCAGTTCACTTTTCCAAATCTTACTTAGCCATTTTATACTTAAAACCCCAGAGTATCATGAACATCTTACCATTGTGTGAAACACTCTGATAAACACTGGTCTATGTTCCTTCTCTGAAATGTCACTAATTTGAAAAACTAATTTTTAATTCATATTTGTTTTTGAAACTTTGTGTGAAAAGTGCTGTGAAATCAGAAGAGTTCACCACCACCAGGGTAGAAAGGCGAAGAACGACCATCTTATCAAGAAAATCCAGGGCTGAAGCAAGTGATGCCATGCTAGGGGTAAGGAAACAGTCTGTGGAAATACTTCTACTTTATCTAAGGTCACAGGACCCTCTTGGAGCCACCCTCTTGAGTGAGGAGAGAAATAGATTCTGAAAAAACCTTTCTTCATTTACACACAAAAAGCTAGCTTGTGAGAGCCACAGGTGGGACCAAGGGAAGACTCCATTTGGAGAGAACGCCATTTACAAGCTGATGGCTAATGAGCACATGAACATTATAAAGAGAGGTGTTTAATGGGAGCTCAAGGTTTACAAGTACCTGTAAGTAATTCTGGTGATTTTCACTCTCTTTATTTATGTTTCATATAAGCGCCTTGACCAAAAGAGACCTTCAAGAAAGTCATTCATAAATGTTATTGACTGCTTAAAGCAGAGGCTGCCCAGGCTCTCCTCCTTGGCATACTGGTCTGTGAAGACCTCAGATCTTCATTATTTATAATATAATGGGCCTAGGAAGAGCAGTTTTAGTGCTGGGATAAAGGATGTAAAGCGCAGAGAAAGTCTCTTTCATGACTATAGCCATTTTCCTCTTCTGTTGTCAACGTTGAAATAGACCCGGGTAGTCATCCGTTGTGAATGAGAGTTCTATATAATAAAGAGCTCAATAAATATGGCCCACAAGGTCACCATACTGTAATCAAAGATTATAGCCACAAATACAAATAATGGAGTACTGGTTTTCATGCTATTCATAACAGATCCACATTTACCATAGGTATATGCTCTAAAATATGTATCAAGATAAAACATGGTATGAACAGCTTGTGGGTGTCTCTATCAGGTGAGACTTGTTCTGTGCCACAAGACTAACAATCATGGCATTCAAACAATCAGTCAGGCAATCACCAAATATTTACTCCTTTTGGGAAGCAGCCTGCATATAAACTCTAATGGATCTCGCTAAGACAGGATTTCACAAAGGTATGCCACTTTTTTTTTTAATAGTTCCATATCATGTATTGTGTCTTAATTACGATGGAAAAGTCTAATGTTAGGAACCTCTTCAAACTACTGAAGAGCAAGGGTGTCACTCTGGAGACTACGGTGCGTCTGATAAAAGGCCATGGTCTTTGCAATCACTTGCTATGTGTCAGAGAATTGGACAATGACTAGGGATGATAGAAGGAGAATTGATGCCTTTGAGCTGTGGTGTTGGAGAAGAGTATTGAATATACCATGGACTGCTAAGAAAACAAACAGGTTTGTCCTGGAGAAGGTTACACCAGGCTGCTCTTTGGAGGCAAGGATTCTGAAGCTTTGTCTGATATACTTCGGACATATTGCAAGGAGGGACTGGTCCTTGGAGGAGGACATAATGCTTGGGAGGGTGGAGGGACAGCGCGGGAGGGGAAGACCCTCTATGAGGTGGATTGATTCAGTGACTGGGGTAATCGGGGTGGGTGTGTCGGAGACAATGAGGTTGTCACAGGATAGAGCAGGATTTAGGGCTGTTCTATATAGGGTCACTATGAGTCGCAGGTGACTTGATGGCACATAACAACAAGAAGGATGTTTTGAGCTCTGGTGGTGCAATCTGCAGGGAGCTGTGCTGTTAACACGCAGGCTAACACTTGACGTCACCAGTGGCTCTGTGGGAGAAAGGCAGTTTCCTTCTTTGCAATTTACTTGAATTGGTTCTGACTCAATAATGAGTTTGAGGGTATTTTTTGGTTTGTTCCCCCCCAAAACCATATTATCATCTAACCATGGACATTTCATAGAATGAAAAATTTCAAGCCTCAAATTATACATACTGTGTAGCTTTACAACTCTACAATTGTTTTCATTAGATAGATAAGATCTTCTAGGATTCATCAGTGACAACCTTGAGCTCACAGATGCAGACAGTGCAGAAACAGGAAGAGAACTATCTCACCCCTCTTCATCCGGGCTTTTCCTGGTGGACGTTTTTGAATCCTTTCATAAAGTGGTTCAAACACAATGCTTAAGACTGGGTTACTCCCTGATGAGCTGTCCAAGGAGCTTACACATTCAGTCATTTTTTCTAGTCCTGGTGATGCAGTGGCTAAAAAGCTTGATTGCTAACCTCTATCTAGGTCAGTGGTTTGACCTTAGCAGCTGCTCCTGCAGACAAAGACAGTCTGCTCCTGTAAAGATTTCTGGCCTCAGAAACTCCATAGAAACAATTCTACTCTTCCCTACAGGGTTGTTGTGTCGGTTTGGTTTTTGCACATCAAAACGATGGGGAGACTGAAGCTACTTTTCCTTAGGAAGATGACCAAACTTAAACCCAGTGTTGTCCAGTAAATTCCAATTTATATACAGTGACCCTGAAGAACAGAGAAGTTTTCTCTCATACAGTTTCCATGACTGTAATCTTTACAGAATGCCACATCTTTCTCTCACAGAGCAGCTGGTGGATTTGAATCCCAAATTTCCAGTTAGCAGCAAAGCACATAGCCACTGTGCCACCAGCATTCCTTATGTCAAACAGAATTTAAAAAAATCTGTTGCCATCACAACAATTCTGACTCATGACACCACCCGTGTTTCCCCTGCAAAGCAGCTGGTGGATTCAACTTGTGTGGCTTTGGGATGGCAGTGAAGCTCCTTACCCGCTAGGCCACCAGAGGTCCAAGTGACCTTCTATAAGGGGCTTATTGGAAGCTTGGCTTTGCAGTTACTAATCACACTGGCTAGTTCTGCTGCTAATTTCCAAGTATGAGTGCCAAACTTAAAGAGTGTCTCAAAGACAACAGAGCCCTTCACGTCTCAGCAGATAGCATTCATATACAGATATGATGAGTTCTTCCTTCTCCAGATAGACTCATAGGTCAAAGGATCTCACACACGGCCTGTAGGCATGCCACGTGAGAAACACCTAGCCCTCCAGAGCTGCACCTCACAAGAGCTCTCAGACAGGGCTATCTACTGGACACAATGCTCCATTAGCTCCAAAACCAGAGGGATTATATCCAAAGTCATATGGCCTCCAAAGAGCAAATCTGAAGTCTAGAGAAATATGATAACTGGTTGTTTGGTTTTCTTCTTAAAGGCAAGCCAATAAAAGAATTACATTGTAACTCTTAGGAAGATGAAATGCTTAATTTTGGAGAGAAGTGTAGTCAAAAATATTGATGCCAGGCAGCTCTGTTTTGTGAATTGAGAAGAATCTTCAATAAATTGATGGCTCAAAGTTTAAGAGTAAAAAAATAAAAATAAAAAAGTTTAAGAGTCAAGGATATAATTCAGCCCTTATGAGCTCTTAAATGGTTTGGGGGAACATTCCAAGGCAAAATGAATATTCAAAACTCAGAATCCAGACTCCCTTAAAGTTCCCTATTGTCCTGAGAAATTTTCTTCTCAGTGGACGTTAACTTTTAGGAAAATGAGATTTTTATTTCTAACTGAATAAGTAACTTCTCCAAACAACCTCTCCCCAAATGAAGAAAATGAATGACCCTAAGATTCTATTTAGCACTTAATAATCAAAATTATCCCAAAGGGAGTTATTCTTCATTGTCAAAAGTACAATTTATCAAATAAATTTTAAAAAAAGGCATTTAAGCCTCCCTCAACATACAAATCTAGACAATTAAGCCTTTCTTAAGATTATGAAAAGGAGCCTAATGGCTAAAGAATTATGTTGCCAAGCCCAAGGCAGGTGGTTTGAATCTACCAGCTGCTTCTCTGGTGAAGGATGGGCAAGCTCCTCCCATACAATTTGCAGCTTCTGAAAATCTACTGGAGGGTCAGCTATGAATCCATTCCAGCATGACAGCGATGCATTTGAGGTGGGTTTTTTTAAAGATTACTGTACAATCTTTTAGAATTTCGTATGCACAAATGTGGTCTATTCAACAAAGAGAAAAAGCTACACTTGAAATACCAAATACTGGTACTGTATTTTCTTCTGAACTCATTCTTCTCAAGAAAGTAGCCTCCTTGAAACCACAAAAAAATGAAAATTTTCTTGTATTTTTGGGAAGCCAGAGTCTCTTTCAAGGACTTTTATTCTTTTAAAAATCAAGTATCTAAATTTCTCAAGGCAAGTCTCCAGGAGTCCAGGAGTATTGTCACCTTATTTAGCTCCCATTACAGTCCTTTTACCATCTCAAGAGCTATTAAATGACTGGAAGCAGATGTCTGAGTTCCATTAGGGGCCTTCTTGTGCCTGGGAAAGCTGAGATGCTTTAACATTACTGCCCTCTCTACACTGCCCTTTCTACAGCCCTTGAGCTGGAGTGAGTGCACCACAGGAGACCCTTGGAGGAGAGGGTTAAACAAAGCTCAGGTTTTTTTTATGGTTTGAATTCCATTTCTCGCTCTCTTTTTACACATCATTTAAAGAAGAGTATAAGCAACCTGCTGGGATGAAAAAGAAACCAAAATAAAAATGGGCTGATACACAGAAAGAATCTTTTAATATGAGGGTGTCTGGGAAGTACAAACCTCTCCGTCAAAGATACCAAAGTTCTTATTAGTTCTTGAAATATTTCAGAGAAATCTTGGCTACAAATGCTGTATTAATGATGTATTATGGTTCATTCAAACCAATCAAGAAATATGGATTTTGAGTTCAGCTGTATGACCTTTTAGGCAAACTACATGACCTCTCTGGGTTCCCCTGTTTGCTCATAAGTCAGGTAAGTCTGTCTACCTTATTACAGAATGTCTACTTTATCCCACTACAGTTTTACACAGCCCTTTTCCCATGCTTTGGATTCTAACAATAACCCAGCAAAGTAACAGGGATTCATTTATAAAATATACTCATTTTATAAAACTAGAAATGAGGCTCAAAGGCTAAGTAACAGTCAGGAAGTGATAGATGCGAGAAGGAACCCTCAATTCTCGATTCCAAACAAATACTTTTCTTACCACATCACATTGCCCAATTTTCTGGCCCCGTTGTTACTGTAAGCTGTTGAATCAGAACTGACACATAGCTGACCCTCCAGTGGCTTTTCAGAGACAATTAATCACATGAGAGGAGACTGCCCATCCTTCTCCCGTGGAGCAGCTAGTGATTTGAACTGCATGCCTTTGGGACTGTAGCACAGCTTCTTACCGGCTTCTTAACCCCCAGAGCTCCCTTTCTGATCCTATCAGTGCCACCACATTCATCACTGTCAACTTTCACATTCCATCTCACCCTGTGTTTGGAATCTGACATCATTAAAAGGTTAGGGAACATGAGGGAGTACTTGCTTGAATAAAAACTTGTTTTCAACTTAGCAGTTTTAAATGCTCATATCCCACATCCTAACTAATAGAGATGTTTAGCACTATAATAAAGAATAAAAGATCTTGCTTCTGGTGAAAATACTCCCATATCAAAGAGTTTAGAATATCTAATCAGAAAGGTCTGCTGCAAATTACTGCTTTACTGAAAAAATGATGAAAAAAAACTTTACACTTAAGACTGACAAGGTGATCTAAAACAGTTCTGGAGTCCTCAGCCTTGAGATCTGTGGGATGTAAGTTCTCTTTTCCTTCCTTACCCACCTATCAAGTAGAGAGACCCATGTCAAAGGTCAGTAAGGATGACTGGTGATAAAGAAGAATGAAAAGTGTGTTCTTTTCACTGGCAGTACATTTCTTGAGCTGTCAGCCAACTTTAGGGAGGGCACCTGGTAGCACTGCTTGGTTTGTAGGCACAGCTCTGAGATTAACTGCTCTGAGAGCCACTGTTCTCCATGGTTCTTAACTTCCAGGGATGGGACAAGGGTCAAAGTATGAGCAGCCTTGGAGCTAGGAATGGGATCTTTTCCTAACTGTGCTTTTAGGTTGACTCTGCAGGTGAACAGGTGCATAAGGTTCTTATTTAGGCTTTTTCAGTGATTTAAAAGTAGCTTGTGAAGCAAATAGCAGTAGCTGTGATGAGGAATTTGCTGGGAGTAGGGGCTTGGTCAATCGCTTCAAAGATAGGGTAAATTTATGCTAACACTGAAGGGCAAGCAGGGGTTGCTCACTGGATGTGGATGTTGTAGATAAATGCAACCTAGGGACTATCTGTAAAAGAAGGCTATCCCTCTGCCCAACAGACACACAACGCTCCCAATACCATCCCCATTTTCTTATTATGCTGTAGAGGTGGGCACTGACCTGCTTTGCCCACTTCCCCTTTCCTCAGTGATCCTTCAGCCTGGCACCCAGCTCTGAGATGAGGCCTGCTTAGCACCAGTGAAGTTCCCCACGTTCAAACCAACAACGTTCTGTGTGGAGATGAGGGAGTCAAAGTTAAAATCCAACCCGTCCGCATCCATGAGTTCGCTACGGATAATGGACTCCATGTCACATTCCAAGCTCCCGTTGAACATATCCAGGTCCAAGTCACTGGGGAACTTCTCATGGCCCATAACAGGAAGGTTTGCACTAGTTGAGTACAAGGAGGAGCCTGAGAGGGAGTCTGAGAGGGTTTGCATAGACTGGCTGACAGGAGACTGCTGCTGGTGTTTGGCTGACCCAAGGTTGCTGGAGTCACTCAAGCCCATGCTGCTGACAGAATTCGACAAGGCACGGCTGCCACCAAGAGCGCCCTGGGCTTGGTGCTGGTGGTGGAGCAAGTTCTGATTAACCAAACTCCCCTGGTTGGGCTGGGCAGCAAATGACATCATTGGGTCATTGCGAAGCATCACATTCCGGCGCGAGTTCTGGGCAGACACAGCAGTGCTGGCCTGAGACATCAAGGGGTCTGACTGGGTCATCATGACATCACTGTGGCTGAGCGAGTCTGAAGTAAGCAGGTCCTGAAGTGTCTGGTTGCCATAGTGTGACATGGAAGAGAAAGTGGCTGGCTTGTTCTCTTGGATGGTTTGCATGGGAGACTGGCGTAGGGAATTCAGAGACGAAGGTCCGAATACCGTGCTGTTAAAGGAGCTGGTTGGAGAGCCCAGGCCTGAGCCCTTGGTGGTATATGGAAAGCTGGAGTTTTGCTGCATGAGCCCCCCAGTAGGCGACGGCTGGGATGATGGGAGTGTGATGTTGTCCAGCAGGTCATCCATGAGGTTGTCAGTCAGCCCATCATTCAGATTCATGGTGCCTGCCATGTCGGTCAGCCTTGGCAGCTCGACGGTGCACGGCTTGCTTACGGAGGGAGATAGGCTAGCTGAGCTGCTGTAGAGCATGGGGGAGAGAGGCGCATCATCGTCCTGGACGTCATCCAACTCTGTGCTGGCCAGGATGGGTGACAGGCGGCCGCTGACCGTGCTGGCATTGGAATTGGTGCGAGAGCGGAAGTCCGTCCATGCATCCAGTTCATCGCTGCTGCGTGAGGTGGGGCTGCCAGGCCACTTGGAGAGCTGGGAAGGACTGTCATCTGCTGACTCAGGCGCCGTCTGCAGGGCTGCCTTCTTCTTGGCTGCACGGCCACGACTTTTGGTGTATTTGTTGCTGTTGTCCATGGAGACCGCTCGCCGCCGGGGGGCCTTCCCACTCTTCCCCCCATCAGGGTTGATGATCCACCAAGAACTTTTGCCGGTGCCCTCATTCTGGACCCGCATGAACCGGCTGTGGAGTGATAGGTTGTGCCGGATAGAGTTCTGTGAAAACAGAAGGAAAAACATGGTCTGTAAGCCAGGCTGGTCTATAAGAAGCAGGTAGATTCCTCTATTTTTCAGAACTTCCTCAATTTCAAAGACTTAGGAAGAAAGAACAAGAGAAACATCTGTTAATCACCCTCTTCATTTTGACATTAAGATTAAATGAAAGACACCGGGCGGGTATATATAATCTAGGAGGTGAGAGACGGTTTCATAGCCAAGAGATGCTGGGTATCTCATCAGAATAGTTTTTAGCTCCATTTTTCCTAAATTCCTAGGTTTTGTTGTCCTTTTTGTAAATTTTGTCCTGTATTGAAGTTCGTGCTTGTTACTTCATTACCATAGCAATCCCTCCCTGCACCTGTCAATAAACTTCACAGGCTCTCGAAAGGATACGTAAGCACCTGGGAGTAACTGACTCTCTTTTGGTCCCCCTCTCCAATAACAGGAAGGTAGCTTCTGCCTCTATTTCAATGAACTCTTAACTGGTGGGAACAGTTACCTCTCTTTGTTTGGTTTCCATCACGGCCTGCCAAAATTTCACAATATTTGGCAGACACAAGAAAAGAATGGTAGAGCAATATCTGCTGGGTTGAAAAGAGAAGTTGGCAACTCTCCCACAGAGAAGCATTAAAAATTGTTTACATAAATATTCACCCACTCCACAGCACTGGTACATATAAAGAGGATATTAGGTAAAGACTAAAGAAATCTGAATAAACTACGCACTTTAGCTAATAATAATGAATCAATATTGTTTCTTTAGCTGTGACAAATGTACCATGCCAACACTGGGTGTTGTTAACAAGAAGGGAAAATGGTGTTACATATATGGGAACTCTACTTACTACATGTGCAATTTATCTATAAATCTAAAACTATTCTAAAATAAAGAGGTTAATTGTAAAACAAGCTGTCAGTTGTCAAGTTGTTTCTGACTCACGGTGATACCAAAATACCCTTAAGACCCTGGTGACTGCACCAATCGTGCAAGAATTTTCCTTCTGACTTGGTAGATAAACCCAGCTGACAGGCATGACCCAGAGTCAGGTCTATTTCTGCCACTGACACCATATGACCTTGAAGAAATAATTTAATCTGTCCATAACAACTTCAGTTTCCCATCTTCATTATGGACATAAGAATATTCAAGCCATCCTTCCCTGACAAGGATGTTGCAAGGCTAAAATATGATAATATAATTCAGAGGCCAGGTAGACTATCAAGTCAGGGTACTAATACTGCTATTATAAAGCATTGTTGTTGTTGTTGTTATGTGCCGTCGAGTCGCCTGCAACACAGAGTTCATGATGGAGAGGGCTCACAGCTGAATGCAGGCATATTCTAATTTCCAAGATGCCTCATATACAGTGAAAAGGAAAAAAGAAAAGGAGTTGATGCTATTCTCCCCATCTGGGATCTGGGATAACACCTGTAGGCCAGAAGAGTTTAATTTTTAAGATTAAAAGATACTGACTGCATATTAAATATAAATAATCCTAAAAGTGATCATTTCTAAAAATTGGCAATCACTAACTCTATTTATATAGATGATACAAATACATGTGTTCTACCACAATGTTTCTGAAACACAGAAAGTCAGCAGGATTTCACATTAATAACCCAAAACACTGAAGATTGTTTCTCATGTATATTCCCAGGCAAGAAGGGACTGCAGTCCAGCCTGGGTAATGAGCATTAGGAACCATGGGTCATCAGTTAGAATCTTGACATTTCAACAACTGCAATAAAGACATTTGAGAGAACAGGCAACACTCTAAGTATCTTAGGAAACAAATGTTGCCCAGGAGACTATGTATTCTGCTTCTCTTTCACTATTATGGTTTCTAAAAGAATAATGGCATCTCTATTAATGGTTCAGAAATTACGTTTCTTTAAAAAGTAAAACACTTTTGACTCTGAAATAGGTATGAGACGAATTCTTAAAGCTCAACCTGCAGGGTTCAGAAAAAAGGCAAGTGCAAGGTGGTTCCACGATTGAGTACTCAGATGATTAGACATATTAAATAAGAATTTAAACACAAACTTGGTGAAAAAACAAGGAGGTCTTGAGGACATGTTGGAAGCAATGGGGACACTGGTTCTAGCTCCTCCTACCCTGGCAAACCCCCTCTGTGCTGCATTCTGGAAAGATTTCACACCATCACCCAGAAGAGCAAAAACAACCAGCCAGAAATATCTGTGTATCGTGGTGCCCCCTTCAAAAATAATTTAGGAAGCGATACTTTGTAAAAATGACTTTCACTTTTATCAATTCTATACCACTGAGAGAGAATGGAGTATTAGAGAACTCCAAAATGCCCTAGGTAGATTTTCTAATGGTTCTCAACTACTGTAACTCAAAATCCCAATAACACATGTGTATCATTTATTTAATTACAAAACTATAATGGATTGAAAGTTGGAGACAGAGGGTAAGCTTCTTTCTATACAGGTATTTGGTTAGAATACCCACACCTAGAACTAGAAACACAGGATGGGAAGGGCTGTGAAGACTAACTACCCCTTCAGGTCCCTACGGCACAAGTGGAGACATGAGGTCAATGAATGATTATAGAACTGTCACTGGACTAATGATTTAGACTCATCTCCTCTAATCTGTAATACTCGTTCAGAGTTGGTATTATCTATGCCCTCATTTCATACATGAGAGCTCAGACTAAGACAGTAAATAACTTATATAAAGTCACACACAGCTAGCATTTATGTTGTTCTTGTTGTTATTACATGCCATTGAGTCACAGACCACTCACAGCGGCCCTATGAACAAAAGACCTGAACACTTGTGTAACTTTCATCATTTCTCAAAGTTTATACAGTTTCCAGAGGCAAGCTATTTCAGAAGTGGATGCCACTCCTGCTTCCAAGCTTGTTGTAATCGCAGAGCATCACCAAACACAGTCCACCATGGGAAACCATTATCACATTTGACACATCAGTGGTCAAGTCATGTTAACTACTCGTAAATTGTAGGGTGTGGGTAGGGAGGATTCCTAGTTACTGAGTTTCAGTGTCTAGCCTCTTTCAGGATTTTCATCCTTTAGGTTATTGATGGAAGAATACATTTCCTGAAGTGTAATACCTATAGACTCTCAGACAGGCTTTCCCTGTTATTTTTCTAAACACAAAAACGGTGCCAAAACCGTGAAAGTCCTTTCTATCTCAGCAGCCTTCTATCTGCACAGGCTGATAGGCCTTCCATGTGGCCCATCTATTTTCTCTCACTCGACACAAGATCTGATGGTGGGAATATATTCTATCTATTGTTTTCTTCTCAGGCAGGTTATGATTGGACTCACCAGCTTCTCTACCTAAATTTTGGTAAAGCAGGAAAGGTAGATTATTGCCAGGTAAAATACCTAAATTTCAATGTTTACTCAGATCTTCCCTGACAACAATAGTAATGATATGATTTCTAGAGAGCTGCAGTAGTTGATGGTTTTTAAACCATCCATCCTTCACCTCAAATCTCAGAAAGATAAACACTATTAAAATACATGAATCAACTGTAAAATAATTGTATGGCTTGTAGTTTAAATTTTCTGTAGCCTCAGTTCCCAAGATACTATGTAAGCTTTAAACTATAAAACTATTATTGTAAGTATTCTGTATTTTCCACTAATACATCTTTTATCTTTCAAATAGTCCAAATTTCTAAGATTTTTCATTAGCTTAGGGATTGGGAGCTGAAAGTATAAGAAGGAATGATTTGATAGGACTAGAAAGATTTTTTTCTAATCACATGTAAATACCTTTTGAAAGACCCTGTGATTCAGGCCAATGTTAACTGGCCAATAAGAACTAGGGGTGTGATTATTTTAAGGTCATGAGGATAAAGCACATATCACCAAGCAGGCCTCCTATTGCTAGATCTTATCCATGCTGTCATCAAGTTTACTTACTAAAGGAGCCAAGATACTGCTATGATCCCAACCCAAAGCCATGCGAATGCTCTGGTTATTTAAACGTGCTGTTAAGAAATCCTAGATTCTGACAAATTACAAAAGTGAAAACATTTCTCACAAGCAGCTTTAGCTTCTGGAACAAATATACCAGCTCCCAAAGTTTGGGGCCAAAGATGTAGAGAATCCTCAAAGCAACTTGATCATAATATATCTATAAAGATAACAGAAGAATCTTCCTCTTCTCATTTATATGTCTTTTACAAAAGAATTTACATTGAAGCAAGCCCTGCACCAGGGCAAAAATCCATTAATGTTAATTAGTAACAGAGCTGGCAGCCTGCGCCCTGTATTACAGCTGAGATTAGTAGCATAATCGTTCAGCCAGGCCTGTGTACTAGGTGCATGAGGGAGGCATGCTGGAATCCACATCTTGCAGTCATGCGGACTGTACCAGGTGGTCCCTTTGGTTGGATATCTTAACGAAGCATAAAAATAACTAACCAGAATTTGATTGCTACCCCCCAATGCCATTCTGAAGATAGTTTTCTACTGAAAAATGCATTTATTGCTACTGCTAAGGTTTTCCAGATTTTCTACGTTGCTACATGTCTGTTGGTTGTGAGCACAGAAAAGTTTCAAAAAGATCAGAAGTCAGAAAAAAGCTGCTTCAAAGGTAAAAGAGTTCTACCAATAATTTATAAAGTGGACAAGTCATGCGTGTAATTTAAAATGGCTATCGGAGCAAGATGGTGTCAGCCAGGTCTGGCTGGAACACTGGCTCTGACTGCTTGTCCTGTGACACCGGGGAAGTTACCTATTCTCAGTCATTCTGATCATAAAATGAGGATAAGCAGTACCCTCTGTGTCCATCTCTAGCATTTCTGGGAAGACTCAATGAAATTGCGCATGCAAAGTACCCACAGGCGTGCCAAGCACAAAAGACACTCTCAACAACCGGACGATCCCACATACGGAAGCACTGACATCACTAATGTTCACGTACTATTTTCCGAGCATCATATACTTTAGGTCAAAAGGTGAGAGGGCGGCTCCTTCCAGGAAAACATTTGAAATATTAAAAAGAACTTCAAAGGTGCCAGTTAGGACTAGTTGGTAATTTCTTAATGGTTGCTATCCTACGTATGCTTCAGCTCCTTCCAAACCCTGTTTACCTTGTGGAGACTGTCCACTAACCCAGGCACCAGCTGCATGTGCTTCCCCTGGAACACAGAGAAGTTTTTGTCTGAAGCAACATGTGGTATCAATTTATCTTTCTCAGCAATGGCAACAAGGAATCCAGTCACTTTAAAAATAAAAAGGGAGCTGTGTAATTTAACTCTTAAAAGCTCTTGCCTTTTTTGTTTCCTTCTAAAAAGACAAATCCTGTCCTTCCTCTCCCCCCTCCTTTCTTGCTATACCCAGAGCAGCAATATGAGTATGGTTGCCAAGGCCCAGGCCCACGACTCCTCACCAAGTTGACTGCAGAAGTCTCCTGGGGGTTCCTGAGGCCTGCACTACAACAGAGCTCTCATTATCAGCACAGGACCAGCATTTCAAGGAGGTCCCACTGCTCAACTTGTTGGGCACTGGTCCTTCTGAACGAAGTGAATACAGGCACCTGCTGAACTGTATGTGATAACTAGTCACATGGCAAGCCCAATGGGAACCATGAGTCATGAGGAGACTCAGAGCTGTGTGCGCTGCAGCAGAGCAACGTGAAGATGCAGCAGGTCTTGGAAGCTGCGTCTGATTTCTAATGATGGGCTCTTTTCAAGGAAGTTCTTTATACCAGGTCCTTGATTTCGCTAAAGCAGTCATTCTTAACCTTGGCTGTGCACTGAAATCATATGGGGAGACTTTACCCACCTATTCCTAGAAATTCTGATTTCAATTGGTGTGGTAACACTTGGCTATAGGCAGACTGTCAAAGCTCTCCAGATTATTCTAATGTGCAGTCAGGGCTGAGAAGCATGGGAAATTCCACCTCACATCTCCACCAAGAATCTGATTCCAATCTAATTTCCCCTAGGCTCCCCAGGTCTGGTGACAGAGCATAGTGATGTCCTTTAAAACCAAGTTTCTACTAGTTAGAAGATAAAGATGAGAAGTGAGACTGGAGATTAAAGCCATGATAAAATGTGTAGAGCAAAAGGCAGAGTTGGAGCAATTTTCCATAAGTGAAGTCTAGCTCTGCTTTCTGAAAAAAAAGAAAACGATGATGGGGAGGTGACATTACATTGCTTTGTGAAGAATCATCTCATTATGCCTGGTGATGCTTTTTCACTTAGCATGGATACCACACAAAACAAACTCCACTGTTGGTGAATTGATTACAACACACGGTACTCCTCCATCAGGTTTCTGAGGCTAGACCTACAGGAGGAGACTGCCCATCTTTCTACTGCAGAGCAGGTGGCACGTTTGAAATTATGATCTTCAGGTAATGAACTAAGGCACTAAGATTCCTTCTCTATTATGGATAGGTGCAGACAAAAAAAAAAGAGAGAGAATGTATGATGGACCTTAATAGAAATAAGAATTAAGAAAGGCTGAGCAGGGGCAGAGCATTTTCAGAGACTTCTCTACAATTAGCATGCAATCTTAGAGCAGGCAATCGTTAATAGATTCTCCTTTGGACAATACATCTAAGAGGTAAGACTGGGTAAAAATAATCACTGAAAAAGTCATCTACCAATCCCAAAGTATTTATTCATTTCCAGAGCTAAGAATATAGCAAAGTATTATTGAGTGGGCTTCCCTAAATACCAAAATACAGATCTAGATCAATTCAAGAATATAATAACAAGCATCAACTTTTACTTATTTCCTGATCATCCAAGAAACTACATTATTACAGTTAGTGTAAAGGTCTTTGGGTGACACAGCAACGGGCCATGTAGTTCTACCATGTAAGAAGTATAAGGGGCATTCTTCGACCCCCAGAGCCTAGGTGTTAGCTGTTTCACCATCTACCATTAGATTTTACCTAATTTTGGACTAACTTATTGGCCAAAAGCAAATATATGATATGTATATATTCTACAGCATGAAACAAGTACATGATATGTACGTATGATTGCATAAGACAACACTTCAAATTAGAAAAGATTATTGTTCCTATCAGCACAGAGTACCAGCTGTCACAAATAAGCCTTTAAGACTGAAAATGTAAACTTTCATATAAAGAATTACACAATCAAACCTGAGCTGGAGGCCAGTTCCACTCCTTTAGTCTAGTCTAATATCTCTTAAAAAGTTTAAACTATTAAGGGACTTTGGGGGGGAGGGAGGAGGAAAGAAAAGACAACGTTCTAAAAGTAAATTATTTTCGGGAAGTTGGCTGAAGGATTAAATTTCCAGTTAGAAACAAGATTTCCCGTTAAATTTGCTGACAATAATCCCCTACCCACAGAGATCTTTGGAGACTAACATTTGTTTTAAGTTTTCATGGAGCAAGCAAGTGACAGGTCCTGGACCCTCCCTAGAAGGAATAAGAAAATAATAATCTGGTGATCAGAATAAATTCAGCTCCCCACCAAACAAAATGAGAGACACAAGAGGGTCTCCTAAGGGGAAAAGGGTTGGGGAATTTATTCTGCCTTCAGTTGAAAGTTCCCTTAAATAGCATGAAAAAGATGGCTACCAGTATATTACAGGCAGTTTTGTTGTGTTTTCTAGTGTGGATTTCATTTTCACATTAAATTTTTTTTTCTTTTTTCTTTTTTTTTTCATTTAGCAATCTTCTTCTCAAGCTCTTCCACAGCTGTTTCTGCTCTTGGAGGGCAAGAGGGAACATTCCATTCCTCACAGCCAAACCTGCACTTCCGGCACACAGAGAACCCTGGCAGCCTTGCAACCTCTGCCCACACCCACTCCCTGCAGCACCCTGCCCTCCCCCTGGCCCTCCTACTTCCAACTTCACATCCTCCTGAAGCAGCAGTAGTGAAGGCCATGAAGACAAGAATACAGCTTCCAGAGAGCAGGCTGGAGTTGCAGCACTTGGCCATCTCTATTCTCTCCACGCTCTGCCCAAGTTTTTGAATATTTCTCTTGAACACATGGGGACTGGTAAACACATGCTATTTTAAGTCCAAGCACAGACAAACCATCTAACACTAAGCTTCCAAGGGTAAAAAGCCAGGAAGTTCAGGGATGCTGTTCAAACTGACTCTACACCACAAAGTAGAATTGAAATAATTTTTAATTATGTTTTCATTTAGACTAAGAAAAACAAACATAACTTTTTTATTTATTTTAAGGTTTTTTCACTTTGAAAACTTACTGCGGGTGGAAATGGAGCAAATAGAAGGGTACTGGAAACAGACATCCAGAATTCAGGCAAACATTCAAGAGTTTTAGATTAGGAAAGTGTACAGGGCAGGAGGATCAGTTAAAAACATTACTCGAGAAGACAGGGAGGACTACGGTGAAACCCACCTTACAACTAACATCTCTAACTTTAAAGGGGAAAACTCAATAAGCAAAGAAATGC
Source organism: Elephantulus edwardii (assembly GCF_000299155.1). Taxonomy (NCBI): domain Eukaryota; kingdom Metazoa; phylum Chordata; class Mammalia; order Macroscelidea; family Macroscelididae; genus Elephantulus; species Elephantulus edwardii. The sequence goes on from NW_006399763.1 coordinate 2,282,778, forward strand.
TGCCCTGTACCTGAATTCAGTGAGCCAATAAGACGTGGCAGTGTGTGTGTGCATAAAGATTGACAGTCTTCAAACCCCTTAAGAGCAGCAGTTCTACTCCGTCCCACAGAGTCACTATGAGATGGAATCAGTACAAACCTAGCAGTCTGGGTTTTAGGAATAAGGAGTTGTGGAATAGTACCACCCAGAAATACAACCTAGCTAGCCGCAGGGCCTGGATAATCACAAAAACCGAAGGGATAAAATGCAAGGCATACAGGGATAGAGAATGTATTCATGCTTTCCTCCTCTCTCACGTCCTCCTTTCTTTTTCTTCCATCCATCCACCCACCCAACTTCAGTCTTCCTTGTTTAATAACTTGAAGAATAGTTAAGTCTGCTTGTAAGACATTGTTAAATTTTTCAAAGCCAGAAACAATGTATTACAACCATGTTTCAGTATCTATACACAGATGGTACTCCATACAGACAGTCCTGGAGCATAACAAGTACTTAAAAAATACTTGCTTAATCAATGAATAGGTGAGATGGGGGCAAAGGCTGTAAAATAGAACTGAATTATCCTTTTAAAATAGGATGTGATAAACCATGAGCAAATTTCTATTGTAAAATCTGAAGTAGCATCTAGGTTTTCTTCAAGATGAAATCTGTCAATACACAGCTGAATTTTCAATATCTTCATGGTACTGTCTAAAAAGGAGACTTCCAGTTCTCGATGACAAGCAGTAGGGATATAAAGAAAGGCAAAATGACAATATATGGGCTACCCAGTAGGCATGGGGTTGGCAGAAGAGAGCATCTGAAATTTACCCATGTTGAGGCACTGATTTCCCATTTGTCTGAAACACCAATGGTCCTGCTGAGTACTTGGTAATGTAACTGGCTCAGAGTCCCCAGGCTTACTGCCATCAAGTCAGATCTGATTGATAGCTGACTTCCCAATGGATTTCCAAAGGCTGTAACTACTACTATTGGAAATTGCCCATCTTTCTCTTGAAGAACTGCTGGTGGATTTGAACTGCCAATGCAAAATACAATTCTAAGAAGAATCATTGATGCCTTTGTGCTGTGGTGCTGGAGAAGAATCCTGAACATAGCAGGGACTGCCAAGAAAACAAATAGGTCTGTCTTGGAGAGGGTGAAACCAAGCTTCTCCTTGGAGGCTAGGATTTTTTTTTTTAAATACTGTTTTATTTACAAAGTTTGTATACACTGTTTATCTCAAAGAGGTTTATATTTTCAAGCTCCGTTTCACATATTTTGGATATGTGGTCAGGAGAGACTGGTCCTTTGGACTCGGAACAGTGGAGGGATAGTGCAGGGGAGAAGGACTCCAGATGAGATGGACTGATACAGTAACTGGGGCAATGGGGGTTGCTGTGTTGGGAGTCAGAGAGACTGTCTCAGGACAGGGCAGGGCTCAGAGCTGCTGTACATTGGGTTGCTATGGTTCACTGGTGACTCGACAGCACATAACAACAACAACAAGAACACAAATTGGTTCTAATTCTCTTCCAAGCAAGCACACAGATAAAAACTGAAAATTTAAAATAAGAATCTACTGCACATGCAAAGAGAAGGAAATGAATGTATCTGGTATCTACCAGGGCCAACGAAGAGCTTTGGTGGCCTAGTGGGTACGAAGTTGTGCTGTCAACTGAAAGGCAGGCAGTTGGAATCCACTATTTGCTTCTTGTTGTTAAGTGCTGTTGAGTCGTAGGCGACTCATAGCGACCCTATGAAAGAAAGACCTGAATACCTGTGTAACTTTCATTCTTTCTCCAGGTTCATTGAGTTTCCAGAGGCAAGCTATTTCGGAAGTGGATGCTACTCCTGCTTCCAAGCTTGTTTTAATTGGGGAACTCCACCAAACACTGTCCACCATGGGTTAACCTTTATCACATCAGTGTCAAATCAGTGCTTGGCATGAGAAAAATGAGCAATCTCTCCCATGGGATTTAAGGCCTCTGAAAACTCACAGGATGGTAAACTATGAGTTTGTTCCCACTTGACAGCACATAACAACAACAACAACAACCAGGGCCAATAGTCTGTACTTAAATCTTATTTTATTTTCACAATAGTGTCTCAGAAAGAAACTCACATGCAGAAAAGTTAAGTAAATTGTCTAATGGGTTGGGGTGCTAGAAATAAGCCTGAGGTTGACTCTGAAAGCAAAGCTCTCAACGCTTCACTCTGCTTTCCTCTTAAGTCATTCCTTTCCCTGAGGAGGGAATACCATTAGCACACGGTCAAGGAGTGTATATATAGTTTTATAAACAACAAAACCTTTATGAAGGAATCACATGCTCCCACCTGTAAATTATTGTACATGAAAAATGGGGAAGGAGTGAAAAATGATAAGTAATCATAAAGTATGCCCTTGCTGGAACCAGATATGACAAGTCTGCAGATTCTTTTTTATAGACTATACCTTTTGGATGTTCCCCCCAAAATACACCCCAAAAAGGGCACTAATGCTATGTTCTAACACGATCTGAGATCACCACTCCTTGGGAATGACTAAACATAACTGCAGCCATAAACAGTTACACTGCTACACTTTCCTTGGTCACATCTGTGCTCTGGGAGAATGAACCTGTCACTGAATCAAGTCGGATACCTGACTGTCCCTGCTAGACTTATTTGGACCCTCAAGGAGCTGGCACCAAACTACAGGTCCCTGAGCCAGAGGCATCAGGGAAACATCTGCTACTGCCCTGAACTTTGCTATTATAAGGCTTAATCTGAAACAGGGACTCCACTCTATACTATTTAAAACATGTAATTAGTTTATTATTGAGCCAGAAAAGATTAGCTTGCTTTAAAATTATGTGACTTTTAAAATATGATGCCTTCTGCCTGCCAACTAACAACATGATCAGGATGCTTCTGTTTAACCTCAATCAAAATCTCTGGTAGAAAACGGCTTCAAGGTTGCATATTTGCCTGCTGGCACCAGAATCTGCAGAAACAAATCACTGACAACGCAAGCCCATTAAAGGGATGGATGTGGAGGTGCTGAGTGGGAGAGTTAAACAGCTTGAGAGTTTGACATCTGAAATTCAGGAAAATGGCTTTCCTGTTTTAGTTTACAATCCTTTCCTTCACATGCAATTCACTGGCTTTAAACGCATCACACGTTTGTACACAACTGTTTCTAGCTTTTCAGATGTGTGATGGCTCTGAAAAACAGTTCTTTTTTCTCTTGTTATTTCAATAGCAACAAATTTCTTTTTGGTAGAGTTATTTATCTGAAATCTTTGCCAATGTGTGGGCACAGTAACACAGCTACATACAGGCCCACACCCTGGAAAGACTGGGAGGGGCTGAGACTCATTTTCAGTTTAAAAAAATGTTTGAACTAGTATTTACAAAACAGATAGATAGATGTGTATGCATTTGGAAGCTATCTTCCAAGTGTCCTAATAGGCCCCGTAAATCAAGGTGTTGCTGGTGAAAAAAGCAGAGAAAAAGTAAATGCCACAGAACAAAATAACTCATGTTGGCTACCACAAAACGACTATAGCACTTTTACTTATGAGAAAAAAAGAGCACAACACAGTCAATTCTGCAAAATGAGTCAGATTTATAAGTGTGTATTTCTCTTGCACATTCTATGGAAACTCCACTAGTAAGAAACCTCCTGAGGAAATGCTTTCTCTATCCTCCAACCTCACCTGCAAATCAGTAATTATGTCAAGATTTTTCTTTGTTTAAAGTTATAGGATACAAACATGGTTAACAGCTAATGTAATGGTATTGCTCAACATTGAATGAATCACCTACTTATTCCAGGACACTCCTGGGTACCTATTACACACATGGATGAACGAATGAACACAAGACACCTTAAGCATCCACTTAGAGTAATCAAATAAGAAACCAAATCCTATATAGTGTTTGGTGGTTGTGCACAAGCAGACTCAGCAATTACTATTCTTTTTTATGCTAATCCATTTACAGTTATATAACTTACTGACAGCATGAGTAATCAACTGAACAATTCTACTCTTATTTAACGTGATTTTCCCATCACAATAAATAAACCCTCCATATTTCATAAGCAATAGCAACCCTAGCCCCTGCTTGTGGCTCTTAGTAACAACTTATAAACTTTGGCCTCTACATATTTGCCTGATTTTTTTAATACGTCACTTTGGTTTGAAGGTTTAGAGGTATACTTGCTTGGGTCATCCCTGTTAAATGGCCTAATAATATGTCCAGTGTGATTAAATGCCTCTATGAACAATTACTTCCTTTGCATGTGACCAGAAGAGCTAGATGGTGCCCAGCTACCATTACTGAGTGGTCAAAGATTCTATGGAAGAATCTCTTGATCAAAAGGAGAGAATTACACAATTTTAAATGATTAAGGAGTCTAGATTTCCTGGAGCCGTGGAGCCTGAATCCTCAAAGCTATTGCCCTAAGATAATCTTGAAATCTTAACCCAAAATACATCTCCTGTAGTCTTAAAAACAAATAGTAGCTCAACTTAACTAGTCAACCTAGGTGTCTAACCACAAACGAATGGATTGATAAATTATGATACATTCACACAATGGAATACTACGCAGCATGCAGGAGCAATGATTTTGTAAATTATTACCTAACTTGGGAGGGACTGGAGAGCATTATGCTGAGTGAACTCAGTCCCACAAGGACAAATACTGTATGAAACCATTACTGTAGAATGGTCTAAAAATCCAAGGGTGGGGGTGGGGTGGAAACAGAGGGATGAGGATGTTCAGGAGGAGGAGGGGGGGATTAATCATGATTTTGTAAATTATTACCTAACTTGGGAGGGACTGGAGAGCATTATGCTGACTGAACTAACTCAGTCCCACAAGGACAAATACTGTATGAAACCATTATTATAGAATGAGTATAAGGATCCAAGGGTGGTGGGGGATGTGTGTGGAAGCAGAGGGATGAAGATGTGCAGGAGGAGGAGGGGATTAATCATGGGGTTGTACAATTTAATAGGTGGGGAGGTGAGGGAAATTGGAAGAACCTGTTCTGGAAAACAATGTATTCAAATTTTGTAAACTAGTTGTTGTTGTCGATTGCCTTCAAGTCAAGCACGACTCATAGCGACCCATAAGCAAAAAGGCCTGAAGCTCCTCTAATAAAAATTTTATTTTTTTTTAAAAAAAGGGGGGGAAAGAATGTTTTCCTTGAGCACTATGCTCCTGTTAGTTACCCTATCAGTGATAAGAAGCTGTACTGCAACTCCAAAGGTGCTTTGTGAGGGAAGGAAATAGGCAATCTCCTGCTGTGTGATTTATCGCTTCTGAAAAACCACTGAAGGGTCAGTTATGGGTCAGTTCTGACTTGATGGTACACAACAACGAGAGTAAATGACAACAGCAACTGAAAATATTAGATTGCAACCACAGAAGGCAGAGAGCATATGTTAATGGTGGAGGAACAATTCGGAACATGAGGGTGAGAGTGGTTGTAAAACTTGGAATGGAGTCAAGGTCACTGCATTGTATAGGTAAAAGTCTGAATCAGTGCATTTTTGGCCATGTATATTTCTCAACAACAAAATCATTAAAGAACTGTGTGTAACAAAATAAGTAATAAAACTTTTTTTTTAAAAAAGCTAAAATAAAGAGAGGACATGTCTACTGGCAAAAGCAAAGTAGCTTTTCCATTTTTCTAAATAAAACAAAACACCCATCAAATCATTTACATTTACCCATGCATTAATTAAAAATCTAGAAAGTCCACAAATATTTAATGTTAGCACTGTTCCATAAACTATGATTAATTAAGCTGGTTGAATGTGAATTAAAGAAATCAGTTTTTCTACAAGTCATGACAGAATTTCAGTACTTTAGTAGTAATAGTAGCAATTCTCCAGTTACACTGCTAAGTAAGCTTGAAAGCACTTAAGAAATTGGAAGCACCAACATTCTGAGTACAATCTATCGTTCCAAAGAGCAGTAGAGATAATAATAAGTATTAAGGATTATTGTATAAGGATTATTGGTAGGTGTCATCAAATCAGTTCCATGTCATAGTAACCTTAAATTCTCCAGAACAGAACAGTGATCACCCCCTCTCCCTTACACACACTGTTAGAACCCTCTGGTGGAGCCATTCCTCTGATGGTATTTATTTAGTAGCTTTAAGCCTACAAAATGGAAAATGGTTTAGGCAGTTCATATGAGCCAAGAGCAAGCTCAAGCACACATACATGCATACTCTACCTAAGCTTTCAAAAAGAAATGAGTTCATTTTCTAGCTTATTAAGTATAAAACAGGAACTTTTGCTATAAAATACAAAAACTTTATAAGATTTCATGAACTTATTTTTAACTACAAATTTAAGTCAGGTATGTTCTAGTATGGAAGAAACTGGTATTTTCTTTTCTCTCCCCTTTCCTCTTAAATAACCTAATTTAATTCTTGGCAAAAATAGGGCTGTATTTACTATCGTGTTCACATGCACCTACATGTCCAATGTCTTTGGAATGATATTGGATTGTTGCCACATGTCCAAATAATGTGCTCTTTGAGAAATAATTGTCAATTAGAACGCTGTAAAATGGGCCAGGAGTTCCATTCTACTAACACTGTGTGGTATTTTGGCTGCCAAACACACAAGCTTTCTTTGGTTACGCCTTACATGAATTAGAAAACTACATTAATTTCCTTGATGCTATTTGTGGACATGTATGGAAAAGAATTCAGACATCCAGGAGTAAATTAGGATCGACGGCATATAACAACAACAACAACTCTACTTTGGCAGCAAGTCACCAGCATAAAGCACTCTGGATACAAATATTATACAGGGACCTCTGCCTGGGATAAGTGACAAGGATTGCAGAAATAAGAAACTATTAGCAGCCACTTGTGAGTAATCAATTTTTAGTGCTTTCATTCCAGGGGAGCTGCCAAAACAATTTGGCAAAAGCTATCATTTAGAAACACCGATCTAAGCTACAATGAAGTATTCTTAAATAGTAAGTAGGTGTTTGTTTATCTAAATATGTGTTTATCAAAGACCTAAAAATTAAGAAAAATAAAATAAATGCTTAAAATTTAGATACCATTTGGAAGCAAGAAGTTTCTTCTTCCTGGTAGTTTCTCTTGTACATATGTACAGAAATATATATGTACAATGTTAGATAATTTACATATTTCTTGGAGGGAACAAAAGTACAAAAGTATGAAGTCACTAAGATTGTATAAAAAGCAACTGTGAAGAGCTGAATAACAAATAGAAGGCTCAGCTACATCTTTGGTTGGTAAAGATGTATGGCACATGAGAGACTCAACGTATTTCCTTGAAAGGATAAATGAGCTCCCTTCTTATTGTCTAGCCAATGATATGGAGACTAAACTCGTGCTCAATAAGGTTACTTTCTCAGTCGGAAGAGACCTATAGCCGACCCTCCAGTGGGTTTTCAGAGGTTGTGAATCACATGGGAGGAGACTGACCATCTTTCGCAACTCCTTATCTACTACGAGGCCACCAGCGCTCCTCTGAAAAAGGTTGGCATCTGCAGGAACAACTCAGGAAGTTGATCAGTAAGGAAGCAGATTTATTCTCCTTTTTCAGGTTCTACATCTCATTTGAAATCTATATTTAACCCTGAAGTGACATTAGCTTATCTGCCTCTCAGAAGCTTTCATAAATTTAAAAATAATTAATTAGTTCTATTAAAAACCATATTCATGCTTCTTAGTGAACTACATAACTCAAATACAGTCATTGAGAACATTTTTTTTTTTAACTAAGAAGCAAGGTATCTTTCGGTAACTGTGGGGAAATAAACATTTGGACTGACTAGGAGAGCATGAATTAAGGCAGACTTTTCAGAGGATTGTTTATGAATAAGATCCTTATATCATCCAAACAAAGTCCTTGGCTGCTAGCCAAAAAGTTGAAAGTTCAAGACTACCCAGAAGTGGCTTGGAAGAAAAGGCCTGGTAACCTACTTTTGAAAAATTAGCCATTGAAAACTCTGTGGAGCACAGTTTTAACTCCCACACATACTGGGTCACAATGAGTCAGAATCAACTAGGCAACTAATATGGCACTGGTTTGATTTATCAGTATTCATTATGGTCAGCACTCTTGGCACCAGTATTCAAAAGACGTATTGCAAAAGTAAAGTGTGTTGTCTGGAAACTCTCCAAAGTCCTGAGAGCAATGATATCAGTAAAAATACTAAGGAGTGCCCGATTCAGGTCATGGTCTTCTGAAATACTTGCTATGTATCTGAAAGGTGGATAATGAGTTAGAATAACAGAAGAAGAATGGAGGCTTTTGAGTTGTGGGGTTGGGAGTACTGAATATCCCATGGACAGCCAAAAGAATAAACAAATACATCTTGGAGAAAGTGCAGCCAGAGTGCTCCTTGGAGGCAAAGATAGCAAAGCTTTATCGCACATACTTTGGGTATGTTGTCAGGAGGGAGAGGCTATTTCTTTCAAAGCAACACCATGCCTGGAAGATGGAGGATCAGCAAAAGAGGAAGACCCTGAAGGAGACAGACTGACACAGTGAAGGCAGTAATGGGGTAAGTGGCTTGAGTATGTCAGAGATGATGAGGATGGTACAGGACACGACAGGGTCAAATCTATTGTTGACAGGTTCACTATGAGCCATTCTCAACAGCACATAATCAACCACTACCACATCACATTAACATAATGCACATGACTTTTAACTTTGTGGAATAAACTCTTTGACTCTCCCTTTTCCTCACTAATAGTATGCTTACTTTTAGGTGGGTGGCCAGAGAATAAAAAGGGGAAAACGATTACATTCCTCAGTATTACTTGAAGTGAGATGTGGACTTGTGGCTTAGTTCTTGCCAATGACATAAGTGAAAGAATCTCATGTAACTTTCATCAAGACTTTATTGGCAGTGCAGGGATGAGTATCTTTTTGTCCTGCTGCCTTTCTTCCTTCTTCTGGCCTTGTACCACAGTTAATCATTCAATATGGCTTTCCTAGCTAGTGGCTCTGACTTTTACCACATAGTTGGGTGTTCACTGTTGTTGGGAACTGCTAAGTCACAACTGACTCAGTCATCCCTCCAGTGGATTTTCGGAGATAGTAAATCGCACAGGAGGAGACTGCTCACCTTTCTCTGTGGAGCAGCTAGTATGCTAATAATGTGAATGAGGTTAACAGTACCTTTTGGTGAGGTCTGGGGGGGGGGTGGTCAAAGAAGTTAACAGGCAAATAATACATGTAAACTATTAATGCAGGGATTGGCAGAGTATGCTATTCTGCCAGATTTACAATGAACAGGTTCAGAGGTGGAAATTGGGAATCTTGCTAACATCAAGAGAGAAGCGGCAGTGAGTCCAAGAGTCCGTTGGGGTCAGAGGTGCCTGGGTGAAAGGGACTGAGACTGACCACCAGCAGGAGCAGAGAAGGCGAGAACTAGCGATCACCACGAGACAGCTGAATGAGACCAGTTACCCCATGTAGCCAGAGTCTAGGGCTTGAGCTCAGGCTTACTGGAGGTCTGGGTGGGGAGACGCCATAATTGTAAAGAGCTGTTGGAACACTGACCCAGGGCCTCCAGATCAAAAGTCAGAAAGCTTTCGAGCACATTTGAGAACCTGTCTTGACTAAAGAATGATATTCTATTTCTCTCCTGAATTGTAATCTATTGCTTCTCTAATGTTGTAGTTTGTTGCTATGTGCCATTTAGTTGCCTGCAACTCAAAGCGACCCTATGTACAACAGCTATGAACCCTGCTTTATTCAGAACCAACTTTACCATCTCTGACACACCTACCCCCATTACTCCAGTCAGTCAGTCAGTCCATCTCATTGAGGGTATTCCCCTCCTGCACTGTCCTTCCACCCTTCCAAGTATGATGTCCCTTTTCCAAAGACTGGATCCTGCTTGCAACATGCCCAAAGTATGTCAGAAGGAGCCTCAGAATACTTGCTCCAAGGAACAGCCTGGTTTTACCCTCTCAAGGATGAACCTGTTTGGTCTCTTAACAGACCACAGTATATTCAATACCCTTCTCCAGCACACCTCAAAAGCATCAATTCTTCTTATATCATCCCTTGTCATTGTCCAGCTTTCTGATGCATAGCACGTAACTGCGAAAAACATGGCGTGGATCCGGCACACCTTCGTCTCCAGACTGACATTGTTGCTCTTTAGTACTCTGGAGAGGTTCCTGACAGCAGACTTTCCCAATGCAATTCATCCTTTGATTTCCTGGCTGCTGGTACCAAGAGTGTTGATTAGGGAGCCAAGCAAACTAAAGCTGCTAACAATCACAATCTCTTCACTGTCATCAAGATGCTGCTAATCTACCCAGTGGTGAGAATCTCTGTCTTCCTGATGTTGAGCTGCAATCCATATTAAAGACTATACAGTCTTTGGCCTTCTGCAGCAAGTGCTTCAGGTCCTTCTCAGTTTCAGCAAGCAAGGTTGTGTCATCTGTATAATGCAGGTTATTGATGAGTCTTCCTCCAATCCTGATGCCACATTCCTCCTCTGAGAGTCCAGCCTCTGGGAGAGACCCCATCATTTTCAGGACTGCCTGGAATTTTGGTGTAGCCATTGCAATAAATTAGCAGAACCAGTAACAGAGTACTGAGTACCCTGGGAGAGAACTGCTGATGTTCAAATTGATAAAAGAAGATATAGTGTGAGGGCAAACAGTTTTACTGATGCAGACTCTTCCTGCCTGTGGAGCTAACAGAGGTCAGATATGGCTGCCCCCATGTCAGCCACATTATTTTCACACGGAGCTCTGGTGGTCTAGCAGCAAGGAGCTATGCTGCTAGCACAAAGGCATGTGGTTCAAATCACACTAGGGGTTCTCTTCAGGAGAATGATGGACAATTCCTGTGTGATTTACTGCTTCCGAAAACCCACTGGAGGGTCAGGTATTACAGTACATAACAATAATAATAGAACAACACATCTGGATGGATCATTAAGGGACTTTGAGGATGAAAGCCACATGTTTTCTAGGTTGATGTTCTGGATTGGTAAACAGAAGATAAAAGGAGACTAATCCTCTAGATGACCTGGCCATATCAACAAGAGTTTGACATGATATGAATTAGTAAAAAACAAACAAAAAAACCAGGCTGGAGAATAGAGAGCTGTCTGGTCTCCACCTAAGAGCAATCAGCCTTGGACTGATGATGTTGATGGTGCCTGGGACTGATCCTAATGTTTCTCCTCTTTCCTTGTGAGATTAGACAAGGAGATCTGGCATATATGGTCTTAACTGGAGACTACATAACAGAAGATAACAGGCGATTTCTACTAATTATGAGAATTTACCCTATATTTAAAACAACTTCCATTTTAACACTCAACAGTCAGTGAGTACAGAGAATCTACAACATGCTGTGATGTTCTGGGCTTTATGTTCTTTTGACTCTGCAGTATAGAGTGGAAAATCAGACAGGTATAATAGTGTAGCAATGTCCATACAAGCTCAGAAGATCAGTGCAAATTTTAAAAAACACCATGCAACTACTCATAGGCAAGTTCAAGCTAAAGTTGAAGAAAATGTAATCAAATCTATGGGAACCAAAATTTGACCTCAAGTCTATCCCACTCAAATTTCAAAACCATCTCAGGAACAGGCTTGAGGCCTTGAGCACCAACGAGCAAAGGCCAAATGTGCCATGGGAGGATATAAAAAATATCGTCCATGAAGAAAGCAAAATATCATTACAAAGGCTGAAGAGAAATAAAAGACCAAAACGGCTCCAGGAGTTGATAGCATACCAACTGACATATTTCAAGAAATAGATACTGCCCTAGATATGCTCACTAAATTGTGCCAAGAAATCTGGAGGACAGCCAGCTGGCCAACTGACTGTAAGAGATCAATATTTGTTCCCATTCCAAAGAAAGGTGACTGGACAGAGTGAGGAAATTATCGAACAATATCAGTGATATCATATGCAAGCAAGATTCTGCTGAAAATTATCCCAAAACAACTAGAGCAACACGTCAACAGAGAACTGCCAGATGTGCAGGCTTGATTTAGAAGAGCTCGTGGTACTGGGGATATTATAGCTAATGTTAGCTGGATCTTGGCAGAAAGCAGAGAATTCCAGAGGAATGTCTCTCTGCTTCATTGAGTATGCAAAGGCTTTTGACTGTGTGGATCACAAGCTGTGGCTACTCTGAGAAGAATGGGAACCCCAGAACATTATGATTATGCTTATGTGAAACCTATACTTGGACCAAGAGGCAGTCAGTGCATGGTACAAAATTGGGACGGGGTCCACAAGAGATGTATTCTGTCTCTATACCTTTTTAATCTGTATACAGAACAGATCATCTGGGATGCTGGGCTGTATGAGGAGGAATGTGGCATCAAATCAGTGGAAGAGTCATCAACAACCTGCGTTATGCAGACGACACAACCCTACCTGCTGAAACTGAGGAGGACTTGAAGCACTTGCTGCAGAAGGTCAAGGACTTCAGCCTTCAATATGGACTGAAGCTCCACACCAAGAAAACAAAGATTCTTACCAATGGGCCAACTGGCAGCATCAGTATGGATGGTAAAGAAATTGAAATAGTTAACAGTTTTAGTTTGTTTGGCTCCACAGTCAACATTCTTGGCACCAGCAGCCAGGAAATCAAGAGACAAATTGCACTGGGAAATTCAGCTGTCAGGGACCTCTCCAGAGTACTGAAGGGCAATGACGTCAGGCTGGAGACTAAGGTGCACCTGATCTGAGCTATAGTCTTCACAATCGTGTGTTATGCATCCAAGAGATGGACTAGGGATGATTGAAAGAGAATTGATGCCTTTGAGCTCTGGTGCTGGAGAAGAGCGTTGAATATACCATTGACTGCTAGGAGAACAAAGAGGCTTTTCCTGGAGCTGGGCTGCTCCTTGGAGTCAAGGATTATGAAGTTCATCTGACATACTTTGGGCATGCTGCAAGGAGGAAACAGTCCTTGGAGAGGGACATCATGTTTTGGAGAGTGGAGAGACAGCACAGCAGAAGAAGACCCTCGATGGGATGGATTGATTCAGTGAGGTGGTGAGACTAAGTGTGTTGGAGACAGTGAGGTTGGCACAGGATAGAGCAGGACTTAGGGCTCTTGTACAAACAGTTGCTATGAGTTGTAAGCAACTTGACGGCACATAACAGCAACAACATTCAGTAAGAAAACCAACAGTCACATATCTACATATTGTGAAACAGGATCAAGTTCCAGTAGGAAAATGACAAACCGATCTATACTACTAGTGAACCAAGGGAGCCCTGATGGTAAAAATGGCTAAGCTGCTAGTGAAAGGTCAGAGTCGTGAACCCACAAACTGTTCCAAGGGAGAAAGAGTCTGCTTTCATCAAGATAACAGCCTTGGAAATTCTGTAAGGCAGTTCTATTGTGCTTTAGAGAGACTATAGAAATTCAATTGACGGGCACACAACAGTAACAGGGAATAAATTGTGGTCTGTTACTCTCTCCTAAAATGAATTTTTAAAAATCAGAAAATGTGCCCTTTCTACGAAGATGGAGCCAAAAGTGAAGAAGGAAGCCCCTGCCCCTCCCAAAACTGAAGCCAAAGCAAAGGCATTAAAGGCCAAGAAGGCAGTCCTGAACAGCATCCACACCCACAAAAAGAGGAAGATCGGCATGTCACCCACCTTCCGGCGGCCTAAGATTCTGAGACTCCAAAGGCAGTCCAAATAACACTGGAAGAGCGCCCCCAGGAGAAACAAGCTTGACCACTATGCCATCATCAAATATCCCCTGACCACTGAGTCAGCCATGAAGAGGATAGAAGATAACAGTACACTTGTGTTCATTGTGGATGTCAAGGCCAACAAGTACCAAATTAAATAAGCTGTAAAGAAGCTCTATGACACTGATGTGGCTAAGGTCAACACTTTGATTAGGCTTGATGGAGAGAAGAAAGCCTATGTTCGACTTGCTCCTGATTATGATGCTTTGGATGTTGCCAACAAAATTGGGATCATCGAAACTGAGTCCAGCTGACTAATGTTAAATATAAATTTTTCTCACACACACAAAAAAATCAGAAAATGAGCAAAGAAATATGCCATAAAACTATTGCAATGTTCTAAATAATTAGCACTAGAAAACAATAAAACTCCATTGCATTAAAAATGCTGTATGTTGAAAACTGTATTTACGAAGCCCTAGGAAACAGTTAAGTGCTTGGCTGCTAACAGAAAGCTTGATGATTTGAATTAACCCAGGGGCTCTTTGAGAAAATGGAAAACAAACAAACAAACAAAAACAAAAACAAAACAACAAAAAAACCCCCCAAAAACAAAAAAACCCCAAAAAAACAAAACCACAAAACTTCTGGAAATCTGCGAAAGGAAAAAAAAAAATTACAGCCTAGGAAACTCACAGGGCACATCTACTGTCATATGACGATACTGTTGTGTACCATAGAGTTGGAACCGACCCATAGCTGACCCTTTTGCGGGTTTTCAGAGTCAAGTAGTAGCATGGGAGGAGACTGCCCATCTTTCTCCTGCAGAGCAGCTGGTGGTCCAGAACCATGTGACTTAGGGATTGCAGTGAAGCTTCTTGCCATTAGGACACCAGAGCTTTAAGAGTTGAAAATCTCCTTGACAGCAACAATCAACAACACTAAACAAGGAACTACACTGTATATTTAACCATGTTGCCTAACTTAGTGAATATGTAAGAAAGAACATACTGGGAAAATATTCCAATTATACTTAGCCAGCTATGTACCTGCTACATGGTAGTTTACTGACTATAGTGAGGACAGGGGGCAAACACTGCCAATCTACTCAGAAGAAAGGAAGATTACTTAAGATCTTTTTTACGTACAATTTACTGATAAATGCTACACAATTACTCCTCTAAGTCTTGAGTTTCCGTATTTGTGTAGATGAGAAACATTTACTGCAATGTGTGAACTGCCTTCTCTCAGTATCTTGGAACTACTGCTTGATAAGCTAATGAGTTCACTCCTGGCATTGCATAAATAAATCTATAGAAAAGCTCTTAGATTTTTTAGTTTTTTGAGTTGCCCTTTGAAATCTTCTGTTCAGCTCTTTAACTTTCTGCTTTCTTTTCTTTGCTTTAGCTTCTTGGTGCTTTAATGCAATATTCAGAGTCTGCTCTGACATCTATCTCAGTCTTCTTCCTCTGTCTTTGTAATGACCTTTTGCATTCTTCATGTATAGTATTCTTGATATCCTCCCACAGCTCATCTGGTCTTTAGTCATTGGTGTTCAAGGCCTCAAATCTGTTCCTGAGAGGGTTTTTAAATTCAGGTGAGATAGACTCAAGGACAAATTTTGCTTCCTGTGGATATGATTTCACCTTCCTTAGCTTTAGTTTGAACTTGCATATGAGTAGGTGATGGTCTGTTCCACAATCAGCATCTGGCCTAGTTTTCACCTGATATTTCAGCTGATTTTGAACTTCTCCAACAATTCTTTCCACATATGTAACTGATCTGATTCCTGTGCATACCATCAGGTGAAATCCATGTGTACAGTCCCTGTTTATGTTTCTTAGAAAAGGTATTTGGTGGTGCAACCACCATGGAAAGCAGTATGGCGTTTTCTCAAAAAGTTGCAAAAGACCTAGCAACTCCACTACTGGGAATATACCCTAAGGACACCAGAACTGTCACCCAAGCAGATATATGCACACCCATGTTTATTGCTGCTTTGTTCACAATAGCAAAGAGTTGGAAACAACCCAAGTGCCCATCAACAAATGAATGGATAGAAAAGCTGTAGTATATTCACACAATGGAATACTATGCTGCATTGAAAAACAAGGAACTCATGCAATATTATTCAAAATGGGTGACCCTGGAGGACATTATGCTGAGTGAAATATCTCAGTCATAAAAGGACAAATACTATATAGTGCCACTGTTGTAAAATGGGACTAACATTGGGGTTTGGGGGGATCCTAAGAAAAGAGCAAATAAATACTGTATACAGAATTGAAACAGATGAGGGAGAGAACTTTTTAAAAGGAATATATGATTAAGTATTATTTTCATGACAAGAGCCTAGAAAAAGAAATGCATAGTAAAGTGGACTGTGGATCTGTATAACAATGAAAGAACTTTTTTCTTTCTTTTCAAAGAGAAAAGTGAACTGAGGGGGAAGGGTGGAAAATGTTCAACAATGAATGAATAAAACGTAAATGGGAAGAATATGCTGTAAAAAAATAAAAATTAGCATTTTATAGTGCTAAAATACATATAATAAAATCAATCCATTTTTTAAAAAGCTAAAAAAAGGTATTTGTAATGAATAAATCATTGACTATACAAAATTCTATTATTCTATCTCCAGCCTCATTTCTGTCACCAAGGCTGTGCTTTCTGACTGATCCTTCTCTGTTTCCAACTTTTGCATTCTAGTCAGCATTATTAATGCATCTTGACTGCATGTTCGATTGATTTCTGACTGAAAATGTTGGTAGAAATCATCTATTTCCTCCTCTTTGGCTATTGGTTGTTGGTGTATATATTTGAATGATAATGGTAGTCACTAAAATTCCTTGTATGTGTATGGATATGATCCTCTTGCTCACAACATTGTATTTCAAGACAGATCTAGGCATAACCTTTCTAACTATAAAGTGATCCCATTTTTTCCCTCATTTTTTTAATCTTCTGGTCTAGTAGATCATATGACTGTCTGATTTACAATGTCCCATGCCAATCCATCTCAATACTTTGCATGTCAATATTTAGACATGTCATTTCTTTCTTAACAATATCCAATTTTCTTAAATTCATGCTTCTCATGTTCCACATTCCAATCATTAGTGTCTGCTTACAACTATCCTTACACATCTGTGTTTCCAAATTCAAAGGTTCAGGCTCCATATATGCTAGCCTACTCTAAATGTAGGTTTTCGAAGGCCTGTTATTTTGGAAGCTGATGGTCACTCTGTCTTCCTAATCTGTTTTAGTTTGGATGCTCAGCTTTAGAACAGTATCCAACAGCCAAGCATTTTAGAGAAAGAAGTAGATGATAGACACTTCCCCAATTAGAAGTAGATTCAATGTCAAAAGACTTAAGGTGCTAAGAAAAAAAACTACAATCCCTCCCCCTACTCTACAAACACACACAACACTTACCCAAAAAAACCAAAAGAGCATATGTGAATTTATTCTAAATTTTGATTTTAAAATACAACAATCCCACTGATCATGTATCTAACTAAAAAATTCAACCAACTTCTATCAAGTTGGAACCAACTCATAGCTTCTCTCTAATAGGTTTTATGGAGACTGTAAGTCTCAAGGGAGTATTCTGTCCCACAGAATCACTGGTGGGCTGGAACTGCCAGCCAAATGGTACCTTACGGTCAGTAACACAACTTTTCACAGACTATGCCTCCAGACTTCTAGAAACATTTTTTTAGGCACTTGAGAAAGTTAGTGGAAGTTCTTTGAGTCAATCTCAATATTCAAATCAATAATATTAGCAAGTCATGACACTTAAATGGTCTCCCCAGACCTTCCATCCTTTTATTCCTTCTTTGTCCTTTCTGTTGTCAGTCAGTTTAATTTACACAAAGTCTGAAAAGGTCAAGCTGGCCATGGGGTAAAGAGCTTATTTAAGTAATGTTTACACAACGCAATTATAAGAATGAACTAAAGATGAAGTCATCCTCTGAAGACTAGTACCACCAAAAATTGAAGTGAAACAACTCTTCCTAATTTAAAGTTTTCCACATAGGTTATCAGAAAGTAGGAAAATTAGTCTGAAAACCTACTTACCATTTATGAGTTAACTATCTTTGAATTCAGAAGTGGGTATCACACTGCAATTCTTTAGCTAAGATACTTGTCAGATCTTATGTAATACATAGTTTCTTTTGGATTCTTGGAATTGTGCTTGCTTTGCACTCAGAGGACTAGAAACAAATGAGTTACAAAAATAACAAAAACTGAAGTTGAATGTTAGGTATGAATTAGCTTTATTGGGGTCACTAACTGGACTGTGTGCAACTCATCTGGGCATAGATCAGGCACCACATCTTATCTGTGGACTCTATTTCAGCATTTGTCCAGAACAATGCAATTTAAGAGTAAAAACTATTTCAGTGAGAGTATTTACATTGTGTAGAAAGGAAAGTACTACCATATACACATTCTTCAAATTTTTCAAAATCTTTGTTGTTTGCTATCCTTGATTTGGGTAAAAACTATTTACTTTTTTTGCCTTTTCTTTGCTCACTAAAGTTAAACATATTTATCTAAAACACTGATAGGATCAGAAAAGTTTGAAGTAGGAAAAACCACTTAATCCTACCCTTCAGATACAACTTTTATGGATTTTGCTGTTTATTTTCATATGTATTTTTGTGTCTATAAATGAGAACATCCTGAATGAACAATCTGTTAAATTTTCCCAAATTAGTACTACCAAGTTTCTTTGATTTCTAAGTATATTTCTCAAAACTTCAAAAGCCTCCTGCATTGTTATTTAGTTTTACATTATTCTCAAAGCTTTATATTTTAAGTTTCATGCATTCTTGCATTCTTTCCGAGTTCTATATAAAATGGAAAGTATAAGTTTATAAAATATTCGCCCAGTTAGCCCACTAGTACACACAGACGGTAACAAACCAGTATCATTTGAAATTCAAAATTCTAAGTATTTTTTTTTTAGCCAGAATCTATTCTTTATGACAGAACACAAGAGGAACTGTGACTATGTAATCCTTCTTGTTCTGGGTTGCTGTGTTTTGTGAAAGCTGTAGTGTTAACTGCACATCACCTTGACTACTTATTTTCAACTAGTCCATTGAACCATTGTAATTCTGCCTGACTGATTAGTTAAATGTTATTACTCTATCCACCGCAGGGGAGAAAATAGCATAGAAAAGCTGAGATAGAATTTTACAGTGGAAAGAGATTCCAAAGATTACCTAACACAGTAGTTTTCAAATTACTTCGTAGAACCTATACCTTCTTTAAAGACTGAAGAAGAGGAAGCAGATCAACTCTTCAAAACTCAATACATCAAATTTACAAAAAGCAATTACTTTCAAATATTTACAGGACTAATTCAACAGCATTATGTTTGGGTTTTACTATCAATGAAATAAAATGTAGATTTAAAAAACCCAAAGCAAACCAGAATTAGCTTAAAAAATAATCTTATTTATCACCCTGAACCTCAGAGAATTGTTTCTAATCAGGAAGTACTAGGGAATACCTAGAACAGCTACTAGAAAGTAGGAAGAACCAGAAACATATTTGTTAAAGAATTTATGAACGAATAATACAAACTTTATAGGAAATCCAGTAAGAAAGGGCAAAAAAGAAGTGAAGACATTATTACAATGAGGTGTGTGATTAAAAACTTAAATTTTATATTCACTAGCCATACAAATGAAATTGTGGATTATTAAAAAAAAATTAATGAAGTACCCTAAAATGCTATCATATTATAAAATGAATACAAAATGACTGTTCTTGTTATGTGCTACCAAGTATCCTGTGTAAAATAGCTCTGTTCTGAGCCCATCTCACTATCTCTACACACCTACCTCATTATCACAGTTAAGTTCATCTCAACCGGGGTCTTCCTCTCCTGCACTGTCAACCCTTAAAAGGATGATATTCTTCTCCAAAGACTGGTCTCTTCTGACTACATGCCCAAAGTATGTGAGACGGACTCTCAAAATCCTTGCCTCCAAGGAGTCTCTTAGTTTCACCTTTTCCAGGACTACTCTGTTATGTTAGTTTTCTTGGAGGTCCATGGTATGTTCATTACTCATCTCCAGCACCACAATTCAAAGACATCAATTCTTCTTCTGTCATCCTTCATCATTATCCAGCTCTCTGATGTATACAAGTAATTGCAAAGACCATGGACTGGATCAGGTGAACCACAGACT
Source organism: Elephantulus edwardii (assembly GCF_000299155.1). Taxonomy (NCBI): domain Eukaryota; kingdom Metazoa; phylum Chordata; class Mammalia; order Macroscelidea; family Macroscelididae; genus Elephantulus; species Elephantulus edwardii. The sequence continues at coordinate 2,302,665 of NW_006399763.1, forward strand.
CCAGACTGACATCTTTGCTCGTCAGCACTCTAGAGAGGTCTCTGACAGCAGATTTTTTCCCAATTCAATTTGGCTTTTGAGATCCTGAGTGCTGGTACCAAGAGTATCATTGTGGAACAGAGAAAGCTGACAACCTCAATCTCATCTCCACCTATCATGATGCTGCCAATTGGCCTAGCGGTTACGATTTTTGTTTCTTGATGTTGAGCTTCAATTCATATTGTGAATTATAGTCCTGGACTTTCTGCAGAAAATGCTTCAGGTCCTCCTTATTTTTGGCAAGCAAGGTTGTGTAATCTATATAATGCAGGTTGCTGATGAATCTTCCTCCAATCCTTTTGCCACATTTCTTCTCATAAAGTCCAGCCTATCGAATGATCTGTTTGGCATACAGATGAAAAAGGTATGGAGACAGGAAATATCCCTGACATACTGTTTTTCTGATTTTGAACCATGCAGTGTTTCCTTGCTCTGTTCTGACAAATGCCAAATGGTCCAAGCATAGGTTTTGCATGAATACAATCATGTATTCTAGGATTCCCATTCTTCTCAAGGTTAGCCACAATTGGTTACAGAAACACTGTAGTCGTTATGTGCTGTTGGGTCACTTGCAAATCATAGCAAACCTATGTACAAGAGCGCTGAAACCTGTTCTATCCTGTGCCAACCTTACTCTCTCTGACACACCTACCCTCAGTCACTGAGTCAATCCATCGCCTCGAGGGTCTTCCTCTCCTGTGCTGTCCCTCCTCCCTTCCAAGCATGATGTCCCTCTCCAAGGACTGGTCCCTCCTTGTAGCGTGTCCAAAGTATGTCAGACAGAACCTCAGAATCCATGCCTCCAAGGAACAGCCCAGCTTCACTTTCTCCAGGACAGACCTGTTTGTTCTCCTGGCAGTCCACAGTATATTCGATACCCTTTTCCAGCACCACAGCTCAAAGGCACCAATTCTCCTTCTATCATCCCTAGTCACTGTCCAGCTCTCTAATGCATAACACGTAATTGCAAAGACTAAGGCCTGGATCAGGCACATCTTAGTCTCCAGACTGATATTGTTGCTCTTTAGTACTCTGGAGAGGTCCCTGACAACAGACTTTCCCAATGTGATTTGTCTTTTGGTTTCCTGGCTGCTGGTAGCAAAAGTATTGATTGTGGAGCCAAGCTGAAAGATTATATAACTGGAAACTATACCATCCACAGAAAATCAGGATAAATGGAAATATACCTACATGGAATTCCAAGGTTACTGTTACTGTTAAAGTACATTTGAAAACTACTGTTCTATACCACACTCCCCCTTTTCCAATGCATTTTATGTGCAGGATAAATATGAATATGCATATAATGGCATGTGGAAAATGTGAAAAAAGTAGTAAAAGTTAATTCATATTCCAATTATGTGTATAAACCATTGTTGAACTTTGATATAGAGTTATGAACTACATAACATCCATTTGGGCAATGTCTTCACATAAGCCTGTGGCTCCACAGGTTGTAACCCTCACTTCTTGCCATCAGGTCAGTTCTGAGTCACCGCTCTTATCAAGATTCTGAGATTGTACATTTTTTTTTTGAGATTGTACATTTTAATGACAGGAGAATGTTCATCTTGTTCCTATGGAGTCTCTGGTAGGCTTAGACCAGTAGACACACTCAGCATTTTGATTCCCAGCACAACAATCTAGGAACTATGCCACCAGAACTCCATCTCTTTTTCTCTTTCTCTTACTTTCTGATCGCTGTCAAGTTGAAACTGACTCACAGGTAACCCTTCAGCTGGTTTTCCAGGCTATAAATAGCCCATCTGTCTCTCATGGTAGATTCAAACTACCAGAAGGCATGACCTTTGAGTTAGTAGTTCAACTCTCTATGGACTAGAGTTCAAGAAATACTGACCGGGAAATGGGACAAGGTATATGTAGCAAACGTAGTAGCTTCCCATAGGCAGCACATGTATATCACATCTCTCATACAAAGCGGTAACTAAGACCTAGAATTCATTTGCCTTGCTACTCATGATAAATATCTGTTATAGATCTATGTATGTATTTTTCTATAGTTATTTTAATGTGAACTTTCCCTATTTACAAATAAAAGTTTACCAAGTAACATTATATATATTGACTTATAGGCAGCAACATCCAGTTGTGTGTCTTAAGTACTGTAGCACTCTGTTTTTGAAACTATTATTGTGAAGTGCATCATGGCTCCCTGAAGCTGCAAAAGCAGTGTTAGTAAGAGCAGTGAGAGGCGATGGAGAACAACTTTATTTGGAAGTAAAACAACAGATTAGTAAACAACATGAAGGTGGGAAATCAGTGAATGCTATTGCTTGAAATTTAGGCATGTTTACACTGTGTCCAAATCACATTAATATCCTATTTCACAGAATGTGTCATGGGTATTTTAAAGGAAGTAACTGTACTTCCTTTTCATCTTCTATTTGTTTCACAAAACTGAAACCATAATTTTATTATCTGTTTTACTGACTTGACATTGGACATATATTTGCTTAACAAATTAAATTTCTACTAACAGTTGTGAGGATTTCAGGGTATTTTTAAAAATCAATGGCTATCTTCTAAAATGTCATAAACCTTCAACATTATAGTCATTCAACTCAAGTGAGAGAAAAAAACTGATGGGGATAATAGTCGCTATAGGTAAAAATAACAATGAAAAAAACTCAACCCAACAAAAATATCCACACAAAGCAGGGAAAGAAGAGCCAACTGTCATGGGGGCGAGGCGGGGAATGAAGGTACAGAAAAAGAGATTCTAAGGAAACGCTTGCTGGAAATAGTCTTACAGAACTACAACCCCAGAAAAAGTGTTCTTACCTTTATGAGGAGTCTAACAGGTATTTTTAAAAACCCTATATAGATGTAATCCTTCTAATGCTACTTTATGCTATTGACTATGCTCCACACTTGGGTCCTTGTCGACTAGGGCTAAAGTCCAGACCGACTGACACCGCTTGTGGAGGAGAAAAGACAGCCCAACATCAAAGAATATAGCTTTCAATACTGACTGCATTACCAATGAGAATGAACATTCTTTAAGTGGTACAGCAGTCGTTTGTCTAATTGCTGTACTAAATAACTTGGAGTTGCCAATCACTGTGCCATCCCTGTGTCAGATGCCATCCATGATGGTTACCCATCATGGACAGTCCTTGGAGGAGCTTCCAGATTTATTCCGGTTTGGAAGCAGGAGTGGCATCCACTTCCTAAACCAGATGCCTCTGGAAATTCTATAAATAAACTCAGACAAAGGATGTTAATTACAGAATAGAGTTCAGGTCTTTTGTTCATAGGGTTGCTATGAATTGTATTCGACTTGATGACACTTAAGTGGGACCAGTGCTGTGGTATTTTGGAGGAACATTCTTCTACTTTGTACATTACTCCTCATTAATTTGCTGTACTGAGGTAATCTGGGTTTGCTGTGATGCTGAACCTTGTGTCATTGGGGTATCAAATATCGTAATGGTTTAATAATGTGGAGAGGGTTTGGTGGAGCTCCCAGTTGTAGGATAGGTTTGGAAGCAGGAGTGACATCCACTTCCTAAACCACATGCCTATGGAAACTCTATGAACTTGGAGAAACTACAATAGTTATAGAAAGGCATTAGGTCTTTTGTTCATAGAGTCACTATGAGTCATGCTCAACTAGACGACAATCAGCAATAACATTACTTTTTATACATCGGTGAAAACATTCAGAGGTGAATTCGCTTCTTCTATTATTGATCATAAGGAAGCCTTGATGACATGGTAGTAAGGAGTTCCTCTGTCAACCCAAAGGCATTTGGTTTGAACCCATCAGATGCTCCGTGGGAGAAAGATAGGCAACCTCCTCCCATGTGATTTACTGCCTCTGAAAATCTGCCAGAGGATCTGCTATGAGTTGGTTCCAAGTTGACTGAGCACAACAGTAACACCGCTGACCACAAAGGTGGGGATATTGAGGGAATCTTTCCATGAGGTAGATCAAGTAGCTGCAATCATGGGCTTAAAACACACCAAGAATTCATGGCTTCAAACCAGTTCTTTCTGAGAATTTGCATTATTCCAGATGCACATAATCAAACTCTATTTTGACAAGATCTCTAGGTGATGCCTATGTATTAGAGAAGCATCACCTTGTGTTTTTGTAAAATGCAGACTCTGATTCAGTATATCTGGGTGGAAAAGCAAATTCTCAGCAGGGGTCAAACTACAATGAACCAATTTAAAAGTCTGTGAAGACTGTGAGAATGGCATAGGATAGGCAATGTGTTGTTCTGTTGGACAGAAAGTACCAAGCGCTGACAAATGACAACAAATGACCAGCTCTGCCACTGATTCTAGGTTGGCAGAAGACCAGCTGACACCTGGGAAGCTCCTCACCCTGCAGAAGCCTGTCTCCCATGGAGTTCATTCCTACAAGTCAGGAGATCTAGGGAACCTTGTTAGGGCAGCTCATTCAGAACAGCTGGGACGTAAATGAGGTGGCTCAATGGGACTGTCTGGGAGGAAGTTGACATGCTGTGCAAATCACTTGGGTCTTGTAACCTCTCAATCTAACCTTCTTCTGGAGTATGCAATAAAAATCCGAGTAACTGAGCCAGGCTGAGGTTTAGGGCAGTTGGTTCTCAGAGCCATTAACATTCAACTTTTCCTTTTAAGGGGCTGTAGTCAAATTGGACTTCTAAGTAAGAAAAGTGAAAAACAGAACAAAGGTAGACAAAAGCCATTCATTAGGCCAGCTTCTCCCTCTCAACTTTAGCCTCAACAGCCACTTATGACAGGGGACTGAAAGAAAGAGTAGATCAAGCTCTTAAGCCTGAAAACACATGACCTTCCTTCATCTTGAGAATGTGGTATGGCTGTATCAAAGAGCTCATTGTACTAAATGCACAAAAGGGTGCAGAATTATAATGACCTAAGTATTTGACCTTCATGCAGTAATGGCATCAAAGCTTGGCTCCTTCACAATTTTTGGTCATTTATAATAGAAACTGATTCTTAGAGAAAGAATGTCATTTTTCCTTTTTAAGAACACAATGCAGAATTTTACCAAGTAGCTCCTAGATGTATATACATTAAGTATCGTGTTCTTTAGAACCTTCGTCAAAATCAGTTGGCAACTGAAACAAATCATATTCATTTGGCCACTGCTTCTATTTCTTCACATAGCTGGTGCCGAAGCCAAAGTTCTTTATCCAAGGAGGACTAAGGGTGTTTCATTATGATCATAATTTTTACTTCCAATTTCTAAATGGAAGGAAATACTACCACACTAACAGTTTGTTTTATTTATTCAGTCAGTATTTATTGAGCACCAAGTGCTCAGAAATTGCCTAGATGTTAAAATACAACAGCGAACAAGATAGTCTACAGAGAGCTTTTACATTTGAATAGAAGATTCTCTCTCAATTAAATTTTTGGCTTAAAATTCCTCAATGAGAGGACAAACTACTAGCTTAGATTTTATTTCCTTACAGGGAATGAAAACTCACAAGGCAGGGAGAGAGAGTTGGATAAACAAAAGACAATTAAAAGACTGTATGTACTATGTTAAAGACAAAATAGTCTCATAGATTTTATACACATACGATTTAAAAACTCTAGTTTGGTTTCTCATAAAGTGTAATCCTACTCATAATATAAGTCTAAAGAAGAGTGGACAGGAAATACATAAAAAAAAAACCAGTAAGTGGTCACTTACTTAAGAAAGGGTGAAGCTTTTTAACTACAGTATTCTTGTTCCCAGGCTCTAAATGTATACAAGTTAGTCTTGACACCAACACACACACACAAATATATACACACATACATAGACACTAGTGGATCCCTAATTCAAACACAGCGTCAGCTTTCTCATTTTCTGAGAACATCCCTTGCCTTTAGTTAAGTCTCACTGACTAGATTTGGGATGCTATCATGATTTCTCCAGGCTCCAGCACAGATGCAATAAAAAATCATCAATGGCAATATTATGCTACCTCAGATAATGTGATGCTCAAGTGGGTTAGGGGAGAGAAAAGAAGAGAAGTACTCAAGAAATAATTACATCAAATAAAACTCATTCTAGAAAAAAAGCACAGGTGATATTAGATGAGTGTAAGTACTGCATTTCTGAATTTATTTTCTCGAGTGCTGAAATTTCAAAGGCTTCTTAGGCAGTATCAATTAGTAGGGAGGTATTATTCTGCCTTGAACACACTCTTGATCTCCTGCTTTCCTGCTACACTTGTCCTACCAGGTTGCTGGTTACATCTGTTTCCTGAGACAGTTGGAACTATGCTTTGTTCATCTGTGCAGTCCCCACAGTGCTTAACACCATGTCTAAAACGTGGTGCTCTTTCTTTTTAAATTGAATTAAATTAAGGCACCTTTCCCTGATATAATGCAATGTGAAGCACACAGAATTATTCAACCAAGAAGGCTGAACTTGAATCTAATCAAGCTTCTAGAGGTAATTTCCAGTTTCAGGAAATCCAGGTGACAGAACAAGATAATAACGCCACAAGAAAACAGGATATATCCAGAATGTGGGGCACTGTGCAGGACAACTGACCCAGTTTCTACACTAAGTCAGTGGCGTGAAAAAAGAAAGGGAGAGGGAGGCTGAGACTGCTCTTGATTAAGAAAGACACAGCATGCATCTGCCATGATTGTATGGATCCTGAGGGTAACAAACCAAACGTATAACAATTTTTATTATGAACTCATTATGAGATGAGGTACCAAGAAAACATGTTTAATAGAAATGTATGATAATGACACCATGGTTATACAACAATATGGCAGTTTTTCAGACGTGAAATAGTTGACATTTAAAATTTGATAGACTTAGGTTACAAGTCACTTCTGTGATGTCCTGCACCTCACAATGTTGCTGGTCTCTCACGCTGTATTCTATCTCACGTTTAGAGGTCAGTCCAACTCCCCTGTATCAGTTTCAGGGAGGGCTTTTGTCTCAGGCAGCACTGGAGACATTTTTTGCCCCTGAGCTCCTACTTCAGAACTGCTGTCTTGGGGCATAGTGTCTCTGCTTTTCCTTATGCACCACATGGCTGGAGGGGAAGCAAAATAATCTCAGCTTCTTGCCGCGTGTGACACGCTGGGGTTCCCAACACAATTAGGGGAGCAAAAGGTGAAACCAGACTTTGTCTCTATGTGCAGCTCTGTGTTTCGGCACAGGTGTGGGCTTGAATGTGCCATTGGCCAACTCAGGAACAGTTTTGAGGCCTTGAACATTAATGAACAAAGACCAGATCAGCTTTGGAAGGATATCATGAGTATTGTCCACAAAGAAAGGAAAAGGCCATTACAAAGAAGAAGAAAACAAAATGAATGTCAGAAGAAACTGACTATTGCACTAGAGCACCAAGAAACCAAAGCAAAGGGAAGAAATCAAGGTGTTAAGGAGATAAATAGAAGATTTCAAAGGGACTGTAATCATTCAGCATTTCTTAAGCTGAAGGAACTAAAGACAAATTCAAGCTTCAAATCACAATACTGAAGGATGCTGTAAGTAGAATGCTGAATGATCCAGGAAGTATTAAAAGAAGATGAAAGGAGGATACAGAATCACTGTACCAAAGAGAATTAGATGATCCAGAAGAATTTCAAGAAACAACATAAGACAAAGAGGCAATAGTGATGAAGGAGGAAGTTCAGGCTGCTCTGAAGGACTTGGCAAAAAATAAAGCCCCAGGAATTTATGGAATACCAAATGACATATTTCAACAAACAGATGCTGCCCTGGATGTGCTCATCAGGTTGTTCCAAGAAATGGCCAAGGAGGGCAACCACCTGGCCAACTGACTGGAAGGGATCCATATTTATCCCCATTCCAAAAAAAAGGTGACCCGACAGAGTGTGGAACCTATCATACAATATCACATGCAAGCAAAATCCTGCTGAAGATTATCCAGAAATGACTGGAACAGTATACTGACAGAGAACTACCAGAAATACAAGCTGGGTTTAGAAGAGGCCCTGGAACTCGAGACAGTACTGCCAATGTCAGATGGATCTTGACAGAAATCAAAGAGCACCAGAAGGATATTTATTTGGGGATATTTAGTTTTATTGACTATACAAAGGCATTTGACTGTGTGGATCACAACAAATTGTGATTAACCTTGAGGAGAATGGGAATCCCAGAACACTTGGTTGTGCTTATCTGAAATCTATACTTGGACCAGGAAGTAGCCTTAGAACAGAGCAGGGAAACACTTCATGGTTCAAAATCAGGAAAGGAGTGCGTCAGGGATGCATCTTGCGTCTTGTCTCCACACCTTTTCAATCTATATGCAGAACAGATCATTCGAGAGGCTGCACTTTATGAGTAGGAGTGTGGCATCAAGATTGGAGAAGACTCATCAACAGACTATGTTATGCAGATGTCAAAACCTTGCTTGCTGAAACTGAGGAGGACCTTAAGTGCCTGCCTGCAGAGGGTCAAGAGCTGTAGTCTTCAATATGGAATTAAAGCTTAACATCAAGAAGACCAAGATTCTCACCACTGGGCCAACTGGCAGCACCATGATAGGTGGAGAAGAGATTGATGTTAACAGTTAAAGCATGCTTGACTCCACAATCAACACTCTTGGCACCAGCAGTCAGGAAATGAAAAGATGAATCACATTACATAAATCTGCTGACAGGGACCTTTCCAGAGTACTGAGAAGCAACAATGTCAATCTAGAGACTAAGGTGCGCCTCATCCAGGACATGGTCTTTGCAATTACTTGTCATGCATCAGAGAGCTGGATAATAATCATGATAGAAGACGAATTAATGCCTTTGAGTTGTCATGCTGCAGAAGAGTCTTAAACATAACCTGGACCACCAAGAAAACAAAAAGGTTCATTTTGGAGAGAACGAAAACAAGTTTCTCCATGGAGGCTAAGATTTTAAAGCTCCATCTTACATACTTTAGCCATGTGGCCAGGAGGGATCGATCCTTGGAGAAGGATGTCATGTTCAGAAGGGTGGAGGGACAGCACAGAAGAGGAAGACCCTGGAGGAGATAGACAGATACAGTGACTAGACAAGGAAGACCCTGGAGGAGACAGATTGTAGGGCAATGGGATAGGTGTGTTGGAGTCAGTGAAAATGGCTCAGGACAGGGCAGGCTTTAGAGCTGCTGTACACAGGATCACTATAAATTGCAGGCAACTCAATGATACATAACAACAACAACAACAAAATTTGATTGACAAGGAATTGGCAGAACAGCAAGTGATAAATCACAGTTGGCTCAATAGTATCTTGCAACACAATAAAATCATTTAGAATTCTTGTTGTGGTGGTGTTTTTGTTAAGTGCTATCAAGTACAACTCACTGTGACCCTATGAACAAGAGACCTGAATCCTGTCCTATCCTGTGCCATCCTCATCATCTAAGGATAGGAAAACTAGAAAAGGAGGGGAAAGGATATACTGAGAAAACTGGGCAGAATCTTCACAATTGCTAAATATACACTACTTTGACTATGTTTGAATTTTCCTGTAATAATTTATTTAACTTATTAGTGTCAAAAGCAGTAATTTATTTATCATTATTTGTTTAACCAAGCAAATATTTTCCCTCCTTGAACACAAACTTACACTCATCAGCGAAATGGTTTACATTGGCAAACAGGGACTCTCACAGACCCTTACACCTCTGAGATAGTGAAAAAGAAAGAAACAGGAGAGGACAGGTGTGCAAAAAGTCAGCTCTCTCACAACCACGGAAAACTACTCCGTGGGAGCTTCCCAACAGACAATGTCTGAGGGAAGATGTGCTCCTGGAAAACACTTAGAAAGGAGACTCTTTCACTTTGGAGCTTGTTAACTTGACAAACAACAAAATAAACCTTTCTAAGATTGATAATACAATTACAAAATGGGCAAGAGACATGGAAAGACTTTTCACAGAGGAGGACATCTGGATGGCCAACAGACACATGAAGAAATGCTCCAAATCACAGGCATTAAGAGATGCAAATCAAAACCACAATGAGTTACTACTATCTTACCCCAGTAGCTGTGGCAAAGTTTAGCAGGGCATCAAGTAATAAATGTTGGAGAGGATGTAGAGATATGTAAGAGAGGAACTCTTATACATTGTTGGTGGGATTTTTAAATGGTACATCCATTCTAGAAGGCACATTTGCGTTTCCACAAAAAGATGAACATAGAAATTCCATATGACCCAGCTATTCCACTGCTTGGAATATACCCTGAGAAAATGAGAACTGAGGCACAGAGACTTGTACACCAATGTTCATAGCAGTGTTATTCACTATAGCAAGATTATGGAAACGGCCCAAATGCCCAACCACAATGCAACAGACTAAGAAATTATGTATGGTACATTCATACAATGGAGTACTATGCAGCACAGAGGAGCAATGATTCTGTATATTATTACCTAACATGGGAAGAATTGGAGAGCATTATGCTATATGAACTCAGTCTCATAAAGACAAATACTATATAAAATAAGTTTGAAGATCTAAGGAGGGAAGGCGGGGGCTTAATCACAGGGTCCTACAATTTGATGGGTGGAGGAAGGGGCGGGTAAAGGAAAGGGGAAAGACCCAGTGTGAAAAACAATGAATACAAACTCTGTAAGTAAACCAGTTAGAAAAGTAAAACCAAAACCAAATCATTTTTCTGACTGTTGTTGTTATGTACCATTGAGTCAAATCCAACTCATAGCTGACTCTCCAGCACATTTTCAGAGGCAGTAAACCGAACTAGATAAATTTGTCCATTTTTTTCTGTCAAACAACTGGTAGATTTAAACTGCGTGCCTCTGGGTTGGCAGTGCAGCTCTTTACCACTAGGCCACCAGAGCTCCACATCAGAAGAAGCAGTTCTGATTACTTTTTACTCAAACGTTTTTCTAAGACAAAACATCTATATTTGTCACATGAGCAATGGAAGCTGGATATGTAAGAAGCATATCACTTATTATAGCACAACAGAAACTTTTCATCAGTTACTAAATTCCTGTCAAAAGTGCTTAAAGTACTACTTTACTCATTTACAAAAGCCAAAGAAAACCACTTAAAACCTGGGTTCCATTTATTTAATGTATGCTGCCTGAAAAGAATTTTTTTAAATTTATTTTATTATTTTGTGTATGTACTGTCAAACAGGATCTGACTGGTACAGGAGGAGATTGTTCCTCCTTCTCCAGCAGAGCATCTGGTGGATTTGAACTGCACACCTCTGGGATTGCAGTGCAGCTTCTTGCCACTAGGCCACCAGAGCTCCCTGTGAATTTTGTTTAATTTTTAAAGACTACAGAATAATCATTTGGAGAGTTGGAAGATCTTGGATCAATGCCATTCTGTTTTCATGCAAGTCAGTATGTGTCTCTCCTCTTACATTTCACGTTTCCCCCTCCCAGTGGATTTCTGATGCTATATGTTGGAGAAAATATTGCCCTTTTTCTCCACTGGAGCAGATGATGAACTGAACTGCTAAGAGGCCTTTTAGTTAGCAGGACAACTTGCTTTGATCTAGTCTACCAGAGCTCCCTAAAGAGAAGAGTACCCTAGTAACTGGTAAAGAGCTTGAAACTTCCAACCATTTAGCACACAACTAAGACTGTCACGTTCTACACTGTAAAGGTCCAAGGCCTCACAAAGCCCATCAGTGCAAAAATTGTGCCCATCTTGCTCCTTGTTATATCCCAGGTGTCTGGCATGGAACACACAAGCAAATGAATGGGAATGAGTGGACTCACAATACTAACTACCCTGATTTTCTGTCTTCTAGAAACCAAATAATCTTAAAAATCTCAAAATCAAATACTATTTAGGATAACTGACCAAAAGGAAACATAAACAAATCTACAGTGAAATATTAATGTCCATGAAGATAAACTAAGCTTACAGACGTGGCTGAAGAAAACAGTACAATTTAAAACAATTTTAAAAGCTTATTTATTACTAAAAAGTAGAAAATAAATATATTTGGACACTTATGTGTGTAAAACAAAACAAACCAAACAAAAAAGTACCTCTGTTTAATTAAATCTCAAAGGCACACAATTCAAATCCACCAGCTGTTCTGCAGGAGAGGGATAGGCAATCTTCTGTGTGATTTACTGCCTCTGAAAACCTGCTAAAAGAGTCACCTTGCACTGGTTCTGACTGGGCAGCATACAACTACAAACAACAACATCATTCAATTAAAAAGACTGACTTTACCCTGGTGGCATGGTCTGTAGTGTGTGGACTGCAAGTCAAAAGATGGAACATTCCTGGTGGTTCAAATGCACCCCACCCACCAGGTGCTCCACCAGAAACAACTGGCTGTTTCCCCCCATTAAGATTTACAGCTTAGGAAAACTGAAGGAGGGTCAGGCTGAGCTGCAATCTACTCAATGGCAGTGAGCATGTGAGTTATTTAAGCAAAATCAACAAAGGATCCTAAAGTCCAGGATTATTTTCTACATTTGAATAATAAATTGACAAATGTAGCTTTTTTGTAATGACTCTTTGAGAAGTAAAAAACAGCACCACTGGAGGGATGGTGAGAGAGAAAAGGAGAAAGGGAAGAGGAACTTGATATTTCCCCCCCCCTCCCTAATTCTTTTTAAAGTGACAGTGGTCACAAGGAGGGACAGAAAGCCACGGGGAGATTTACGCATACTTTATCCAATTTAGAGAAAGAAGATGGAAATGGAGAATTAGCAGACCAACAAGAATAAGCCTTAGTCACAAGAAAATGAACCTAAAAGGGCAGACAGAGCTGCCCTCTCCTGTTTCTTTTCCACCTCAATGCACAAAAGTTCAGGTGGCCCCATTAGGGCACAAATATCCAACTGTGTCCTTGCTCAATCAGGTCCTAACTGTCACCCTTGGCAGCCAAAGTGGTCAAATTCCCTTGAAGGTCTCACTACGACAAATGTATCCCTCAGGCATTGTCCTCCTGCTCCTATCAAATACAAAATATTCCTTCCTCTTTTATTCACCAGTACCCTTGGTCTCAATGAGATGGACAGATTCAGGGACTGCAACAATGTGCTTAAGCATGGCGGAGATTGTGAGGATGGCTCAGGACAGAGAAAAGTTTAGCTCTTTTGTTCACAGGTCATCATGATGCCATAGTTGACTCAATGGCACCTAACAACAATAACCACACTCACCCCTTTGTTTCAATCTCATTTCTGACCATTCCTAACTAACACCCCCACACTTGTTCCTTATTCCGTAGCCCCTGCCATTCTGCCCTCTTCTCTTTCTCTTCCAAGCTGCCCTTCCCTCTCTTTTCTGTCTTCCCTGTACTCTCCCCTTTCCACTATTTGTTCTCACTCTGACCTACTTTACCTACTCCTCTCCTTCCCTCTTCCACTCTAAATTAAAAGTCAGTTACCTGAGGTCATTAGTAGTCTGTTACTGAACCAAAAGAAATTATCTTAATAAGCTTTTAGAAAAGGCCAGTATGATGTTTGTTGTTGTTGATTGCCACTGAGTTGAGCATGACTCATAGCAACTCTATAAATAAATGACCTAATGCCTTTCTACAGCTATCCTCATTTCTCCAAGTTCATAGTTTCCACAGGCATGAGGTTTAGGAAGTGGATGCCACTCCTGCTTCCAAACCTGTTTAACAACTGGGAGTTCCACCAAACACTGTCTACACTGGGAAACCATTCTGGTATTTGATATCCCAATGGCATAACTCAGATTACCTCAGTAAAGCAAACTGACAAAGAGTGATGTACAAAGTAGAAGAATGTTCCTCCAAAATATAACACCACTTGTCTCACTTAGCCGTGGTTAAGTATTGTAAGGTCAAATACATAGCAATCTTATGAACAAAAGACATGAACTATACTTAACATCATTTCTTTATGTCTATTTATAGTTTCCAGAGGCATCTGATTTAGGAAGTGGATGCCACTCCTGCTTCCCACCTGAATCAATATGGAAGCTCTTCCAAAGACTGTCCATGATGGGCAAGCATTGTGGCGCATATGACACTATAGCACAGTGTTCAGCATCACAGTAACTCCAACTTCTCCAGTACAGCAAACAGACAAACAGCTGCTGTACCACTGAAAGAATGTTCATCCTTGCCCTGTCCTGTGCCATCTTTATCATCTCTTATATGCTTGAGCCCACTGTTACAGTCACTGTGTCAATCTATCTTGCTGAGGGTCTTACAAACTTACCAAAAAGTATACATGTTAAACTAATTTTTGTAAGCAACTAAACAATTTTAAGAAAATGGCAATTCCAAATACATGTTAGTTTTAGGTAATTTGTTGTATACCACTGAGTCAGAAATGACTCATAGCTGACCCTCCAGTGGGCTTTTAGAGGTAGTTAATTGCATGGGAGGAGACTGCCCATCCTTCTTCCATGGAGCAGCTGGTGGATTTGAACTCCATGCCTTTGGGATTACAGCACAGCTTCTGATGACTTGGGAGGCCTCATGTACAAATCCAACCTGATGATACATTTTTGGCTACTGCTCACCAAGCAACTGCGAGTATTTCTCTCTCAAAGCACTACCAAAATATGAAACAGGTTCAAGAGAAGAATGATATTTCCATGTCCCTGTATTATGATGTTTCTAACTCACCCTGTACTCTCCCAATCCAGAAGTCAAGAGACTGGTAAGACCAATGATTCCTACCTGCTCATCATCTTGAAAGCTATTTTCATAATACAACTTTCTCAATCATCTCTCTATGCATTTAACAAATGAGCCAACATAACTTCCTTGAAGGTTGTTCTCTATTTCTTTTTCTTTTTTTCAGAAAGTAAAAAAATTCTTGTTCATGAAGAAGAAAATATTAAGAAACACCATTTAAAGGAGAAAGCCATTGTCTGTTAAGCCTAGTTTATCACCTACAGGTATAAACTTAAACTTTCTTAGTTCCCACTTTAGTAACTGAACTAAACTACTTGATGAAACTAACAGTGTAACTGGTATTTTACCTTATTTTTATAAATTATGCTTTCTACAAAGGTCAGTCTTCACAATTACATGCTATACATCGGAAAGCTGGATAGTAACTAGGGATGATAGAAAGAGAATTGATGCCTTTGAGCTGTGGTGCTGGAGAAGAGTGTTGAATATACCATGGACCGCTAGGAGAACAAACAGGTTTGTCCTAGAGAGGGTGAAGCCAGAATGCTCCTTGGAGTCAAGGATTCTGAAGCTTCATCTGACATACTTTGGGCATGTTGCAAGGAGAGACTGGTCCTTGGAGAGGGACATCATGTTTGGGAAAGTGGAGAGATGATGCAGGAGAGGAGGACCCTCGATGAGATGGATCGATTCTGTGATTGGAGTGGTGGGAGTGAGTGTGTTGGAGACAGTGAGGTTGGCACAGGATAGAGCAGGGTTTAGGGCTCTTGTACACAGGGTCGCTATGAGTCGCAAGCAACTCGATAGCACATAACAACAACAACAACAACAATAAAGGCCAGAGGGATAAGAAGAGTATGTTACTCTGTCTTCCTGGAGAAGGAGAATCCACCCTGGTGATGCAATCAAGAGAGCTGCACTGTTAACCCAAAGGCTGCCCATCTCTGATAGTTCAGATCCACCAGTGGTTCTGTGGGAGAAGGATGGGCCATCTCCTCTCATTCTATTTACAGCCTCAGCAGCTCACTAGAGAATCAGGTGTGAGTCAGTCACGACTTACAGGAAATGAGAGAGAGATCTGGTATAGTGAATACTTCAACAAAGCAAACACCCAGAGGCAAAAAAAAAATCAACTTTTCCCCCACTGAAGACCAGATAAGGAGGCTGAAAATGGAGCAGGGCCAGATCTATCAGTCATGGGTATGAGACAATGCTGATGCTGTCCTCAGGGAGGAACCTGGGCTGGAACACTTCTCCACCCTAACCAAGGAGGTCAAACATGTGCAGGTGGGTTCACTCAAACCTACCTTCCACACGTATCTTTTACACACCCACAAAGCAGAACTCCTACCCACACTTACCAGTGACCCAGAAATCATGAAAGGAGGCCAGCTTATATGCTTATCAGAGAAGGCTTCTAGGACATCTAGGGCTCATGATGTCTGCCCTGAAATTTCCTGAGGGCTAGCTCAATGTGGCATTAGAATGCAAACCTCATCAAGCCCTGGCCTAGGTGCTGGAAACCACCAGCAGATTCTGGAAGGCCCCTGAGGTCTGCATGAGTCGTATGATGGTGTCCAATGAGAGAAAGAGAACTGTGTAACAGAAGGGAGGTGGGCACACTAAAACCTGGCTCAGAACTCCTGGACCCTTTTGTGCCTCTACCCCATCCGTTAACGGGCAGCCTCTCCTGTCTCCAGTGCAGCCCAGGAGAGGGAACACTTACAACTTCTGTTCTAAAGGCTTGCTTACTCGTACTTCTGGAATTTCAAAAGAGCAAGTTTCTGAAAGAATTCCTGAATGAGAGATAAAGAACACTATCATGCAAAATGAGCCACTTAATCTACACCTGGTCTGTTGCTGTTGTTGCTGCCACCCCTGCTCAGTGTAAATGAGTAAGGCAAATCGAACCACATGGGCTCTGTGGAAACTGGATGTTTAAGAACATGACAGCAATGGCGGGGGTGGGGGTGGGGTGGGGGGAGTCCAGTAAGTGTTTCTACTGCCTCCTACATACTCAAGCTTCTTCCCTAGAAGAGCAGAACTCCCCTACCCCCAACATCTAGGTATAGTGAGGGAGAAGAGGGGACAGGGAAAACACCAGGATGAGGAAGTACCTTAGTTACTTAGTGCTGCTGAAACAGAAGTACCACAAATGGGAGGCTTGAAAGAACAGAAATTTATTTTCTCATAGTTCTAGAGGCCAAAAGTTCAAATTAAGATTTCAGCTGTGCCACTTCTTCCTGTAGAGTTCTCTCTCAGTTCCTGGTATCTGGTAATCTTTGGCATTCCTTTGCCTGGAGAGAAGTCTGTCATTTCGATAACGTGGTAATGATTAGATTTAGGATCCATCCTAGTCTAGTATGGATTCATTAACACAACCGAAGAAAAGTACTTCCAAACTAGGTCATGTTTACAAGTACAGGGGTTATAATCTTAGCACATATTTTTAGGGGACACAATTCAATCTATAACAAGGAAAGAGAGATGCTAAAAAAAAATATCACTGTGGGAGAGAAGAGGTAATTGTAACTACAGCCTCATAATACTTCTCCTAAAACAAATAACCACCACCAAAAAACCTTCAATGCCTCCAAAGCAAGCTCCAACTCACAATAACCCTAACGAGACAGACAAGAACTGACCCAACGTCTTTTCCAAGGCTGCAATCTTTACAGAGGCAGATTGCCACTTATTTCTCCCCCAAAGCAGCTGGTGGGCTCAAAGCACCAATCTTTTGTTTTGCAAGTGAGTACAAAACTCTCTTGCAGGGAATCTTTCTTCAGATTTGATCCCAAAGGGAAAATTACTTTGGATAAAACCCACCCTCTCTGCCTTACTCTCTCCTGGCTGATTTAAGTGGACTCTCCAGTACAAAGCAACCCTCATGAGAGAAACTTCCACCCTCTCTGGATCTCCAGGAAGAAACTCTATGAGTTGCCTAACCATTCCTCAGCATTTCAAACATCTTGACATCTTTCTTGCCAGCTCTCCACACAAAACTTGCAATTTACTCCTCAAGGCACCAGGTCCAGGACCATTTCCAATGTGACATAAACATGACTCATGACACCAGAAGTCAAATTCCAGAAAATTCTTTCTAGCACATCCTGCCACCAGGGATAGCCTATTAACGGCTTATCCTGTTCACTGGCTAGCAACTGCTGGCAACTGTAGATTATACAGGACCGGGCAATACTGGACTGAGCCATCCTGTACCTAAGAATGCCATGAGTGGAAGAAACTTCACTGTGGCTAACCAACATCTCTCATACCCAGTTTTCTTGCACAGGTGTGAAACGGTTGGTACGCATATTAAATTTAAGACAAAGCCTCTCAGCCTCACACTACTGACATTTTGAGTCAAATAATTCATTGTCCAGTGTGTTTTAGGGAGCTCTGGTAACCTAGTCCATAAAGAACTGTGCTATTACTCAAACCCCACTCTCTCGGTAGTTCAAACCCATCAGCAGTTCCACATGAGAAAGATGAGCAATTTCCTCCCATTGATACATAGCTCCGAAAACCAATGGAGAATCACCTATGAGATGATTCTGACTCAAGTGTAACTCACCCCTGGCCTCTTATTACAAGATACCAGTAGCACCCTCCAGCTGGGACAATAAAAACTATCTTAATGTCCCCTGGAAATAAAAGCTTACTGGAAAGGAACTGCACTGTCAACAGGAAGGTATGTGATTTGAATCCACCAGCTGCTGCATAAGAGGAAGAAGGGTAATATCCACCTGTGAGATTAACTGCCTCTGAAAACCTGCTGGGGAGGGGGGTCAGCTATGGGGTCGAAGGTATACAATGACAACAAATGGCCAAGGTGAGCATCACTGGCTTTAGATGAAACCTCTTGATACCCTCTTTGTAAGTTTTCCTATTTTTTGACTGGGAAAAGATAAGACACAAAGCCTGCAAGCTATGAAGCCTCCAGTGTGAATTAATCTATGAGAGGAATACAGTCTGATAAGGGCAAGATAAAGTGGGAAGCTGAGCCTTTGTAGCAAAGTTAGGGTGGGGGCTGGGGTGCAGAAACGGGCCAAGCTTCAATGAGAGACAGTGTGTGAGGCTGAGGCCACCACTCAGTGCAGGACTTGATGCTATATCTCATCTATGAGGGAACAGAACTGAATCCAAAATTCTGTCTTGTCTAAGGAACAAAAAGACGTAGGGCTCTCAGAAGCTACAGGGATCTTAGAAGGGCTGATCCTCACAAAGTTGTTGTTGTTGTTGCTATGTGTCGTCAAGTCACCTGCCAACTCATAGTGACCCCATGTACAACCGCCCTAAATCCTGCTCTATCTTGTGCCATCTTACTGTCTCTGATACACCTATCCCCATGACCCCAGTCACCGAATCAATGCATCTCATTGAGGTCTTCCTCTCTTGTGCTGTCCTGGCATCAATATCAAAAGGGACAAATGATTTGCCTGATCAAACGGCACCACCACTTGAAGGATTTTTGCCTCAGGAGTTTAACAAGTGCTGAACTGTCCCTACATAGAAAGACCAGAACCGGGTGGCAACAAACCCATGCTGCCTCTATATGAGCTGATACAAGGAGTTCTGGAAGCCTGTGGTAATTAAGAAAGCCATCAACAATGCTTATTCTAGGACGTCTGGCTGATGCTCTCTAGTTGCTGACAGTCAAGTCAGGAAGATTCATTGCATTCATCAGCATCTTCACCACCATATAATAGCAGTAGCTAAAGTTTATTGGAAGCTAATGATGTGCCAAACTCTGCACTATGTACTTAACATGCATTATCTCTTTTAATCTTTACAACTATAATACAGGAAGGATTACCATCCCCATTCTATAGCTAGAAAAAACCCTGAAGCTCAGAACCTGACTTTTTTCGAGTTGACAGAGTTGATAAGTGGCAATGATGGGATCAAATACAGTCCCCATAAACTGTTGATTCAAGTTTATCAGAATGCATAATGGTATTATTAAGACAGTAAAACTTCTTCACAGAATTTCCAAAGCTATAACTTTTCACAAACTAAGACTACTCTATCTTCTGCCTATGGAGAAGCTAGAAAGTTAGGATCACCAATTTTCTGCTTACCAGTAGCATGCTTTAACCACTCACTCTAGGTTCCCTATGGTATCAAATACAAACTCCTCCAACTCTGAACTCACATCATTGTGCTGAAGGCCACATTTTAGGAGTGCAGCAAAGCCAGCATGCTGGGGGCTGGCGACTGCTGGGATTCTCAAAGAGAAAGCCAAAATCTAGCATTGGCAAAAGGAGAAGGAAAAAGGCTTCCATGACAGAAAAGCACCAAGTCCCAAAGCAGCGTAACATGATTCTTTAGAAATGTTATGTCCCACAGAGAAATCAAAGTCTTTCCTTGAGGAGTCTGAGCTTGGAGTGAAAACCGTGTGTTACAGGATGGCCCAGATGAAGGTCAGTCTATGATTTTTCTCTTAGATATAAGAAGTACCTTCCCTTCTATCAGGTGGAAAACTTTTCACTTTCTTTTTGTGAAACATCCAGTCATTTGAGTCTTCATCATTTTGGAATCACAGAAAGTTGGATTATAGTCAACACTAGGCACTTACTTCCCAGAAACATGCCCATCCCACACACTATTGAGCTCTGGTGGCCTAGCAGGTAGGAAGCCGTACTGCTAACCCAAAAGCAGGTGGTTTGAGTCTACCAAATGCTCCAAATGAGAGAGACGGGCAGTCTCCTGCCATGTAATTCACAACCTCTGAAACCTGCTGGAGTGTCAGCTAGGAGTTAGTTCCAAATCAATGAAAATGAGTGACATATGGTTTTAAAAATATTCAAAAGGGCATAGAGTGATAAAAACATTACTAAAAATATAGATTATCTCTCAATATTAAAAAGAAGATTAAAAGCTTTTATGTTGAGAAGGTGAACATCTAATTTAGTTCTTGTTTTGGATTTCATACTAGCATTTTCATTCTAAAGATATATCTATTAAAACAGGTTTGTATTGAGCTGAAGAAAAACTAGTCAACGTAATTGATTCAAGATTTATTCCATTTTTTTTTTCAGTGAGGTAGCTGAAGCATATAAAGCAGGGTCAATCTATCTTTCACCCCCCTGGACATTGCCTTATTAACCATATTTTGACCTGTGACTCCTGCCTTAAAAGTGACCAAAGCAAGACCCTGTTTATCTTGATAGCACCTGAAACCTTTGTGACTCACACAGTCAGCCAGCAAGGTAATAGCTGGCTTACTCACTTGAGTATGGCCTCCACATTTCACCCTAGAGTCTACAACCTTCTCCTCAGAGGTAACTCCTTGCTTTTCAGGCAGAGCAAGGGCATACAGGCCTGATTTAAAGTGCTTAATGTCAAATACACTGGTGGTGAGTCACTATGCCATACAGGATGTGACCAATTAGATGTTCTATTTTTTCCCCAAATTCTAATATCATACTAACGTAAGAGTCTCTACCCAAAAGAAAGTATCAAACTTGAGCAATTAAAATGCTAGTTATTGTAAAAATTATATTTGCAAGTTGTTGCTGTTGTTGTTATGTGCCGTTGAGTCACTTGTGACTCATAGCGACCCTATGTACAACAGCCCTAAGCTCTGCTGTCCTGTGCCAATCTCACTGTCTCCAACATACTCATCCTGATTACCCCAGTCACCAAATCAATCCATCTCCTAGAGGGCCTTCTGCTCCTGTGCCTGCCCTCCACCCTCCCAAGCATGATATCCTTCTCCAAGGACCGGTCTCTCCTTACAACATGACCAAAGTATGTCAGATGAGGTCTCAGAATCCTTGCCTCCAAGAAGCAGCCTGATTTAACCCTCTCCAGGATGAATCTGTTTTTTTCAGCTGTCCATGGCACCCTCCTCAATACTCTTCTCCAACACCAGAGCTCAAAGGCATCAATTTTCTATCCTCCGTAGTCATTGTCCAACTCTCTGATGCATAACAAGTGATTGCAAAGACCATGGCCTGTATCAGACACACCTTAGTCTCCAGAGAGACACCATTGCTCTTCAGTACTTTGGAGAGGTCCCTAACAGCAGACATTCCCATGACAATATGCCTTTTCATTTCTTGGCTTCTGATGCCAAGAGTGTTGACTGTGGAGCCAAGCAAACTAAATCTGTGAACAATCTCAATCTCTTCACCATCCATCCAGATGCTGCCAATTGGCCCAGTGGTGAGAATCTTTGTCTTCTTGATATTGAGCTTCAATCCATACTGAAGGCTGCAGTCCTTGACTATCTGCAGCAAGCACTTCAGGTCCTCCTCAGTTTCAGCAAGCAGGGTTGTTATCTACATAACGCAGATTGTTGATGTATCTTCCACCAATCCTGACACCACACTTCTCCTCATAGAGCCCAGCCTCCCGGATAATCTGTTCTGCATACAGGTTGAAAAGGTATGGAGACAGGACACATCCCTGGTGTATGCCCGTCCCAATTTTGAACCATGCAGTGTTTCCTAGCTCTGTTCTGACAACTGCCTCTTGGTCCAAGTATAGGTTTCACATTAGCACGATCAAATGTTCTGGGATTCCCATTCTTCTCAGAGTCAGCCACAGTTTATTATGATCCACACAGTCCAATGCCTTTGCATAATCAATGAAGCATAGATAGACATTCCTCTGGTACTCCCTGCTTTCAGTCAAGATCCATCTATCATTAGCTACAATATCCCTAGTACCATGACCCCTTCTAAACCCAGCCTGGACTTCTGGCAGTTCTCTGCTGATGTGCTGTTCTAGTAGTTTTTGGATAATCTTCAGCAGAATCTTGCTTGCATGTGAAATAAATGTTATTTTTCTGTAGTTTCCACACTCTGTTGGGCCACCTTTCTTTGGAATGGGTACAAATATTGATCTCTTCCAGTCAGTTGGCCAAGTGGTTATTCTCCAGATTTCTTGGCACAACTTGGTGAGCATGTCCAGGGCAGCATCTGTTAGCTGAAATATGTCAATTGGTATATCATCTATGCCTTATTTTTTTTTTCTGTTTCCTTCAAAGCAGCCTGAACTTCTTCTTTCATCACCATAGGCTCTTGCTCATATGTTGTTTCATGAAATTCTTCTGTGTCTGTCAATTCCTTTCGATACAGTGACTCAGTATGTTCTTTCCATCTTCTTTTAATACTTCCTTGATCATTTAATATTCTGCCTAAAGCATCCTTGATTCTAGCAAGTTGAGGTTTGAATTTGTTCTTTAGTTCCTTGAGCTTAAGAAATGCTGAGTGAGTTCGGCCCTTTTGATTTTTTGACTCCAGCTCCTTGCACATTTCATTGTAATATTTTACTTTGTCATCCCGCGCTGCCTTTTGAAATCTTCTGTTCAGCTCTTTAGTATCTTGAATTCTTCCTTGTGCACTCCAGTGCAATATTCAGAGTTTCTTCTGACATCCATTTTGGTCTTTTCTTCCTCTTCTGTCTGCTTAATTCCACAATAAGGGATATACTTTCACTTTTTCTGTAAAATGCTTATCTGTTGGATACTTCACTAAATCTGAACATTCAAATTAAGACACACAAGGAAGGACTGGCCATCCATTTCTGAAATAGCAGGCCTCTGAAAACCCTATGTACAATAGCACACAAGTAGAATGACAGAAAGGGCAACTGAGTATGGAAATACAAAGGAAGAGGAACAGTTGTAAGCAAACAACAGTGATTGGAACATGGCATGTGAGAACCCTGAATGTAGGAAAATTAGATATTGTTAAGGAAGAAATGAAATGCCTAACTATTGACATACTTGGCACTGGTGAGATGAGATGGACTGGCATGGGGCATTTTGAGTTGGATAATCATATATTACTCCGGAGATGAAAAGGTGAGGAAAATGGGGTTACTTTCATAGTTAGAAAAGCCATTTCTAGATCCATCTTGAAGTACAATATTGTGAATGACAGGATAATATCCATATGCATACAAGGAAGTCCAGTGAATACCACTATCATTCAGATATATGCACCAACAACCAGAGCCAAAGAAGAGGAAACAGAAGATTTCTACCAACTTTTACAGTTAGAGACCAATCGAACGTGCAATCAAGATGCACTGATAATGGGTGACTGGAATGCAAAAGCTGGGAACAGAGAAGATTCAGTAGTTGGAAAACATGGACTCGGTGACAGAAATGGAGCTGGAGATAGAATGAATTTTGCACAATCAATGACTTATTCATTGCAAACACATTTTCTAAGAGATATGAACACAGGTTATACACATGGATCTCACCTGATGGTATGCATAGGAATCAGACTGATTACATCTGCAGAAAGAACCACTGGAGAAGCTCAATATCAGCTGTGAAAACTAGGCCCGGAGCAGATTGTGGAACAGACCACCAACTACTCATATGCAAGTTCAAGCTGAAGCTGAGGAAAATTAAAACAAATCCACAGGAACCAAAATATAACTTCTGAGTCTATCCCACCTGAATTTCAGAACCATTCCAGGAACAGGTTTGAGGCCTTGAACACTAATGAGCAAAGACCTGATGAGTTGTGGGAGGATATCAATGGTATCATCCAAGAAGAGTGCAAATGTTCATCTGCAAGTAGGGCTAAAAACAAGACGTGATTTTACCATTTTTAAGGTGTCACTCATTAAATAGCAAAGAAGTGCCTACATTTTCGCTATTGAAGGAGTCACAGAGATGAGAGACATATTCAATTATTAAGTGTCAGCTGTAAAACACTATGCAATAAAGACATGCCTTTAGATCTTGCATTAAATAAAAACAACTCTAAATAGTAAAAATATCCATATAGTAATACTAAATTTGTTTTTCCTTAACCCCTCCCCAGATTAAAAATTGCAACCTAAAATCTTTTAGTAACAGTGGATCCAAGATGGCGGCAGAGGCAGAGACTGCGTGGTGAGCTGCAGGAGCAGAGAACCACTTAAAGCATGGCCATTATGGCCTTCCACAGACTTCGGCTTACTGATAATTGAACACTTAAACAGTTGATGATTGGCCCTCAGTGAAGATCAAGGCTCAACAACAGGAATTCAACGATTCCCAAGGAGAAATGGGTGAGTCTAGTGGCTCCCAATGCCCCCCCACCCCCTGCAGAGCCCGCACCTCGCCGCACAGCCGCTGAAGCTCCATGAGGCTTCCAAAGCCGGAAGGAATGGATTCCCTCACCCAGGATGGATGCTGGGCACTCGCCCTCCTCAAGACTGGTACAACGAAGCCACCACACTGCCACAATGTGGAGTTGTTCTGGAGAGAATTCTTGGAGGCAGGATGGCGGCTGTGGGGGAACAGGGCCCCCGCCGGCTGCCCACACAAGAGGGGCTGCGCATCCACCGAGTACACGTGTGGCGGGGTGGGGGGGTGCGCCCCTAACGGCCGCCCACGCTGGGGTGGGGGGCATGCCCCGCTGGCTGCCTGCGTAGGAGGTGGGGGATGGGATGCATGCCTGCCATCTGCAGTTTTGGGTTTCCTTGAACAGGCCAAAGAAGATGATTACCTATACAATGGATTGCTGAAAGTCACTGTGAGTCTGATGA
This sequence comes from Elephantulus edwardii, assembly GCF_000299155.1. NCBI lineage: Eukaryota > Metazoa > Chordata > Mammalia > Macroscelidea > Macroscelididae > Elephantulus > Elephantulus edwardii. The sequence goes on from NW_006399763.1 coordinate 2,327,772, forward strand.
CCTTAACAGAGACAGCATGCACAAGAGGACCCACATCCTAAATGCACCACATATTTTGTTCTGTTGAATGCTTCTGCCAAAAGATGGTTAGACCTGGGGGGAGTCTGTGCACAATTCTCAGGTTCCCTTTATCATATATAAAGGGGGAGGGCAGTAACACCTATTTCAAAATATAGTATGACCATTTATGGGGGGGGTTAAGAGTGGCAGTGTTGGAATTGGAAACACTATCCCTGACCACAGAGTCCTCAGTCAGGCGAGGGGACCAGACTGGGGGAGGGGCAATTGGAGGGGGAGTATACCAGCCAGCTCCTGGGG
>NW_006399763.1:2328769-2332380 GCF_000299155.1 Elephantulus edwardii
CGTCCTCACCCTTCTGCCCCCAACCCTCACCTCCTTGTACCCACAATATGTTTTTCCCAATAAAAAAAAAGTAAAAATAATAAATAAATCTTTTAGTAACAAACAGCCAACAACAGTTGCGTCTGACTGAAAGAAAACTGTTATTACTATGAACAAATCATTACTTCTTTCCAAGATAAACAATAATGTGGTGTTCTCATGCTCACACTCAGAAGCGAGGCTTCTTAATACAAACGATCCCAGCTCCATCAGAGAACATCATAGCTTCCAACACCTTTGCTGTGCACAGGCCCCACTGTGTAGAAAGAATGATGGCGAAGGGCACAAAGGGACTGTCTGCATGAAGCAAGTTCAATTTTTAGGAAAGCTTCTGTACCACGCATGAAATAACACAATGCCATTTATAAAGCCATGTTTTCCTACAAAAGAAATTTTCATCTGCCTATTTAAGAAAGAGTTGTTGTTGTGGACCATCGAGTTGGAAGTAACCCAATGAAAACCTCCAGCTGTTTTTCTGAGACAGTTAATCACACAGGAAGAGAGTGACCATCTTTTTCCCAAGGAGCAGCTGTTGGATTCAAACCTCACACCTTGGGTTGACAGCGCAATTCCTTACCACTAATAAAAAGAGGGAAGTCCCCTCCACCTCTCCCCCCCAAAAAGCCTTGCTATATGTTTTAATGAGAGCCCTGGTGGTCTAGTCCATAGAGAGCTGTCTGCTAACCCAAAGCAAGTTCCTCTCCAGGGTACAAATTCACCAGCAATTCTGCAGAATAGCGGGTGCTCTCCTCCTATGAGATTTGCAGTCTCCAAAAATCTGCTGGTGGGTCAACTATGAGTCGGTTCCAGCTTGAGGGCAATAGGTGAATAAATGAGTTAAATTTTTTAAGGAAAAATGTTACACACACACACACACACACACACACACACACAGAGGCAACATGAAACCAAGTAAGATCTCTAAGACAAATTAATCAGTGACACTATGTATTTATGCGGCCCAGATGTAAGCAAGGTCCATTTCTCAGATGACAAAAATACAGTAAAATATTACATTCATGTAAAGATCTAATAGGCAAGACTGTTAGAACTGGATTGGGAAAAGCCAATTTTACTTCCACCAAGGAATTTTCTTTACTATTCTGTGTTAAAAATGGTCTGTGTAGACTCCCTATGACTCTGCAAGTTTGACTCTACCTGGTCACTTTAATCTGTAAGGAACCCAAGTAGATTTGGAGAATGAGGCACCAGTGAGGCACGTCTTAGCTTGGCATGTATAGAAGACTCATTTGTCAGGCTTTGCAACCAAGCTTAAGTGAGATTTAGGAGTAAGACACGCCAAATTAAAACTCTTAAGGACCATTAATCATACCCTCATGACTTCATATACAGCCATATAACATATGCTTATGTATGCTTGGCCTTTACTTTTAATCAGGGGTATTAGCTTCCTACAGCCTATTGGAGGAACCTGCTTCCAAAGTGGGGCAAGTAAGGTTCAGCCCATTCATTATTTTAATTACTTAAAATAAATACAGATATGGCTATGAAATTTTTGTTATTCCTGGACAAAAATAAGCAGATGGCTAGTGAGGAAATGAGATCAACTCTATAGCTGAAAATATACTGTTATCTACTTCTAGTTTCTGAATGTCAAGGCTTGGGAAATAAATCTAAAGATTCAAATGATACTTAGAACAGGAAAATTATTTTTATTTCTTCTTTTTGGCATATTGCAACTGTTCAGAAGTAAGGATAACAAAATATAAATCCTGGCTGAGCACTCAGAGGCTATTCAATAAATGTCACTTCCATGGGTGGAAGGAGAAATTCCTGAAATAGTGACCAGCATGTAGAAATCAGGTATCTCTTCTTTAAATCACAAATGTTCTAAACTTGAGAGTAAAGACACCATATTTGGAGTATACATAGTAGGGATGCTCTTTGTAAATGACACCTGTTTTCTCTCTAAAATATGATCTGCTTTAAACAGTCCATTTAGTAGTTTATTTTAGCCTTGACATTGCATTTGTCATGGATTCCAGCTATGAAGGAGAAACAATTAAAACAGATAAAATATGTGAAACAACTGTTTTCACACACTGGATCACAGGCAGCATAAGAAAACTGAAGCAAGCCTAAATGAAGCAAATGAAGTAATAGCCTATGTTCACTGCAGCAAGCAGCTTTCAGGATGCAGCACAGAGAAAAGAGAACCCACTCACAGCATGGTAGTCTTCCTGGCTGATAGAGATCAGTACTCAGGAAAGCCTGTCAGAATGATCAGATAGAGCTGAAAGGTCAGAGTGTCACAGAGTCCCCTCAAGTCCTCTGCTGAGCTGACTACAACTTATAGTAACCCTATGAACAACAGATCCTGCACTATCAACAGGTCCCTACCTTGCTTGAGCCTATTGTTGCAGTCACAGGGACAATTCATGTTGTTGAGTTCCTGTCTTTATTGATTTTCTATCCTTTTCAGCACGATGTCTTTTTCCAAGGACTGCCCTCCTGACAACATGCCCAAAGCATGTGAGACAAAGTTTCACCATCTTTGCCTCTAAGGAGTACTTTGGTTGCACTTCCTCTAAGAGTTGTTTCTTGTTTTTGTGCTCCATGGTACATTATACACTCTTTGCCAACACTACAATTCAAAGACATTGATTCTTCTTCTGTCATCCTTATTAAATGTCCAACTTTGCATAGGAAGCAAAAGAAAACACTACAGCTTGGCTTAGGGGCGCCTTGGTCTTGAAACTGATATCCTTCTTCTTCAGTATTTTTAAAGATGTCCTTGATAGCACATTTTCCCAATGAAGTATGTTTCTTGATTTCTTGATTGTTGTTACTATGAGCACTGACTGAGGATACTAGTAAAATGAAGTTGACACCTTAAATCTTTTCTCTATCATGATGTTGTACAGTGATAAGGATTTTGTTTTCTTGACATTGAGATGCACTCCTCAAACTTGGGTGCCATCTTCACACACAAGAGAGGAAATGACCTATGGGAACAAGACCACCAGAAAGCAGTAGAACCAAGTTGTGGGTGAATGCACATAGGGTTAGGCATGATGTGCTTCCAATAACAAAAGTGGAATTAAGTACTGATACATGCTTCAACATGGACAGACCTTAAAAATACAGGGTTAGGTGAAAGAAAATAGTCATAAAAGACTGAATATTGTGATTACACTTGTGTGAAATGTCCAGAAGAGGTAAACAGACAGTGACATAAAAGAGATTAGAAACAGCCAGGTATGGAGAGAGGTGACGTGAGATGGGGACTCACACTACGAGGTACAGGGTCTCTTCGTGGGATGACGAAAATGTTCTAGAATTACATGGTAGTGATTGTACAAGTCCGTGATGATATAAAAAAAATTAAATGTGCTTCAAATGAGTAAATTGTTTCTTCAACGAGATGGAAAAGGCAATCTCCAGTTTTGTTTAGAATGGAAAGAAGCCTCGAATAAGCAAAGCACTCCTTAAGAGAAGAATGGTATCTCACTCCCTGATTTCAAATCCTACTACACTGCCGTAGTGGTAAAGACAGCATGGTACTGGTACAATGACAGTCACATAGATCAATGGAATAGAATTGAGAATCC
>NW_006399763.1:2335119-2397484 GCF_000299155.1 Elephantulus edwardii
AAAAAAAGAAAAAGAAAAAAATGAGTAAATTGTATACATGCAAATAATACTTCAATAAAACAGTTTATTATAAAGTTATTATATCTATGTTTCAGTCTGGAAGCAGGAGTGGGACCCACGTCCGAAATGGCTTGCCTCGGGAAACCCTATGAACAATGCTCAGGCCTTTCGTTCATAGGGTCGCTGTGAGTAATCTACAACTCGATGGCACCAAACAACAACAACAACCATGTTTCAGGCATTAAGGAGATTTAAGGAAGGAAGGAGGGGGAGGAGACAATGCAAAAATGCTAATCAAATCAACACAGTGACTGTATTTTTTAAAACGTGATAAAAATTATTAACTCATATATCTAAACTGAGCAAATGTTAAAATAAATATAAAGAAAACCACATGAAGTTGCATAATCAGAACCAATGATAAAGAGAAAAAACACTGACAAGAAAAGCAGCCAGAGAGCAAAGGCAGTAAGTAAAATGTTACACAGAAAGTATTCAAGACCTGCACCCCAAAACTCAGATGCTGACAGAAATGAATAACTGGACCTAGAACAGCCCAAACAACTTTGGAAAAAAACTAAATTAGAAGGCTTACACTTTCTGATTTCAAGATTTCCTAGAAAGCTATAGTAATAAAGACAGCAATGTATAAGAAAAGAGAAGTAGCTTCATGGAACAAAGTCCAGAAATAGATGGAGATACTGGAATAATCCAATAGCTAAATGAACCTAGGTTCTTACATAATAGACTCAGTTAACTCCAAAACAGATCACAGACTTAGGAGGTGAAACTGTACAGTTTGTTGAAGAAAACATAGAAAGGAAAATCCCCGTGGTCTTGTATCAAAGTTTTCTTGGAAAAGACAGAATAAGTACATACCACTGTCTTTCTGATAAACTGAACTTGAGAAAAATTATAAACTCGTTCTTCAAGAGACATAGTAAACAAATAAGTAAATTCACAAACTAGGAAAAATACTTTCAAAATTTGCTGTTAATAAAAGAGTTATACTCAGAATACATAAAGAATCATTACGACTAAGTAGCATATAAACAAATAAACCTATTTTTAAAACAGCCAATTACTTGAACAGATATTTCAAAGAAGCTACATACCAACAATAAACAAAGAGATGTTTCACATCACTGATTATTATGTAAGCAGACATTAAGACTACAATTTCATACTCAGTATTATCTACAATGGCTAAAAAGCAACAAATACTGGAGATTATGTAGAATAATCAAAACTCTCAGACATTATTAGTATACATGTGAAATATTAAGCCACTTTGTAAAACAGTTCCTTATAAAGTCCAACATACACATACAAATAGTCCAGCAATCCTATTCAAAGGTATCTGTCAAGAAAATGAAAATATGTATCTCCAAAGACTTGAAAATGAACACTGAGAATATTTTATATAAGGAGAAACCCCCAAACAAACCTAGAAACAACACAAATGTCCAATCTGTGGGATGGCCATATAATGAAATATATATATAAAAATGGAATACCTCTTAGTACTTAAGAGGACAGTATCACACATTAAGATACAGATGAATCGCAAATGCATCATGCTAAGTGAAATAAGCCAAGGCAAAAAGCTACACACATTATCACTATTTGTATGAAATTGTACAGAAGGTAAAGAGCAGCTCAGATATTGCACTGGGCAGGAGTAGGGGGATGGGCCAAATGAAAGAGGCATGCAGGATCTTTCTGTGGTTAGAAGTTGAAATTTTCATTTCAAACATTAAAATGTCCTGACTGAAGTACTAGTTACATCACTGTATACACTCATCAAAACTCTGACTCCATACACATAAAACTGGTGAATTGTATTATACTCAATAATAAAGCTGAATAATTTTTTCCACAGGTTAATTTAAAAATACATCAGTACTGGTTAAAATATGGTATATGTGGAAGGAGGGTGCATTTCACATATACAAATGCTAAGACAGCAGGACTGTATAAAAGGTCTTCATCCTTGCTATATTATACATATTTGAGGGAGAGTGGGGGGGGGGAAGTTTGTTAGAAAAATACAAGCACTGCTCTGTGAACTGCTAAAAAATTCTACTTATTGACTGTATTGTTGGAACTGACCTATGGGAGGAGATGGTCCATCTTTCTCCTAAAGAGCAGCTGGTGGATTTGAGCCACATGCTTTACTGATTGCAGTGCAGCTTCTTACCATTAGGCTACAAGAACTCCCTTACCACTCCCACCAGAGCCACCAACACTCACTCATAGGCTTCAGAACTAGCCCAGCATTTCCACTATCTTTTACACTAACTTGTAAATTTATTTTTTTAAATTTTATTTTATTAATTTTAATAAAAATTTAGAGAGATTTTGGATTTCCATTCATACTTTTCTCCCTGCCCACCCTTTCCCCCTAGTCTGCTGTTCTCTTTGAAAAGTAAAACAAAAATTCCTTCATTGGTATACAATCCCCTCACCCCAAGTACACTCCGCTATGCAACCTTCATTCTGGACTCTTGTGATAACCACAATAGCCTATCATATACATAGCTTTTAAACTGTTCTCTCCCTCATCTGTTTCAATGCAGTATACATAATTTATCGAGTTTTTCTAAAATTTGTTTATTTTTAAAAAAATAAACTCTCTTTCACACTGATGCACGAGAGGTGCGGGTGGAGAAAGAGAGAGAGAGACAGACAGACATCCTCAGTCCTTTCTCTGTTCTTTGGCTTAAAACACAGAGGTGAAGAGGCTCAGCTCACGAGACTGAGGGCTCCAGTCTTGTGACTCTCTTCTGTACAGAATTAAGAATGTGGATCCTCCCCCTTTTAATTTCACAGAGGTTCTTTTTTTTTTTAAATAATTTTAATGAACATTTACAGAGAATTTGGATTTCCTTTCATTCATTGCTGCACTTCTCTACCCGCCCAGCCCTCTCCCCCTACCCCCCAGTTCGCTCCTCTCTTTCAAAGGTAAAAGAAAGTCTCCCTCCCTGGTACACAATCCCCCCGCACCCCTCCCACCGCCCCAAGTACATTCCACTATGCAACCTTAATTGTGGACTCCTGTGATAACCATAATACCCTATCATACATCACTTTTAAATGATTCAGTCCCTCATCTGTTTCAGTGCAGTATACACAATTTATCCAGTTTTTCTCAATCTTACCCCCACCCTGATATCAGTCCCATTTTACAGCAGTGGCACCATGCAATATTATAGAGCCAATTTCCCTGAAGCTAGTTTATTCTGTGCTTCTGGTCAGAAGTCCAGAGTTAGAAGCTGTGCAATTTACTGGACTCTCTGATTCACTCCTTTTATTGTTAAATTATAAAAAGAAATAATATTGAAGAGTAATAAAATATTAAAAAGAGCTCTTTAAGAGAAGGATACATCAATCCAATTCTTGCCTTATTAAAGTAAGAATTTTAAATAGTGATTATTAAGTGTATATAAGGGGTGGAGAAACCCTGTAATTGATCTAGTTTAACTAGAGAAAAAGAACACATAAACCAAAGAGCAAACTATCTCTTACTATAGCCTAGTAATACTTAGGCATGTGATGAAAAATGGAAAAAAACAAACAAAACAAACCCAATTCATACAAACGAAATAAAAGCAGACTGTGAGAGATTTCCCTTACATTACTGTTTTCCAAAGTTTGTTTGAGTGTATATTTTAATCCATCAAAAAATTCTTGGGTTTACAGAAAGCACGATAGTCTAGCCAAGAAGTCCTGTTTATAACAATTGGGTCCTTCAGTCATCTTATCAGTATGTACCTTTGCATATTGTCAAGCATTAAGCTATACTTGAACCCATTACTGCTAAGTCAGAATCAGCTCATATCTGACCCCCTAGCAAGTTTTCAGAGGCTATAAATTACATGAGAGCAGACTGCCCATCTTGTGGAAGTCAAATCACCAGAAAGATGTCCTCCTTTGGGTGAGCAGCGTGACGCCCTATAGAAACTCCCTACAGATTAAGGGGTCTGACAAAAGCAAAAATACATAGGTGAGAAGACTAGACTTCCTTTCAACTTAAAAGGTATCACTGTTGGTCCTTGTGGCTGACCTAGAAACATACACCTTAGCTCTAAAGGTGATCCACAGCCTTAAATAAGAAGACAGATGCAAAGAGAAATTCTCTAGCCTATCTGGTCCTTAAGCTTTTCTGCCTCCCTTTTTTCTCAATCCATTTTCAAACGCAATACCATTATTTCACCACCACCTTTAAAGGTAAGCAACTAGGGCAGATAATATTTCAGCTAATATTAAAGGTGAAAAGGCCTAGACCTTAGAGTTTTAAAATTGGTCCAAAGTCACTCTATTATAAGCAACTAAATCTGGATTAGAATTCAAGGCTCTAGACACTTAAGTATGGATTCCCTGGAACTGTTCTATCCATGCTAGAACTGTCATCACACATACCATTCCTACTCACCATTTTCTCCTAGAACAATACCTGGGTCTTGTTTTTGTTTTTTTTGTGTTTTTTTTTTCCTATAATTATATTTTATTAATTTTCATAAACATGTACAGAGATTTTGGACTTCCACTCATTCATTGTTGCACTATTCTCTCTACCCTCCTCCCAGTTTGTTCTTGTCCAAATGCCACAGTGCTTGTCAAAGCCAGTTCTGATTAATCTTCTTTGTCAGTGTATCCTTTGCCATTCCCTATCACTCCTCCCTGAGAGAGACTTCACCCTGAGTCATAAGGAAAAGGGGACGGCGTATTCTCTTAGCTACTTCCTGCTGAAAAGGGACGCTGTGGGTTTCAGGGTGAAGATCTTCTCTCACTACTCTAAAGGGCCCCTTTGGCAGTAGGAAACACATAGACTATTATGGAGATTGATTTTGGAATTCAGATGCACTCTTATTGATTGTGCTTGGCTGTACATGTACATATCCTTCAAGATGTATCATGGGGGTGTTGCAACCTAGAAGACACACATTTGACTAACAAGTTATAAGTACATGAGTCCAAAAATTATGGAAAAGTAAAAGAAAAGATTCTTTCATTGTTTTACAAACCCTCCCCCAGGTCCCCTCCATCATGTAGCCCTCGCTCTAGTCTCCTGTGATGACAGAAATACCTAGTCACATATCTCTTTTAAACAGTTTTCTCCCTCCTCTGTTTCAGTGCAGTATACATTATTGAACCCATCTTACTCAGTCTCTCCCCAACCCCAAGGACAGTCCCATTCTACAACAGTGGCATCATGCAATATTTGTCCTTTTGTGACTGGGATATTTCACTCAGCATAATGTTCTCCAGAGTCAACCATTTTGAATAATATTGCATGAGTTCCTTGTTTTTTAATGCAGCATAGTATTCCATTGTGCGAATATACCACAGCTTCTCTAGCCATTCGTTTGTTGATGGGCACATAGGTTGTTTCCAACTCCTTGCTATTGTGAACAAAGCTGCAATGAACATGGGTGTGCATATATCTGCTTGGATGTCAGCTATGGTCTCTTCAGGGTATATTCCCAGTAGTGGAATTGCTGGGTCAAATGGTATCTCTATTTGCAACTTTTTGAGAAAGCGCCATACTGCTTTCCACAGGGGTTGCACCATTTTACACTCCCACCAACAGTGAATCAGGGTTCCAGTTTCTCCACAACCTCGCCAGCATTTGTTGCTTGCTGTTCTGTTAAATTTTGCTATTTTGACTGGGGTGAAATGATATCTCATAGTTGTTTTAATTTGCATCTCTCTTAGGGCTAGGGATTTTGAGCATTTCTTCATGTGTTTGTTAGCCATCTGAATGTCGTCTTCGGTGAAGTGCCTGGGTCTTGTTTTTAAACTCTGAAATAAGTGACAAGATGATTTACTACTGATTTGGGGAGGTGAGAGATATGGTTAAAAGTAGTAAAGCCTATAGATAAATCAATCCATTTAGTCAGTTTACTAGTTACTAGTAAGCCATTGCTCTACTAAATATGAATGACATATAGTAGGCTGATCTTAAAGATATTTAACTTGCAATAACTTCTGTATCATGTCTTCTGGTAAATGGTCATTTGGATTGAAATAAAATCAACCATATATATTTTTTTTCTCATAGCTCTTTTTTAAAAAAATTATATTGGTTTGCATACAAAATTTGTTCAAAGATATTCTTCATATTTGAGTTATGTCTAATAACTTCACAGTTGAGAAAAGAAGAATCTTCTACCTTAATATTAATAAAACACTCTAGACTCTTTCAAAACTGAAACAAATTTGTGTAGGAAGTAAGGGTAAGTCTCCTAACCCTGGAAGAAGGGAGGAGGTGGTAAAGAACACAAAGTATCTCTCTTATTCTGAGAATACTATATGTCACTTTAAATATTCTGATGAATTATTAAGAGAGCTACAAAAGTACAAAGGATAAAAAAAGGGAGCCTATAAATTGTATGCTGTTTACAAACATACCAGAGTGGTTTTCAAACAAACCCCAAAGACAGCTACAAGAGATCTTCAATGTTAAACCCTTTTCTGAAACCAGAGTTCACTCTCATTGCTGTGGGCTCAGAACTGACTCACAGTCCACCCTACAGTTTTCCAGAGGCTGTAAGTCACATGGGAGGAGACTTGCCCTTCTTTCTCACTAGAAGCAGCTGATGGATTTGAACTGCCTGCCTTTAGGTCCCTACCCATTAGGTCACCAGAATTCTCTTAAAGGTCACTAATAAGTAGAATATTTTGTTTCCTGATTTGCCAGGGTATTTGTTTCTAGATTTTGGTTTTGATAGAGTAATTGCGGTAATGGCAGAAAAAGGTTTATGTTGTTAATATGATGTTTTGTTTGTTGGTTGGCTGGCTTTTGCTTTTTTTAGTTTATTGGTTGGTGTTCTACTCTGAGGTTTTGCTCATCAAAATCTGCACATTTTCTAAGTATCCTTCTGCTTTGTTTGGATTGTGTATCGATTCTAGTCCATCTTCCATCTCCCTCTAAACACATACACACACACACACACGCACTCACACTCACTCTCTCTCTCTCTCTCTGTACATTTCAGTGAGAAGTTAGCCCCTCTGGAAGAACTACATGTAAGACCCTATAAAAGTAAATTCGCAATCATGTTTAAATGAAATGAGAGGGCCAATTTATAAAAAAATCAGTTTCCCAAGGGGCAAAACCAGAAAGCTCATTCCTCTTAAGAATTCCAAGATGTTCATTAAAATTAATAAAATTTAATAATTTTTTAAAAAAAAACAAGAATTCCAAGATGGTTCTTAGCATAAAGCACATACAAGTTTAACACAGAAAACCTTCCAGTCATAACTGGCAACAAAAATGTAAACACATCACAGTGGTTAAGCTCACAAGAAGCTTTGGAAGCAGCCACACAAATTAGCATGTTCTCAAGATAATGATGTTCTAGAGGTATGCTAGGGAGCACAGTACAATCCCAAAGGTTCAAATCCACCAGCTGGTCATGGGAGAAGAAGGGGTAATCTCCTCTTAGGCAATTAACAGCCTCTAAAAACTCACTGAAGGGTCAGCGATGGGTCGGTTCCGACTCAATGGTACTCAACAATAACAGGAAAGGAACACTGTCAGGAGGCACCAGTTTTGGGGGAAAGCGGAGGGCCAATGAAAGAGATGAAGACTCTAGGAGATGGACTAACTAGTGATGTACCAATGGGCTTAGCACGGTGGAAACTGTGTGGATGATGCAGGATGAGGCAAGGTTTAGAACTGTTGTTCACAGAGTTGCTATGAGTTGTAAATTGCCTTGCGGGTACCTAAGAACAGCAAGGAAGGTAAGAGTCCCTGTACAGCGCAAACAGCTAAGCATCTAGCTAGTAACCAAAAGACTGTCCGTTTGAATCCACTTACAGGCACAGTGGAAGACAGGCCTATGAAGACTCACAGCTACCAACCTTACAGAGTTCAGTTCTCCGCTGTAACGCACAGAATTAGCAAGATGGTGACTAGTTTCAATGTGAGAAAAATATACAGCTTAGCAACAATTTTAAATGTGCAGACATATCCACTAAGCCATTGATAAAAGTAGGACAGGCTGGCAAAAGCACTAGAAAACTCTGTTGGCTCCCTGGCTCTCTGACTCTCCCTGTTCACAAAGCTGTGTCCTGAGAAGGAGAAGAGGCTTCTTAATGGGATTTCCAGTAGAAGAACTCTAATCACAGCACGGTAAGACGATGGAGACACTAAATGGAAGACTCTTAAGACTCTTCCTTTCCTTTGCTTCTTTGTTTTTTCCTTTCCTTCTGTTTTTTTTTTTCTTCTTTTTTTTTCTTTTTTCTTTCTGTTCTATCAGTAGTGTTGTCAGAGTTTAGGCAGAGGGGGAGGGATGTCACAATTGCTGAGGCCTGATTACTATGCAGAGAACACCACCCTACTAGAAAGCCTGCCAATGGGAAGAGGAGCCAGGGTACAGTCTGTGGTGATGAACAAAAGGGGTGATGTACTGTAGAATTAGTTTCAAAAAGAAGTCCTCATCTCGAGTTTTTAGATTTCTAGGCAAGAGCAGCAATTAGTCATTAACTGACAACAACATTCTTGACAACCAAGGAAGAAGCTAAGCTCAACCTCCTATCATACCACAGCAGACTCCGGTCTTCAGACCCTCAATACTAAATTGCTTTTCTGATCCTGTTTCCCATTTATAATTTCTCTGCTTCAGACCAAAGTTGCTTTGCAGCACAAAGCATCTTCATTTGCTTGTAATTTTTACACTATAACAAAAAAACCCAAAACATTTTACCAACATCAATTTGCAAAGAAATTAATTATGAAGAATCACAAGCTCACATTCCAAAATTCAATTTCTTTCCCTTATCCTCGCAGTCTTTTGTGTGATCTGAAAGCACTACATCTTGTGAAATAATGGGATCCTGTGACTTCTCCCTTGAACTTAGTTTCCTTCTAATTGCTGTCCTATCTTTGTCTCATGTTACAATTCCATGCTTACCACCCTCAAAACTGTTCAATCATTCTAGCTTGGGTCCTTTGCTTTATCTAAGAAAGTAATCAAAACAGGAAACATCTCAATAGTCCTTAGGCTGAAGCAAAATAAAAACAAACACCACTGTCTCTTTGGAGGATAGTTCTATACACTCCCAACCGATCTATGATGAAGAAAATTATCTCTGAAATCTCATTCTTTTGTTGACAAGAAGTACTGTCTTAGGCAAGCTATTTGTTGATCTAATCTTTGTTTTCCTTTGCTGAGTAATGAGCAGCTTTCAAGGTGTGGTTTAGAAATATTGTATTAAAAGCATGTAGGACAGTGCCTAGGGACCTAGGATGGTGCCCTAGCACTGCATTTGGAAAGTCTGCAGTCAGGGTCCTCAACAAATTACTTGAGGAGCAATGATGTCCATTTGAGGACTAAGATGTGCCTGATTTAAATTATGGTCTTTTCAAACACTTGCTCTCCATCTAAGAGTTGGACAACAAATAAATAAAGAGAAGAAGAACAGATGGCTTTGAGTTGTGGTGCTATAGAAAAGTACTGAGTATACCATGGATTGCCAGAACAACAAACAGATATGTCCAACACCCAGAAAGTCTAGCTAGAGTGCTCCTTGGAGGCAAAGATGATCAGTTTTGTCTCACATCCTTTGGGTATGTTGTTTGGAGAGACTATTCCTTGGAAAGGGACATCATGTTTGAAAAGTAAAGAGAGGAAGATCCTCAACCAGACAGTGACTGCTGCAATGCATGTCAGGGATTATGAGGATGGCTCAGGATAGGACCAGGATAGAACAAGGTTCAGATCTGTTGTTCATAGGTCTCTATGAGTTGTATTTGATTCGGCAACATCTAACAACAACAAGAACAACAGGGCAGTGCCTGATAAACAATGGATAATAAAAAAACCAAAGTTAAAAGTAACTTAAGAAAGAGTTTTGACTATGCACTATACTTAAGACAAAGTTTATTTTGGCCTAAGGAAACATTTTAAAAATAAACTAGTAAAGACAATCAGGCATGCTCCTGTGGAACAAGGTAAAAAAAATTTTGCAAAACAGAAGCATTTGGTTTTAAATGTCTTTTTTTTCCTCCCTCGGGCCATTATAATCCACAGGTGGCCAAATGGGAAGTCTCAAAATCATCACCCTCTCCTGACACTCTGATGGGGCACACGGGGACATGTCCATAGGAATAGGCCAGAGCTGAGACAATTCTCCAGACACGAAAAATGAGTCCAAACCAAACAAACCAAAAAGCAAAACAGCAAGCACAAAAAAAACCCGCCTAGCCCTCAGAAACCTGAAGGGCCTGAAACATCCAGACTATTTTCTTTGGCTGAGTTTACAAGCTGTTGTTTAATCTTCAATTCTTGCGCCAATCCTAAAACTGTAATATTTCTTTGTTGTTCAAACACATACTGAATGTAAATGAATTATTCCTTATTCACAAGTAGGTCAAAGTCAATATGCTAATACAAACTATATGATGCTTCCACACTTTAATACAGTTTGGGAATTTGAGCAAAGTCTGTTAAATGTTATCCAAATAAAAAAAAAAAACCAAACTGGTATGACACACACGAAATATGTCAGGAAGTTCATCTACACAGTCATCCACATCAGAATTCACCTTCATCTGCTATTGAGGAGTGCAAAGGACCCAATTATGGTTGTTATCTCACTCACTCCCCAAGAAATGCACTTTGAGTCCATACTATCTTCCAGTTTTCCTTATTTAATAATATTAGTTATAATTATAGATATTCGTGAGAAATCTATCCTAAAACATCTACATAATTGAACTGTTGAAAAGGTTTTCACTCCGCTAGTACTTCTTTACTCCATAATAAACTAAATTTGCTTGATGCTGATTCTTCTTTGTGTGTGTGTGTGTGTGTGTACTTTATTTATTTTGGATTTCCATTCATTCATTGTTGTACTTTTCTCCCTGCCCCCCTCCCACCTTCCCACAGTTCGCTCCTCTCTTTGAAATGTAAAAGAAAAATTCTTTCATTGTTATACAATCCCTCCCCCCAAAATCCACTCCACTATACAGCCTTTGTTCTGGACTCCTTCATTCTGGTCATGACAGTAATACCTAATCATATATCCCTTTTAAACAGTTCTCTCCCTCATCAGTTTCAATGCAGTATACATAATTTATCCCATCTTTCTCAGTCTCACCCCAACCCTGATGTCAGTCCCATTCTACAATAGTGGCATCATGCAGTATTTGTCCTTTTGCGACTGAGATATTTCACTCAGCATAATTTCCTCCAGGGTCACCCATTTTGAATAATATTGCATGAGTTCCTTGTTTTTCAATGCATTGTAGTATTCCATTGTGTGAATATATCAGAGCTTCTCTATCCATTCATTTGTTGATGGGGATGCTGACTCTTCTAACAGCCAATGAGAACACAATCAAGCATCATGATTCTCCCCCCCCCCCACTTTAGTTTAAGGGCGTTGATGCTGCTGCTGTCTGCATTCAATCCAACACATCAGATACCTTAAACTTATCTTTTCTATCAATTTCAAAGTCAAAGTTCTCATGGTTTTTAAACTTAAGAGTTATTTTTATGATCACTATAAAAATAATTCTTCTTCTAATGATGTGGTCCTCATTGTTGGGTATTGTCAAGCGGGAACCAGCTTACAGCTGACCCTCCAGCAGCTTTTCAGAGAGAGTAAAATGCCTGAGAGGAGCTTGCCCATTTTTCTCCCAGAGAGCAGCTGGTAGATTCGAAAAATGAACTTATTGGGTTCTCAGAGTAATTCCAACCACTAAGCCATACCATACAGAGAAACTTTCATATAAAAAAAAATCTATCTCTGAATAAGAGAATGCCTTTCCTTGTAGATGATGTTTTCCTTTATCCACTATTTCATTACACTCTTTATTAGTGCTCAGCTACACACCTTCAGAAGGTACTTAATTAGCAGAATGAATAAGAATTTCTTATTAACTTTAAGAAAAGAAGCTTCAGCTTCTGCCACACTCCATAAATTTTATTCATTTATGTGTGAGAACAGGGTGGTGTTTTTTTTTCTGTCACAGGACACTAATTTAGGACAAAAGAAGCTAGTGGTACAATCCCATCTGAAATCATCCATCTTTTTTAAAGAGTGATTTCCATCTTAATAAAAACTTTTACTGCAATCTGCCTGCTTCATCTTAATTATATTTGTTGTTGTTATTATATGCCATTGAGTTGCTTGCAACTCATAGTGACCATATGTACAATAGTTCGAAAACCTGTTCTATTTTATGCCAACCTTATTGTCTCTGACACACCTACCCTCACTACCCCAGTCACTGAATCAATCCATCTCCTTGAGGATCTTCTTCTCTTGTATTGTCCCTCCACCCTTCCAAGAATGATGTCCCTCTCCAACAACTGGTCCCTCCTGGCAACATGCCCAAAGTATATCAGACAAAGTCTCAGAATCCTGGCCTGCAAGGAGCAGCCTGGTTTCACCCTCTTCCGGATGAACCTATTTGTTCTCCTGGCAGTCTACGGCATATTCAATACTCTTCTCCAGCACCACAGCAAAAAGGCATCTGTTATCTATTATCTGTAGTCATTGTCCAGCCCTCTGATGCATAGCCAAGTGAATGCAAAGACTATGACCTGTATCAGGCATACCTTAGTCTCCAGACTGACATCCTTGCTCTTCAGTACTCTAGAGAGGTCCCTGATAGCAGACTTTCCCCATGTAATTTGTTTTTTGATTTCCTGACTGCTGGTACCAAGAGTGTTGATTGTGGAGCCAAGCTGTTAACAATCTCTATCTATTCACTGTCTATCATGATGCTGCCAATAGGTCCAGTGTTAAGAATCTTTGTTTTCTTGATGCTGAGCTTCAATCCATATTGAAGACTCTTGTCCTTGCCATTCTTAAGCTTTCTTCAACTGAAAGAATTGAAGAACAAATTCAAGCCTCAAGGCACAATACTTGGGGCAGAATATTAAATGATCTAGGAAGCATTAAAAAAAGATGGAAGGAGTACACAGAGTCACTGTAGCAAAAGGAATTGGCGGACACAAAAGAATCTGATGGAACAATGTGTGAGCAAGAACCTGTAGTGATGAAGGAAGATGTCCAAAAGAATAAGCAAAAAAACAAGGCCCCAGGAACTGACAACATACCAACTGACATAGTTCAACAGACAGAAGCTGCCCTCGAATGTGCTGTCCAAATTGCGCCAAGAAACCTGAAGGACAACCACCTGGTCAACTGACTAGACGAGTTCTATATCTGCTTCCATTCCAAAGAAAGGTGAGCTGGCAGAGTGCTGAAATTACCGAACAATATCTTTAATATCACATGCAAGCAAGATTCTGCTGAAAATGATCCAAAAACGACTGGAACAACACATCAACAGAGAACTGCCAGATGTGCAGTCTGGGTTTAGAGAAAGCTTTGATACTCAGGATATGAAAGCTAATGTCAGAAGGATCTTGGCTGGAAGCAGAGTAATTACAGTACCATAGGAAAAAAAGAAAGTAAATAACTATATATCATTAAACATGACATCTTCAATTATCTCGTATTCATGGGAAAGTTGGACAATGAATAAGAAAGACTGAAAAACTGATGCCTTTGAATTGTGATGCTGAAGAAGAATCCTGAATATACTATGGGCTGCCGAAAAGGTGGACAAATTTGTCTTTGAAGAAATATAAGCAGGATGCTCCCTGGAGAAAATAGGAAGATTTCATCTCCTACTTTGGATACATCATCAGGAGGAAACCGTCAGTAGAGAAGATGATCATGCTTGGTAAAGCAGAGTCAGAGGCAAGGAGGAAGACCCTTAGCATGATGCTACAGTGGGCTCCGCACCTTAGCCTCTGTGAGGACTGCTCAGAGCCAGGCACATTTTGTTCTGTTGCACACAGGGTCACTGCTACTCAGAACTGATTCCATGGCACATAACAGCATCTCTTTCTAAGCACAAAAAGAGAAGAAAAAGAATCTTTTTAAAAGTCCATACACTGGAAAGAATATGAATTTGCCATATTCTATCAGAAAGTAATTATTAAACTAAGGATTTTATTTATCACAGAAAACATAGTATATGTTTCAAATTTTGGTAGATGTGTACTGGTTCCTTCCACTAATCTAAAGTAGAATATTTCTTTTAAATCTCCCATAAGCTACAATGGCACAAAGTAAAGGAGAAATTACCATGAATTTACATGGAAAAGAAAAATTTTGAGCAAACTATAGCAAACAAAACAAAAAACTCATCAAATAACACACAAAATTTTAAAGCCAATAACATACAGTGTTCACACAGTACACAGCTACTGTTGACTTGATGCTAAAATGGTGAGTGGGATTTCTAGGAAAAAGCACGGAGACTCCACTCTCCAAGTTGTTTCCGTGTTGGTTTCTCCCCCTTCCCCTCCACCTCTATCCATAAAAATAAAAGTCCTCTTGGGAGTTCTTTCAGCTAGTGAAGACAAGTTCTAATGCAGGTCTTTCATAAGAGAAGTGGCGTAGAGCAAACTTTGGGAATGCAGAGGACACATGTATTCCGAACCCTCTCTCACTTCATGCAGGTCAACTGTCTAGTCAAAGACAGAACACATTAGTGTAAAGAGAGGGTAGAAAAACATCTCGCCACTCTATCTTCTCTTAGCAATTTCATTAAAGGGCTACTTAATGTTCAACACCAAAAGCTTCAAATGGGCCACTATCCTGCACGTATATGCAAATACATATATAAAACTCACTGTACTGACATGAACTACTTCATATTTCTACCCAGGAGTGACTGATGCTGTCGTCATAATTTGACACACTTGAGTCCACTGTTACAGTCACCATGCCAATCCATCTGAGGGTTTTGCTCTATTTCGTTGACTCTCCACCTCACCAAGCATGAGGTCCCTTTTCTAAGGAATACTCTCCACTACGACCATGCACAAAGTATGTGAGAGGAAGCTTCGCCATCCTTGCCTCCAAGGAGCACTCTGGTTTCACTTTCTCCAAGGCACATCTGTTTGTTCTTTGGGCAGTCCATGGGATATTCAGCACTCTTCTTCAATAGCACATCTCATTGTTGTTGTTGTTGTTATGTGCCGTCGAGTCGTTTGCGAATCGTAGCGACCCTATGCACAACAGCCCTAAACCCTGCTCTATCCTGCGCCAACCGCACTGCCTCTGACACACCCATCCCGATTACCCCAGTCACCGAATCAATCCATCTCATAGAGGGTCTTCCCCTCCTGCGCTGTCCCTCCACCCTCCCAAGCATGATGTCCCTCTCCAAGGACCCGTCCCTCCTGGCAACATGTCCAAAGTATGTCAGACGAAGCCCCAGAATCCTTGCCTCCAAGGAGTAGCTTGGTTTAATCCTCTCCAAGATGAATCTGTTTGTTTTCCTGGCAGTCCATGGTACATTCAGTACTCTTCTCCAGCACCACAGCTCAAAAGCATCCACTCTCCTTCTGTCCTCCCTAGTCATTGTCCAACTCTCTGATGCATAACAAGCGATTGCAAAGACCATGGCCTGTATCAGGCACACCTTAGTCTCCAGAGAGACACTGTTGCTCCTGAGTACTTTAGAGAGGTCCCTAACAGCAGACTTTCCCATCGCGATTTGCTTTTTGATTTCCTGACTGCTGGTGCCAAGAGTGTGACTGTGGAGCCGAGCAAACTGAAGCTGTGAACACTCTCAATCTCTTCACCATCTATCCTGACGCTGCCAATTGGTCCAGTGGTGAGAAT
Source organism: Elephantulus edwardii (assembly GCF_000299155.1). Taxonomy (NCBI): domain Eukaryota; kingdom Metazoa; phylum Chordata; class Mammalia; order Macroscelidea; family Macroscelididae; genus Elephantulus; species Elephantulus edwardii. The sequence continues at coordinate 2,350,786 of NW_006399763.1, forward strand.
CTTTGTCTTCCTGACATTGAGCCTCAGTCCATACTGAAGGCTGCAGTCCTTGGCCCTTCGCAGCAAGTGCATGAGGTCCTCCTCAGTTTCAGCGAGCAGGGTTGTGTCATCTGCATAACGCAGATTGTTAATAGATCTTCCACCAATCCTGATGCCACAATTCTCCTCATAGAACCCAGCCTCTCGGATAATCTGCTCTGCATACATGTTGAAAAGGTATGGAGACAGGATGCATCCCTGGCGTACACCCTTCCCAATTTTGAACCATGCAGTGTTACCCTGCTCTGTTCTGACTACTGCCTCTTGCTCCAAGTATAGGTTTCGTATTAGCACAATTAAATGTTCTGGGATTCCCCTTCTTCTCAGAGTCAGCCACAGTTTGTTATGATCCACACAGTCAAATGCCTTTGCATAATCAATGAAACACAGATAGACATTCTTCTGGTATTCTCTGCTTTCAGGCCAGATCCATCTAACATCAGCAACAATATCCCTAGTACCACGACCCCGTCTAAACCCAGCCTGGACTTCCAGCAGTTCTCTGCTGATGTGCTGTTCTAATAGTTTTTGGATAATCTTCAGTAGAATCTTGCTTGCATGTGAAATCAATGACACTCTTCTGTAGTTTCCACACTCAGTTGGGTCACCTTTCTTTGGAATGGGAACAAATAGAGATCTCTTCCAGTCAGTTGGCCAAGTGGTTGTTCTCCAGATTTCTTGGCACAACGTGGTGAGCACATTCAGGGCAACATCTGTTATCTGAAATACTTCAATTGGTATACCACCTATTCCTGGGGCCTTATTTTTTGCTATTTCCTTCAAAGCAGCTTGAACTTCTTCCTTCATCACCATAGGCTCTTGCTCATATGTTATTTCTTTAAATTCCTCTGTATCTGCCAATTCCTTTCTATATAATGACTCAGTATATTCCTTCCATCTTCTTTTAATACTTCCTGGATCATTTAATATTCTGCCCAAAGCATCCTTGATTACAGCAACTCTAGGCTTGCTGTTGTTATTATGTACCACTGAGTGGGAACCAACTCAAACCTTCCAGTGGGTTTTCCGAGGCAGTAAAATCACAAGGCAGACTTCTCCCACGGAGCAGCTGGTGGATTCAAACTGCATACTTTTGTATTAGCAGGGCAATTCGTTATCACTTAAGCCACCAGAGCTCTCTAACTGATTGATATGATCCTATTATACACCATTCTTGAAATGACAAAACTATAAAAATAGAGATTAGTGACTACTAACGCTCATTGCTGTAGGAGAAGGGAGAAAAAGGGTAAGTGTGGATATAAAAAGAAAAATCTTTGGGGTGACAGGAATATTCCTAATCTTGACTATAACAAAGTCAGTATCCTGATTATATAAAGTCGTTTTCTCACTGGAGGGAAAGTAGGTAATGGGTACAGAAGCACTCTCTGTATTATTTCTTACAATTATGTGAATCTATAACTGCCTCAAAACAAAAAAGCTTAATTTTGATAAAAGAGAAAAACCTGCTGACAATTACATAATGACATGAAAAGGGATCTGTAATCTCCCAATTCTTATAAAAATCAGCCAACACAAAGGTCCTGAGGCTTAAGTGAAAAAGTAAGTTTGAAAGCAGTATGTTTAATACATAAACCAAGCTAAGCAACCAATCAGGAAAGCACCACAATGAAATGTTAACTGTAATGAATTGCAGAACTGCACAAAATATTTATTTTATTTTGCATTACCATAGCTTCCAAAATTCCTACAGTGAGTATATATAATCTAGGATGGAGACGAAATAACATTTTTAAAGCTTTTATCTATGAAACTCCAGTTTGCACTAAATAGTGTTCCCACCTAATACGACTAGGTTTTCTGAGTAAACTTTTAAAGCTGAGTGGCTTACCCTTCAAAGGTAACTGGGAACAAAACTGGGGCAAGTGGTGCTGGGCAGCAACTTGATCTTACCCAAACAGAGGGCTGCCCAAATCCAGATGGGTCTTTAAGGAAAGAACAAGCCAGTCAGTCAGTATTTTGTTACTGAAACGTAAGCTATACTCTAGAGGGAATTTAAAAGGAGACAATGCACATATGAAGCCAAGAGTAGACGGGATTTCTCTGAAGAGATAAGACAGACTTTCACAGATACTATTATATATAGGAAGGGGTAGTGTATGTAGTATGTTATGTGCTGGACTGCTAATCAAAAGGTTGGACGTTTGAATCTACCAGCCACACCTTGGGGAAAAAGATGAGGTATTATCTTCCCATAAAGATTTACAACCTTAGAAACCCAGTGGAGGGTCCCTATGAGCAAGCATCAATTGTGTGTCCCGTCTAGTCAGAACCGACCCATAGTGGACCTTCTAGTGGGTAATTAGAGGCAGTTAACTGCATGGGAGGAGACTGGCCATCCTTCTCCCGCAGAACAGCTGGTGGACGTGAGCTGCATGCCTTCAGGACTGCACTGCAGCTTCTTGTCACTAGGCCACCAGAGCTCTCTATGGTGGGTATAAAAGGGGCTTATTTCTCAAACACCTATTATAATGTTTTTATAAATTTATGAATCAGGATGGAGGGGGAGGGGGTTTTGAGGGTTTTACAAAACTAGTTCCACTGAACTGCAGTCAAAAGTTGGCACAATGAACTTGGGAAAGTTTTCTGTGGCTGACTATGAGAGAAAAGACTTGGAAACATCTTCAGTCTCAAACGACCAGAAATACAACATTCTTCATAAGGTCAGGCCAAGGCATATAGTATATGGAAGGCTGTTATAAAGGCCAACGAGATTAAACTATTTATATTGCTTCTTAAATGAATATAGTTGTTATTGTTGTTGTTAGGAGCCATTATTGTTGGCTATTACTCCAGGCCTCTTCATGAACAGCAGATCAGAGCCTTGTCTTATCCTGCACCTCCTCCTGATCGCTACCATGCTCGAGCCCACTTGTACGGACACTGTGTCAATCCATTTCATTGTGGGGCATCTTCTCCTTTGCAGATTCTCTACCTTTTACAGTACGATGTCATTCTCCAAGGACTGGCCCCTCCTGACAACATACTCAAAGTACGTGAGATGAAGTTTTACCATGCTTGACTCTAATGAGAAATCTCGCTGCACTTTCTCTAAGACACATTTAATGGCATGGACACAAATATAAAGATATAATCCTGTGTGACAACAATCTGCAACAAGGGGTATATTACTGGGTGAGCTGTGGGATAGGAGAGCAGGGAAATATGTTCAACAAGAGAAAAAAATTTAAAGATATAAATCCACAAACAGTAATTATGATAGGTACACAAACAAAATATACTAGTTATATTTGAGAACATGAGGATGAATAGTAATATATCCTCAGTCCTACAACAGCAACAAAATAAATGTCTAGCAAGAAAGTATTTTTTCCTTTTAATAAAATTGTACTTTCTTAAAAGTCCAATAAGATATTATGCTTTTCAATAACTTTTCAACCCTGTTTTAATTCAGAAGAGACATTTCTTTATTAACTGGTACAACAACCTAACAGAAAATGGAAAATGGTGAACAAAATTACCCAAGTTTCTCTCCTAAAGTTATTCTGATCTAGGAATAAGCAAACAGCTCTCAAACCATTTTGAGATTTTGGAATGTATGTTTACATTCCAAGCAGTTTCTTATGTAATAACTGTTAGTGGCCATAACTAATTACCTCTAAAACGAAAAGATTGTGCACAGATAAGGGTTAGAAAAATTCCTTCCAGCCATCATGAGGCATGAAGAGGTGCAGGTTCATATGTGGAGAGCAGGAGCCCTTGCCCTAACTGGTCGTCTCCCCCACCAACAGACTGCCGTATCAGAAAAGGAGACCATCAACTTCTACTTACAAATCTGGGTGGTATTCCGGACACCTATTTCTATGAATGAGAGACTGGCAAGCACTTACGATTACTTCCCCAAATTTGTTTCAATGATGGTAAATCAATCACTACAAAATGGGGAACACCTGTCCCCATCCCACTAAATTTTGGAGCCTTGGAATTATGCTTCTGACTCATGTGTGTTTTTCAAAAGAAAGCTAAGACTTTTTTTCTTGTGTCCAGAAGACAGCTTGCTCAGAGCAACGGTCAGTGTGTGCCGGCGGCTCTTCTGTGTCCAGCCTGTCTGTGGCTGCCCCAGTGCTGCTTATCACTCACCACCTGCTTGGTAATCCCCAGTCACTCACACTCGACACATGTCCGTATCTGCATAGCTGAGCAGCAACACGTCAGCAGAATTCAGCCAATCCACTCCTTCTGGAGGGGATGCAATGACTCAAGTATAGGGGAAGACATGCTGGAAGAACAAGTCTAGGCAAAAATATTGCTTCAAACGGAGAGAAGGATAGAATTTGTCCCTCATCGAGTTGGGAAAGATGGAGGGAGGAGGTTTGTAAGGAGGCGGCAAGATGAGATCATCTATAATATTGTACAGTTTGTATCTGTGAACAAGTCATATGCAAGGGAGTTCAACCAAACAAGGGAGAGGAGGGCCAAAGCAATCGCTCAAAGGCTAAGTGGGAGCACAGAGCACTATTTACATCACATCTATATTTTATTAGGCATTAAAGCATACAGGAGGATATGCACAGATAGTATACAAATATTATGCCATTGTATAGAAGGCACTTGAGTATCCTTAGATTTTAGTATTCATTGAGGTCCTGGAACCAATCTTCTGTGGGTATGGAAGTCAAAGTATATTATGATCCACATGGTAACAAGAGCTTTTAAGGAAAATACATGCCCCATCAAATAAGTAGGAATCTCCAAATTCTATAAGAAGAATTGCTTTTATTAATTTTTATTAAGTGTTGTTCCTTCATGCTACAGCTTAAAAATTATTAATGATCATTTAAGATATAGGTTTAGAAGAAGCTATTTAGCAAATATGGCTAAGCAGAAGTAGTTTGAACAAAGGTACAATTGCTCATTTAAGAAAATCCCTAAAACTCACATTCTAATTTTAATAAATCTTTTTTTTAAAAAACTTATTAAAGTCTTTAGGACTGTAGTAGGTGCCATGTGATGGACTCTGCAATACATGTCAAGAGTCTGGCAGACCAAAATGCTTATTAAAAATTAGAGAAAACATGGAATTTGTTCCTGAAATAGGACTTTGGCTACCTCACACACCTGAACTCAACCCCACACAGTTCCGCAGTACGAGCCACCAAAGCCTATGCATGCTACAGGATATCAATGTGTGGGGGTGGGGGTGGGGAATCCTTGAAACATACTAAAGCATGAGGTACTGAACCAAAAGAATCCTGAGCTCAGGGGACTAATAACACAATGTGTAGTAAAATAAAAGTATCCTTTGCCACTTAATGCTATCTTAAAATTAGTCCATGGAGATAATTTTACATAGTCATTATCCACAACAGTTCTCCAGACCACCAAAAGGTGGCATAGAGATGTCCTAATCCAATTAAAAACATCACAATTATCTTGTCTAATAAGAAAACCATTTCTCTTAAATGAGCATTTTCACAGCCGAAGAGAAAAGTGTCTACCATTGAAGCACAAGTAATTTCTTTTTGTGTCTAAGTCTGTTACCTATCTTTAGCATGATGTGCTTCTGGATTTAATGGGGACAGAGAAGTTGAAAGGGTAAATCTCCAGGGTGAAACTGTTTTTAATGACTCAACTGGCTAAAACTTGGATTGGTTCTCTTTTCACAGAGCCATGGTAAGAACTTATGCAACATCAAAGATGATAGGTCTCTCAACGTAGTCCAATGTTATCACCCACAATATAGCATCTCCCTCTGGGACAAGGTAAGACACAACCATGTGGTCAAGTTATATGCTCACTTAACTGTAGCTATCTCCAGAGATTTTTCTCCCTCTACTTCTTTGAGCTTTTTCTGCATTTGCCGTGGTTGTTACCTTCTACCTCAGGTTCTTAAAAAGGTAGAAAGGGCTCTAGTTTTATCTGGTCCAGCAGTTCATTTCCCAAAGTGTATTTGCTGATAATTAGTTTTCGGGGGTTGGGGGGAGGAACCCAAACATACCTAGGCCCTTAAATGGTCGGGGATATGCTGGGCTAACCACTTTAAGCCAGATTTATGGGAGGAATTCTCAGGGCCTTCAATGTGCTGTGTGCATTTTGGAGCTCCAAAAGGGTGACAGAATATGTTCAGTATTTCTCAAATACAATCACATTTTAAAAAAATAATGGAATGAGTGATAGGCTTAGTGTGTTAGGGTCTCTTACATTCCCTAAAGTTTTGCCTTCAGATAAAGCCACACTCACCTCCTTTGTTCCCTTAAGTGTCTCTTCTGAGTGCCCCATCTCCATTTCCTGCTTAAGATTTTTTTCCAATCCCTTCCCAAGCATGTTCCATCTCTATTTCCAGAACAAACTTGTGAAGATGTAACTTTTCAATGCATCTGATTTCCCTCCTTTATACCACTGAGTCCATCTATTCAATCTGTATGCTGAGCAAATCATTTGAGTAGTTGGACTCTATGAATAAGAATTTGGTATTAGGATTGCCAAGAAGAATTATCAGCAGCCTGCATTATGCAGATGACACAACCTTGCTTGCTGAAAGTGAAAAGGACTTGAAATTCTTGCTGCAGAATATCAAAGACAACAGCCTTCAATATGGATTACATCTCAATGTCAAAAAGACAAAAATTTTCAATACTGGACCAATAAGTTAACTTCATGATAGATAGAGAAAGGACTGAAATTGTCAATGATTTTCTCTTATTTGGATCCACAATCAACACCACCTTTGGTACCAGCAAAGAAGAGATCAGGACTCATACTGCACTGGGCAAGTCCTTTGCATGGACTTCTTCAAATTATTAAGAAGCAAAAGAAGACTAATGTGCATCAGATTCAGGCCATGGTCTTGTCTATCATTTGCTATGTATCTGAGAGTTGGGCAATAAATGAAGATGACGTAAGAAGAACTGATGTCTTTGACCTGTGGTGCTGGAGTAGAGTAGTGAATATGCCATAGACTGCCAAAAGAATACATATATCTTGGAAAAAGTGAAACCAGAATGCTCCTTGGAGGCAAGATAGTGAAGCTTCATCTCATACACTTTGGGCATGTTGCTAGGAGAGGTTCTTCCTTGGGGAGTGACATCATGCTTAAAAAAGGTAGATGGTCAACAAAAGACTGAAGATTCTCCACCAGATGGGCTGTAGAAGCTACTGGTGAATTCAAATTGCCAGAGGGCACTGCCTTTGGGTTAGCAATGCAAATCCCTATGGATTAGACTACCAGGGAGCTCTGGTGGCCTAATGATAAGAAGCTGTACCACAATCCCAAAGGCATGCAGTTCGAGGTTGCCAGTAGCTCTGAGGAAGAAGGACAGGCAATCTCCTCTTGTGTAACTGCCTCTAAAAACCTACTGGAAGGTAAGCTGTGGGTGGGTTCCGACTCTATACAGTACACAATAATAGCATAATTTCAGGTTGTGTCCAAACGTTCCTGTAAAAAGCATCTGGTTAAAACAGAAAAGCAAGTTTCACCCTAGAGGCTCAGGAATGAGAGATATAAGTCTGTGCTTCCTTTACTCCCTTCAGCACAATCTGTAGGGAACTGGGCTGCTAATCCAAAGGTCATGTTTCTCTGGCAGTTCAAATCCACCAGCTGCTCCATGGCAGTCTCCTCCCATGTGGTTTATGGCCTCAGAAACCCAACAGAGGATCAACTGTTAAGTCAGAACTGACTCAAAAGCAAAGAGAAATTATCTTTCATCAAATAACGCTGCGCTGCAATCCCAAAGGAACACAACACGATTCCACCAGCTGTTCTGCAGGAGGAGGGCAATCTCTTCCCATGCAATTAACTGCCTCTACTGACCCACTGGAGGGTCAGCTATGGGTGGGTTCTGACTCAACGGTAAAAAGCAACAGAAATTAGTCAAGTTCTTTAAATCAGATCAATGAAAGGCAAAAAGATGTCATATCCAATAGCGTGGTTAAAAAACCAAACAAGAAAAAAACAACACAAACTCAAAATACACATAAAACTTAGGTTACATTTTATGCAAAACAATGATTATGCTGAGAAAAGCACAACAGTAATAAAAGCTAAACTTAGCTAAAGTTAACTGACACTGAAGAGTGGGGAGGCAGCAGTAAAAATGGAAAGTATTTTTGCTTCCTTCTTCACAAATACTTCCAGGATTCCTGAAAACTCAATTTGCATTGGACATCACTATCTAAAAACACTGTATACTCACACCCCTCATAAACTCAACAAAATAAAATCAGGACATTTTTTGGTCACTACAACTTGTAGCCTGACAAGGACTTGCAAGACCTAGCTAGCTGCCTGGGAGAAGAGTGAAGAGGAGGAGGAGGAGGCAGGAGAAATGATGTCTCTAAAAAAAAAAAGCCTTCCTTTAGTACAACATGGAAATACCAGGAGGATAAAGTGAACTGTTAGTTCTTGCCAGTGTTGTTTGGGGAACCACTGTGAAAATACTGTGGACTGCAAGTCTCTCCATCGAAGTCACATACTGTCCCTGGCATACACAGACCACTGGCATGCATGCTCTGAGTGGTTTTCAGAGGGCATAAGGAAAGGAGACCATCCCCACAAAACTTTGCCCAAAAGCAGCAGCCCATTCTTATCTCACTCCATAGGGGCCTGCAGGAGCCGTGCTTGGAAAGAACTGGAGCTTTGCCAGATACAACAAATCCTGATTTGGTCAGGATGGCGTGTCAGTGCCCGGCTGTCCTGACCTCCACTGGCTCAGTCACGGAGACACAGCCGACCCAGAGACCCATGGGGCTCAGGGAGGTGCGCAAAACTGGGACAATCACTGCGGAGGTACAGCTCAGATTTATCATCTGTATTTTTAGAGTTTAGGAAGCAGGATGACAAAAACCAGCATGTTCCAAGCCCAAAAGAAGGGAAAGCCAGAGAGAGGATAAACCAAGGAGAGAAGTGGTGGAATAGGAGCAAAAGGGCCGAATGCCTCTTACTACAGAAAACGCCGGAGCAAACTGACATGACCCATGAGGCCAAGTCACACCTTTACTGTGAATTAATGATTCCAGTAATGAGGAACCAAAACTTCAGTAATTTGGGGAGGTTTGTTTGGTTTGGTTTTTCTACACTCTGGTCTAGTGGATAGTGAGTTGCACTGCTAAGCCAAAATTAGGCAATTTGAATCCACCGGCTGCTCCATGGGAGAAAGATGAGCAACTGATTTACAGCTTCTGAAAAATCTGCTAAAGGTTAAGCTATGAGTAAATTCTGAGGGAAATGCCTTTGGAGAATGAAACAAGCATCTTATACATACTCTCCTGAGGAGGAAAACAGAGATTACTCTCAAACTTTACTTGTTTTCACCTTTTTATAAACACACATACAACTTCAGCCAATCTAAAAATGTTGAGTCCCCCTTTCCTGCCATTCTCCCCTTTAAAATGAGCCTGTCAATATTAGTGGAAAACAGAAATAAGGAAGAAGAATATAAAGATACAAGTTTTTGCCACCTCTTTTTTCTCTGCTCTAATTTTAAGAAAAGTCAGAGTTAACACAAATACAATACAAACAAAACCCAAGGCATTCAAAAGATTTATGCGGTATGGAAAAATATTTACTTTTCCCTCCTCCACCAATTTGGCTTTCCTTAAGCACAGTTAACCTTCTGACACAACCTTTTCTCACTCTTTCAAGCTCATCTATTTAAAAAACAGTGAGAGCTAAAATATCTGCAAACCCTATTCCACAATCAACATTTTTTTTATAAACTAGGAAATAAAAGAACATCTTGTTACTATAATGTGTAATCTGCCCTTCTAAGAAAAAAATGATTGTACCAAATCCAGCAACAGTGTTCCATTAATAACAACAACCTAGGCTTTTTTTTTAAGAAGCTAACTTTCACCATACATGGAGGACTCAGTCGGTCATTAAAAATAAACACTCAAGAATACTCCCAATACCTAGATGTTCAAATTTCTCCTAAATTATACAGTCCTAATCATGTTTCTATTCTTCTCTGGACACACTAGAAAAATATCACCTATAAATTCTAATTGTGTGAGGGTGAGTGTTTAAATAACTGCTCTGTGGACTATCATCCTGCTTTACTACTGAATCATGGCTCTCACCACCCTCAGCAAACCACCCCACCCCCACCCCACCACATGGCTTCTCAGAGCCTCTGAAACCACAACAAAATGCAACCTGAGGTTCCAGCTGTGGCAGACAAACAGAAACAGAATTCAGGACCCTTTCTTTTACTATTCACACAGATGCTTAAGTCAGGTGTGAGGAACCCTGGTACAATTATCTGAGGAATACACAACCTCTTCCCATACTCTCGGAGTCAATCTTCCACCACAATTTCATTCCAGAAAACCATGAATACTTAAAGGACTATCCCCTCCCCCTCTTAAAATATAATTTGAGATGAATTTAAAATGTATTTTTGCCCATTAGTGACGAGGATTCTAAGTCCATGAAAGGAAAAACTCCAACCAATGGAGTGGAGTTTAAGGTAGACACAGGTCAACTCCTGAGCAATTATGTATCAAGGAATAACTGAGGCAATGTGAACACGGAATGATCTGTAAAAACTGGACTAGACATACTATTTTTTTTTTTTTCAAGTTACACAAAGAAATCGCAACCACAGCCTTCTGGTTTTGGTGTTTTGGTTTTTTTTAAATCAACTTTACAGATGTATCATTTACATACCAAAAAAAGTAAACATTTATACATCACATTTAGATTAATTTGGACAAATACAAACATCAGTGTAACCCCCACCAATATCAAGATATAGAACATCTTTGAAAAAAGTTCCCTCCAAGCCTTTTGCAGTCAGTGTTCTCTCACCCCCTATACTGCCTGTCACTACAGACTAGTTCTGCCTTTCCTAGAATGTCACACATGGAATCAAATACTACGTATGCTGGTGCCCTAGCTCTCTTCTCTCATCAGTTCTGGATTACATATATCAGTGGTTTATCCCTTTTTTTATTATTTGCTTTGTATGAGCATATCACAATTTTCCACTTTTTAAAAAAATCAAAAGTAAGGTAATAATTTTAAAACATGTGCACAGAACTTTTTAAGAGGATCCTTCTCTCTCTTCCACAAGGTAATGAAGCCTCAAAGTCATTCAGATCCAAACACCTTGGTTTAAGGACCACAAAGTTTGTCTTGCTTTGTTTCAGCTCCCTAAACAATAGCTTGTTCAATCAATCAGATGGAAATAAAAACGATAACCTGAGATTTTTGTTTACTGCCAGCTCAGGCTGTTATTTCAAGCTGCTGAAGAACTATGAGGAAACGGTGTCCAAGCAAATTTTCATGTGCTACTTCCTGAATGCCTGACCGAAACATGAACTTCAGGACCAGAGTGTCATTTGGATTCTGATCCTTCTGCTCTCTCGTGACTGTCCAGAACTGTGGATATCATGCTGATTTGTGTTACTACACCACCAAAAGTCTATGATGCTAGCGCCCTAGGAGAAGGGCTGCTCAGAGAAGTTCTATTTTGAAAAATACATAAATAATTTCCCTTTGAAATTTAACTGGCCAAATCATGCAAGACTCCCATTTCCAAGAAATGCGATATGGAAAGCACTGCTCTAACACATATAAAAGGCTCAGCATGGCTGCCTGACTCTAACAGGTGCCATGATCCTAAATGTGCATGGACCATCTCATCCTACTGTTGGCTATAAAGATGGAACCAGTACTTCTGAAAGATCACATTATAAGGACATCCAGAGAGTCCCTATTATACCAGGAATGTTCCCAGGAGCACAAAACAAACCTTCAAGATGGTCACAAAATCAGGTAATAGCATCTTTTAAAAGGAAAGGGCCTGGAGTGAGAAAACTGTTCCATACCACATCTTTCACCAACTAGCTTGCATTTTGACACCAAGAACTGGTCTCAGATTGTTCTTCCATCAAATGAAGAAGGTGGGCCAGGATGAGATCGAAGGTTCCCTTTAGTTTAAAAAACTGTAATTTATGAATCCCATAAAATAGCCATAATTCCAAGGTTAAAACAAGCAAAGCTGCATCTTCTTTTTTTTTTCCCCAAGCCAAAGAATAATTTCCAAGTGATACATCTAAAATTCTGACAGAAACATTAAGCTCTATTCTTAATTCTTGGCCACTGTAGCCTCTAAGAGGGTGTATGTGTGTTTAATATCTAATTTTTATATGTAAATATTATTATTGCATACCATCAAGCTGTAAAAAACTCATAGCTGACCCTCCAGCAAGTTTTCAGAAGCAGTATAATTTCACGTGAAGAGATTGCCCCTCTTCCTCTGCAGAGCAGCTGGTGCATTTGAACTGCTTGCCTTTGTGTTAGCAACACAGCTCCTTATTACTAGGCCACCCGAGCTCAAATATATATGCATATATATTTGATATTTGATTATTATAACAAGTGACTAACATATCAATTTACTGGGCAAATATTAATCTAGTATTTCTTTCAAGTATTTCCCTTTAAAATGTGGGGTTTTAATCAACTCTTCTTATTAATGAGCTCTGGTCTTCACATCTAACTTTATCTATGTGTCTGAGTTTAAAAATAATATTATTTAAATGTATCTTATTAGTGACTACTGTACAGAATGTACTTTTAACTAAGAATAAATTCCTTAATGCCAAAAGTATAACAAAGGGAGGAAGAGTGTCTTGGGGAGAAGAGTTTTTCAATAGTTCATTTAGGTAATATGCTTTGTTTCTGAAATTTTAAAGGATCACTTGGGCTTGACTAGCATTCAGTATAAAACAGATTTTGGACTAAAAAAAAATCTGAAGGCAGTGTCTTGTGTCATTAACCAAAAAGTCAGACGTTCAAATCAACCAGCCTCTCCACTGGAGAAAAACGGGCTGTCTCCTGCCTTTAAGAAAACAAATGAAGTGTTATTATCAGTTGGAAGTGACTTACTGGCAGGGAGTTTGCGTACACTAGAATTAGAATAAGGCAGCACTCGCTATACAGTTCAGCCCCAAACCAAAACCATACAATTGTCATGCCAATTCTATTTCACAGTGAGCGGCCACTGGGTTTCCACAGCTGTAAATCTTTACAGGAGACTGCCCATCATTCGCCAGTGGAGCAGCTGGTGGATTCAAACCCTGACTTTTGTGGTTAGCAGTCCAACATGTTATGCACAATTCCAACAGGGGTTCTTGTACAACCAAAATCCTTTCAAGCTTTTCATACTCATTTAAAAAAAAAAAAAGAAAGAAAGAAAAGAAGAAGAACTGCTTTCCCAAATACTAGTCACAGAAATACAAGATGAAGAGCCACCGCCTGCCTGACTCCTGGTTCTAAATCTCAGCTAACTGGACCCCAAGGTCTGAGCACAGGCATGAGCCTACAAGTCTGTACCAGAATCCTGGGAAAGGGTGGATACCCGGAGAATAATGCCTTTCCTGCACTCAAAGAACAAAAGAGCGTCTCAAGATGAAGTGCTTTCCAAGGCAGTCAGGGAATGGCAGGGCTGAGAGGGAACGCTGACAGGAGTGTTTGTGCAAGTACACTGTCCTTCTTAGTACTGAATGTCCCCAGCACTTGGAAAGGAAATAAACAAAGATCCGGGTTGTGCATATATCTGTGTGGCCTATGGTGGCCAAGGCCTGGCCTAGTCGAGACTCCCAACTCCTAGTCAGAGGCACTCACATCAGAGAGCTTCAAAATGTGGGATGCTTGTGACCAGGAAAAACCACAAAGGCCAATTTAAACACAGTCTATATTTCTACCACTTTTGATTTTTATTTTCAAAATAATAGTTTTCCAGAGAAGATGAATTAAGTAAAACTAGAACATAGAAAATAGCAACTTGTGAGACAGCCAACAGAAACAGTACAAGTACCAAGGAGGCCATCCAATCTTTTCCTCAGAAAAGATCTGAATTAAACTACCCCGACACTAGCAGAAGAGAGTAAGTGTGGATATTTGTTTTAGAAAACCACCTCAGTGCTCGCTTCGGCAGCACATATACTAAAATTGGAACGATACAGAGAAGATTAGCATGGCCCCTGCGCAAGGATGACACACAAATTCGTGAAGAAAACCACCTCAGAGTCATCAGTTTTTAATGTGCCACGGCATAGCCTAAAACACTAGGTTTACTTAGTGTTGAGAAGATACCATCATATTGTTGCCTTTCATCAGAAAGTTTAAGTGCTCCTTCAAGCCTCACCATTTCCCAGCCACACCAGAACAAACCATGTGCGCTTTTTTTTTTGCCTAGTTGCAGAAAATAATTCCAGCACAGCAAAAAGCAGTGCTAAAGCTTGAGCATGTTGCTGAGTCTGAGTCTGAGCGCAAGGCCTAGTCAAATGGTATTTGCTTAGTTCTCCAGTCTACTATATTCTGAAAGGCCCAAACAGTTGCTTCCTGCGTCCTTATTGTCCACAAAGACAGTCTTATTGCCTGTGGATATTTTGTTTCCTCTTAGCCTCTACCTTTTGTTAGGCAGGATAGGGAGGGAGGAGGACTGATTAAGTATAATGTAGAAGCAGTACTCACCAAGAGAAGAGAAAAAGCAAGGTCAGCAGCTATATATACATACTTTGTATCTCATTTTGTTTAATAAATGTATAAGAAGTTTGTCTAGAACTGAATTTCTAGAATCTTTGTTTCTAACTTAGATCTACTCATTAAGGAAGAATAACTATACAAGAACTGATCTTTTTTTAAAAAAATCTTAATATTTCATATAATTAAGCTTAAAAAAAATACTGTGTTTAGTCAATGGTTCATCCAGATGAATCTGCAAACTAGCAGAGTATGTCCAAGGGCTGAGAAAAACATTAATTATTTTTAAAAACATATAACAAACAGTTCAAAAGCAATTTAACTACCTAATTTACACCTTATTTTTACCTTTGTTGAACTCATCAATTTTAAGACAAAATACTTTCTTAAGTGTAGTCATAAGCAGTGCAAGCAGTTAGCAGTCAAAGAATATTTGGCTTTTAACTCCATTAAACTAACTTTAAAATTTTCTTCATCTTGCTTACTGCAGAGAGGAGGAAGAGCTGGACCAATCCACAGGTAGAAGAAGAAGGAGGAGAAGGGCAGCCCTTCTCCACACTGTGTCCTCAATGTTACTAATTTGGATACATTGCAGGAATCTTTAAGTTTCCTATAAAAATATTTATGTATGCCCATAGTTGACTTAACACAAGGAACGTTCTAGGTTCCAGAATCAAATGTACCATGCAGCAAGGCGAGTAACCACAGATAACCTCAGAGAGAAATGAAACATTTCAGTAAGGGTTTCTGATGACAATGCAAAATCGAGCAAGTACATTGTACTTTAAACAATGCCTTGTCTGTTTGCAGGAACATAGACTAGTCTAAAACAGAGGAGCGAAAAAGCAAGGTCAGTACTAACCATGGCTTTCAAGCCCAAAGTGAGTTGTGGAATCTGTGCATGCATGTGTACACATACACACAAACATTTCACATATATCCTGTAAGATCCCTAACAACCCATCTTCAGTAATCCCTGTCTCTAATGGCCCTCAATGGAACTAACGTATGCCCTTGAGCATCTCTGGGACCAGTGTTGTCCCAGAGAGAAGCAGTATCAGGATCCTTTCATCCATTAACTGCCTAGAGGTTTGTTCAAGGCCCAAACTCCAGCTCTCAGAGCCTGAAACCTGTGACTGTGCCAGGGAATGAGGAAGTGGAGTGGGTAAACTGGGTCTGTATTCATGCTCTGCCGCTTGGAAATTTGGGAAAAAGATACACCATCTCCTCCTATATGATTTACTGCCTCAGAAAACCCACTAGAGGGTCAGCTGTATGAGTCGATGCCAACTTGATGGTATACAACAACAACCAGGAAATTGTATAAGTTTGGTCAACTCAGTCCACTAAATACCTACAGGGCCAATCATGGGCCATGCTTTGCTCTGAGCCTGTTTTGTGATTGGGTTCTCCTCTTCCCACTTAAAAAGGAGTAACAATGTCTCCCAATAAACTCAATAAATGTTAATCTGATTTTTGGGTTTTAAAAAAAAATTATTAGTTTTATTATGATTTTTAAACAC
Organism: Elephantulus edwardii; assembly: GCF_000299155.1. Taxonomy (NCBI): domain Eukaryota; kingdom Metazoa; phylum Chordata; class Mammalia; order Macroscelidea; family Macroscelididae; genus Elephantulus; species Elephantulus edwardii. The sequence continues at coordinate 2,366,821 of NW_006399763.1, forward strand.
AATCTTTATTTTATACTTGTTTATTTACAAAGTTCATATACATTGTTTTTTACACCGGATCGTTCCCATTTCCTTACACCACCCCTCCCTCTACCCATCAAATTGTGCGACCCTATGATTAATCACCCACCCCGCTTAATCTGATTTTTGTACTGTCTCCTTAGCCTCTTCCTTCAATGCCTCCCTCACAGGAATGAGCCTAAGTTCACATGAACTAAGTCCTTCTGGAGGCCAGAGAAAGCCAACACACTTGTGCTGACCACCAACTACACACAAGCCAGCTTCCTTGACCCCCCAACAACCCTTAGTCTTTGCTACTACTTCTTGGTATGTGCAATTTCCTATGCCTTTGCTTTCTGCTCCCATCATCTGATTTCTTATTCTTTTCACTTGTCTGACGTTTTGTCAATGGGTTGATGAGAAAACCTTCCCAAACAAACTGATTCAAACTATTTGCCTTACAAAGTACCCATTACTCTATCAGTCTGGCTCCATATAATCTGCCCAGCCCCATCTCCACCCTGAAAACCCTGAGCACGTCAAGAGGACCGTACACAGTTGCACTGTTGTTAAGTGCTGCTGAGTCAGCTTTGAAGCACAGTGACCCCACGGACATAACAGAAGGGAACACTGCCCAATCCTGCATCAGCCTCACAGCCACTGCTGAGCCCAAGCCCACTGCTATAGTCACCATCTCAATCCATCTAATTGAGGGTCTTCCTCTTTTTCACTGACCCTCTACAATGTCCTTCTCCAGGGACTGGCCTCTCCTGCTAAACTGCCCAAAGTCTGTAGACAAGGTCTCATCCTCCTTGCCTCTAAGGAGCATTCTGGCTGCACACGTCTTCCAAGACAGATTTGCTGGTTTTTTTGGCAGTCCATGGACATAAATACACTACTGAGGAAAGAATGTACAAATAAGTGAACTGGTTCATTACCTTAGAGAGCTCAATTTCAAACATGAGAATGTCATCTATCACACCAGTGTTGTCTTTATAATGTCCTAGGAGAAAAAGTTCCTTAGCAACAGAAAAAGTCGTGCTACTTCTGTGAAACGGATCTGTTTTATTTAAAGGCAACCATAAGTTTGGAAGCTCATCTTATGTCTCTCTTTGCTTTCATTGCTATGAAACTCAGAGCCAAATCTGTGGCCTAACTTTTGCATTTGTGAAGTATTAATGCTGTTCTTTAGCCAATAAATTTATCCTTTCACACTGCATAAGTATTTTTAAAAGTTGCCACTGTGGCACAGGGAGAAAAATAAGCAAAGGGAAATCTGAAATGAACATCCTTAAGGAAAGGTGGTCTTTCCCTGTCTGTATATTTGTACTGCCAGCTGTGAGAAGTGTTCATCCAGGAATGGCACAACTCTGCTGGTTTTAGAGGCAATCCTGAAGCAAGGAGCTTGCTGAGAAAGTGGGATGGGAGTGGGGTTTCCATTTAGGCATATGCTGTCACCTTTCTCCCATACACCCTTCAAGGATGCATACAAAAACAGAATAGAGGGCCCACATGCTTGGGCAGCCCATCCACTAGCCTGTGACCATCGCTGCTGCCAGGTGCATTAAGTCGACTCCTGGTGGCCCTGGGAACAACAGATCTGAACCTGACCCTCTCCTCTCTTGAGCCATCCTCGCCATCTCTGATACACTCCCACTGTTACACTCACTGTGCTAATTCATCTTGCTGACGGTCTTCCTCTCTTTCTCTGACTCTCCACTTTTCCTAGTATGATATCTTTTTCCTGACAACATGCCCAAAGAGTATGAAATTACCAAAGGCATCTCTAAACTGGAAGGAAGCATAGGACATATCTTGCAAAGGTTCCCAGGTGTCTCAGGAGGTGGAGCCCACCCTAAATCTGCTGGAATGCTGAGGAAGGAGGCCCAGGCCCACTGGAGAGCGAAGGAGCAATGGATACACTGACAACCGGGCTCTGAACTTAAAAGTGAGCTGCTGGTCTCTGGCTCAAGGAGCTTTCTAGTTTCAACCAGCCTTGTGCTACCAGGCTTCAATTTAGGCTCTTCCAGCAGAATTTAAACCCTGAGTAGGGAACTTCTGCTCTCCAGTATCTAAGAAAATTACACAGACCAGAGGCAGCAGTGGTTGGTGGCAAACCAGAGAAAAGGCCAAAGATCATGGATTCAACGTCTCATTTCAAAAGGAACCAGCTTTACGACCCCATTTAATTAAGAAATAGAATAAGACTTCTGATTTTATATCACATTAAAGAGCTTCAGAGGCTTATCAAGGCTTCTTAGGAAAAGCTATCATTATTATTCTTCTATTAGTCGACAACCTCGTAAGTTTCAGCCAAATGAAATACACATTGGACTTGGTACCATCCAAAATTGGCTCTGCTGCCTTAGTAAATCCAGGTTTCCAGATGGCACCATTTTAGGTGAAATCATCAAAATACTACATAAGTGCCACATATTATTATGTATCTTCCACTAATTAATTCACCAACACTTTGCACATTAGGGATGAGCCAAGTTATCTCCTTTACAAAAAGCAGACTTGATGTTCTTTCCTGGTTACACAAACAAACAGCAAAGCCAAAGTGAAAAAAAGAAGGCCAACTCCCACCTCCCTGTGCCCTGTAGTCTATCAAAAGAGGTCTGTGTTTTATCACTTTTCCTTGAAGGCTGCGAAGGTTCAGCAAAGAATTCTGTGATTACTATAAAACTTTTTATCGACAAGAGAAAAACAAACACCAACACCACACTGTATGTTCAGAAATGCCACTATTAAGGTGAAAATACTGGCCAACAGAGCTACACTATGATGCACAGCTCAGCAAAACTTTCTCCTTTCTAGGTACAGCAGACCCTGGGACCCTGGTGGCCTTCCCAAGGGCATGATCCTTTCTGTGCAAAAGTACTGCAATTTTCTGCTACTATAGCCTCATTGTTCACTGTACTGTGAACTTCTCAAATGCAGTGACCATTTTTAAATCCATCTTGGCATTCCATACATTAGGTTGCTTGCTGAGTGGAAAGCAAACGGACATTCAGGGCAGTGGCCCAGGCAGGACATCTCACATCCTGTCCCCAAATGACCAGTCATATGAGCCCTACACAAGTATACTTCCCTTGGGGTTTGGTCCTGGACCCTGGCCCAGGCTGCAAAAGCCAGCACCACTGCCACCAAAGCAGTACCCAGGGATCAGAATGTCTATTCATTCATGTGGCCAACAAAACTTAGTTTATAGGAGCTAGGTTCAGATAATTTACTCTATTTTTATTTCACCTATGAAACACATGTAAGATTAATTCACTACAGCAGTAGAAATCCCATTTGCCACAAACCTTTCAATAATCAGTGTCAAGACTGAAATCTCTTGGTAACATTTAAAGTGATTAGAAGCGGTGCTTTTACTCTCAATGCCAAAGCCAAAGCAACTGCTCATACCAAAGGCTGCCCAATCTCCCCTACCTTAACAGACAAAAAGGCTTAACATAACTAATCAGATGTTAACAGTTACAGAGCTGCTTTAGGGGCTGCATTTGTAATAAAAGATAGCTAAATTTACCAAACAGTATTTAATGTATCAGCTGCCTAGAACTAAGGCTGGAGGAACTGCAAATTACCCTTGCAGCAATCTGCTACCAATTAAAGCGATTGACCCAGCTAACTATGTCCATTTCCCTGGCACAGAGAATTAATTCTTGTAAACATTACATGCAGTGTTATATCTTTTTTCCCCCTCAAAGTCACAACCCTCAAAGCTACAATCACTTAGAAAACTCAGACCCCATCACTCTAATTTACAGAGTCTGCCACCAGGCACTCATTCTTTGAGACTTGGAGATTTCTAGAGCAGATATTTTGGCTGTGTTAGCAGTGTTTCCTGCAGAGGCAATGCACAGAATGTCTCTATTCTTTCAATAGTGAAACTTTTTTTTCTTTTGCATAGAGAATAACGTAGTGTCTGAAGAGGAGTGTCAAGACAAATGCAGGCATATTTACAGGATCCCTCAAAGGAGACAGTTAGGGAGATGATCCTCAGTGAAAGGGATGGTGACAGTAATGACTATCAAATCAGCTCACAGCCAAGATTAGGCTCACTGTGTGGTGTCAGGTTAGGCTGTGACGACCTTGATCTTGACTGTTCATCCAGAAAATAAAGGGGTGTGAATTAGATGGCATACAAGGCATTCTGTTCTAGAATGCAGCAATTGCATCATCAATTTAGCACTGATCTGTCTCTCAGATTAGGCCTACTGCTACAAAACCCTCCAGGAAATGGAACCCAGGGGAGGTGGACGGGGAACAGGGCTATGTACAGTGGGAGTGCCAACAAGTATGTTCTAGGTACAGAGTCACGAGCACTTGGCCAGCAGACATGCGGGCCAGTTTTACACACTGTATGTCATCCCAGACAAGAGATGGGGCCTAGCCAACTGCAATGTTGTTTTTCCAGAGTCAAATGTGGCTTTCCTATCTTTGTGCACAACTGTGTACATAAAGAAAAGGTGAGGGGCAGGGAGTGGGAAGAGAGACACAAAAAGAACACATGCACACACCATGGAAAGTTTACCTTGAAAATTTTGTCTCAAAAAAGAAATAAACCCATTGCTTCAAATCATCTTCTACAGGAATTATTTATTGCACACATGACAACAATCTAGTTAAAAAGTATTGGGCTAAAGAGAATAAATGCATCAGTTCATTTATTTTATTTTCAGCCTTGTAGGACACTTCCACTTACATGCAGGGGAACACAAAGTTTTGATGAAAAAACAAAACAAACTCCTCTGAAAATATAATTGGCCAATGAGTGAAAAAAGAACTGTCTCTCAGTTTTTACCACTGGATATAAAGATTCCCAGATGATCCCCTGGAGATAAAAATTTAGAGTATGGAGCTGGAAACCTTGGACTTAGACAAGTATCCTCTTTATTTGCACTCCTCAAGTGTCCCAGGGACAATTTACACCCTCTATAGCCTGCTTCCCACATCTGGAAAACAAAGCTTAGATTGATCCCTAGGTCTAATCTAACAGTGGCTGTGGCAGACAGCCGCATCCTTGATGAGATATCCACCATGAACTTGACTTTCTTCACCCTGTAGAAATCCCCATAGGGCTTCAAAGGTTACGAATTTTCAGACACAGCCTGTTTCATCTTTCTCTAGCACAGCAACTGGTAGATTCGAACCACCAACTTTTTGATTAGCAATTGAATACTTTAACCATAGCACCATTAGTATTCCCAGGCACTTACTTGGCTGGCTAGTAAATAAGTGGCTTATGCTAAGTCAACATAGAGAGCTCCATTGGTCTAGTGATAAGGAGTTAAGCAACCAACCCAAAGGCAAGTGGCTTGATTCCACCAGGTTCTACACAGGAGAAAGATGGACAATCTCTCCACATGTGATTTAGAGCCTCTGAGAACTGCTGGAGGGTCAGCTAAGAAGCAGTTCTGATCCAATGGCACACAAGAAACCACCAACAAAAAGAGACAGTCATTTGCTCCTATTTCTTGTGGGCTCAGAGGTGCAAGAAAGAGATTCTGTCCCTATCTGACAGTTAAAACTTTGTTCATATAATGTTCCCAAAATAGCCTACACTGTTACCAGGGATTTTTCTTGGACAGTGTGAAGCTTATACTCTAAAGTATTGTGAAAGCTTTATCTTTATCATTAATCTCAGGGGGGAAAAATAGAGACATTTCTTATATTTCACGCAAATGAGAAATACCAGACAACCAAGTTCTTTTAACAAAGTCTTGGCAGCAAGTCACAGATCATTTTTCATGAAAGAGGGATAGCACGGGAAAGATGGAACAGAAAGTTTTCATTTCTTTCCTGTCATTCACCTCTCTTCACCCCTTAGACACTGAAAAGTTTGGGAAATTTACTTTAGAACCAAAATACTTCTCCCACCTAGACAAAGAACAAATGACTGACAATTCTCAACTCTTTGGAAAGCATACGAACATTCATTATTATGATGATTAAAACCATTAGTATATTTTTAATATTTTAATTTATTTATTTTTCATTTCAATGAACATCTACAGAGATTTTGGAATTCCATTCATTCATTGTTGCACCCTTCTCTCCGCCCACCCCACCTCACCGCCCCCATTTGCTCCTCTCCCTGAAAAGCAAAAGAAAAACTCCCTCATTGGTACACAATCCCCCCTGCACCTCCCCCAATCCCACCCCCAACCCCAAATATAATCCACTCTGCAACCCTCATTGCGTACTCCTACGATAAACATAATGCCCTAAAATATAATACTTTTAAACTATTCTCTCCCCCATAGACTTCAATGCCGTAAACATATTTCATCCAGTTTTTCTCAGCCTTACCCCCACCCTGATGCCAGCCTCATTCTACAACAGTGGCACCATATAGCATTTGTCCCTTTGTGACTGAGATACCTAACTCAGTATAATGTCCTCCAGCATCACCCATTTTGAATAATATTGCATGAGTTCCTTGTTTTTCAATGTAGCATAGTATTCCATTGTGCAGATATACCACAGCTTCTCTACACATTCGTTTGATGATGGGCAATTAGGTTGTTTCCAACTCCTTGCTATTGTAAACAAAGCCGCGATAAACATGGGTATGCATATATCTACCAGGATGTCATTTATGGTCTCTTTAGGGTATATTCCCAGTAGTGGAATTGCTGGGTCAAATGGTATCTCTATTTGCAACTTTTTGAGAAAGCGTCACATCGCTTTCCACAGTGGTTGCACCATTTTACACTCCCACCAACAGTGAGTAAGGGTTCCAGTCTCTCCACAACCTCGTCAGCATTTGTTGCTTGCTGTTCTGTTAAATTTTGCTAGTCTTACTGGAGTGAGAGGATATATCATGGTTGTCTTGATTTGCATCTCTCTCAGAGCTAGGGATTTTGAACATTTCTTCATGTGCTTGTTGGCCATCTGAATGTCTTCCTTGGTGAAGCGTCTGTTCATATCCTGTGCCCATTTTTCAATTGGATTATTCACCTTTATCTTGTTGTGGTGCTCAAGTATTTTATAAATTTTAGATGTAAGTCCCTTATCTGACACGTCATTACCAAACACTTTTTCCCAGTCTGTGGCTTCCCTTTTTACCCTGTTAGAGAAGTTTCTGGATGTGCATAGGGATTTGATTCTTAGAAGGTCCCATTCATCTATTTTATCTTCTCCTGGTTGTAAATTTTTCAGAACACTGGGAAGACTCTTTATGTTGTGGATTAGGACTACTAAAGTTTTTCCAAGCTTTTCTTGAATGAAGTTTATAGTCCTTGGTTTTAGTCCTAGGTTTATGATATCTCTATTATTAAAAGCATTCGTATTTTTTTTAAAAAGCATTAGTATTATTATTACTATTCCAAAGGCACAGAGTGACTTTATTCTTTCTCCTGATAGCCTAGTGGGTAAGGAGTTGCACTGACAACTCAAAGGCAAGTGGTTCAAATCTATCAGCTGCTCTTCTGAAGAAAGATGGGCACTCTCCTCCCATGTGATTTACAGCCTCTGAAAAACGGCTGGAGGGTCAGCTATGAGTCAGTTCCAATTTGACACCAATGAGGTGAGTTTGTTGATGTGCTGACTGCTACACATCCTCTCCTTGCTTATCAGCATGGACAGGTCCCAAAGGTAAGTTATGTCAAAGCCAGCACTGTGTGTAAATGAAGGCTGATCACATCCAGTGAAAAATTGAGACTGACTACATCATTACAGAGTTGCCAAATGTCATCCCTACTGGCCAAGGCTCTGAGAATTATGGTCCAGTCAAACTGGCATGTTACCTAACCATCATAGCCAGTGTTGCTCTCACCCCACACTCTAGCATTTGTTAGTGTTAAACGTATATCATTAATGTTCAAAACAGATCTGTTGCTATTGTCATAAATGGAAAATGTTCAATAACAAAAGTTGGTAAGTGGGAGAGGGTGAAGTTCATTTTCTTCCCCAAAGTACCTCAATGGTTCCATGACTAACAGAAAGCAAATTCTTATTTCTTAAATAAAATTTCTATTTTATACTGGTTTGCTTACAAAGTTTATACACAATTGTTTTTTCACACTGAGTCTTTTACCCACCACTACCTCCTCACTGCTCTGCTCCCCTCTCCCCACTTCAGGTCTTCATATACATTTTACTAGTTAAATTTCTATTTCTACAATAATGGTCTGATCTAGTATTTGTCCTTATGGGACTGAGTTAGTTCAATTAGCGTAATACTCTTCAGTCCCTCCCAAGTTAGGCAGTGGTTTTCAAAATTGTTGGTCCTGTGTAGTATTCCATTATATGAACATACAACAATTTCTCAAACCATTCAATTGTGGTTGGACATCTGTGCTGTTTCCAAGTTCTCATGATGGTGAATAATGCTGCTATAAACATTAGTGTACAAATCTCCGTTTGTGTCTCAGTTCTAATTTTCTCAGGGTATATTCCAAATAGTGAAATAGCTAGGTGATATGGATTTCTATGTTCAACTTTTTGAGGAAATGCCAAACTGCCTTCCAGAGTGGCTGTACCATTTTACACCAACAGTGTATTGTATCCGAGTTCCTATTTCTCCACATCCTCTCCAACATTTATTACTTGCTGTCCTGTTAAACTTTGCCACTGCTACTGAGGTGAGATAATTAGCTCATTGTGGTTTTGCTTTACATCTCTCTTATTGCCAGTGACTTTGAGAATTTCTTCATGTGTCTGTTGGCCATCTGAATATCTTCCTCTGTGGAAAGTCCTTCCATGTCTTTTGCTCATTTTGTAACTGGGGTATCAGTCTTTTTCTTGTGGAGGCCTTATTTTGCTTTTTAAGTTTAGCTCAAAGCAATGATGTTGAATGGGAACTGACTCATGGCTGACCTTCCGGCAGGTTTTTGGAGGCATTAAACTGCCATGGAGGAGACTGCTGTTCTTTCTGTCCAGGAGCCACTGTGAACCACCAGAGTGCCTTTGGCTTATCAGTAAAACGCCCTATAGAAGGATTATGCCATTAGAACTCCCTTTTATAAATATAAAGTATGCTCAATAAAGACACAACTTAAATAAAAATATGACATGTTATTAGATAATGTTCTGTGGAGAAATTACCTAATGATTCAATTCTCCTAGAACCAGCCATATTTCTAATACTTCATCAATGTCAGACCAGTGCAAGACTCTAATTTTATCAAGGTATTTTTCTTTGGCTATCTCTCTGTTCCTGGACCCCATTCACTAATCAAGTAATAATCTCTCTCTTCAACAATTTAACTGCCTTCTCCTCCTGCTTCCATCACTCAGCAGCTTTTCAATTCCATTTCCCTCCTATGTCTTCACATACAATGTGTTGGGTCTAAAGTATGAAGCAGATCCAAAGCAAAGAATGAAACTAGACCCGAATGACCCACTGACTTCCAAAGTCAAATCAAACACAATGCAGCTGTTGACCAGGTGGTGGTATACAAGTAGGGAACTTCTTTACTTTCTACAGAAGAAACTGGAGAAAAAGAAAGTGGTGACCATGGGGAAATTCAGATGCCATTTAGAATGAAATGGAACTGTTTTGAACCAAGCCACCCTTCTTAGATTATCACTTCCATCTGCTCAGAATAATTACACATCACAGGAGTGCAAGTTTTAAAAGCTTTTTGTGCTCAATTTGAAGTCTTCTCTATAACCCAACATTCAAGTCTGTTCTTTATATGGATTCTCCAACTGTGACAGGCTTGAGAGAATTGGTCTATCTCAATTCTAACAGACAGTGAAGCAAACTCTCCTCCTGTCTCTTAAACCAAAATGAGAAATCTGACAGGAAAGAACTATCTAGTGAAATCTTAGGCAAGGTTCTAAAAGCAAAAGCCCTAAAGCTTAGGTTAATAATTTCTTTATGAGTTTACTTAGTCATCAGGGAAGACATACATGGATGTAGGTAGACGACCTCTGTCACTTAACTACTGGCTTTGAGTAATTCATCTAACCATTTTGTGCATCAATTATAAAGAGGAGTAACTAATACACATAAATATCTTCTGTCTGGCACAAAAGAAATAAAATGCAACAACAGCTTTCAGTTAGAGCCATGAAAATGATAGGCAACTCAAAGACTATGACTGAATCCATTCACTTAAACAGACTGAAGACATAACCTTTTTCCCTCCTCCCTAACAGAAGTGTTTCCACTTTAATTTTCCTTACTTCAGCAGTACGCAGAACAAGACCTATTTTTCAAAACCAAAGGCCCTTCCTATGTTGTTGTTATGTGTCGTCGAGTCGTTTGAGACTCATAGCGACCCTATGTACAACAGCTCTAAACTCTGCTCTGTCCTATGCCAATTGCACTGTCTCTGACACTCCCATCCTGATTATCCCAGTCACTGAATCAATCCACCTCATAGAGGGCCTTCCCCTCCTGTGCTGTCCCTCCACCCTCCCAACCACGATGTCCTTCTCCAAGGACTGGTCCCTCCTTACAACATGTCCAAAGTATGTTAGACTGAGCCTCAGAATCCTTGCCTCCAAGGAGCCACCTGGTTTTACCCTTTCCAGGACGAATCTGTTTGTTTTCCTAGCAGTCCATGGTACTCTCAATACTCTTCTCCAGCACCAAAGCTCAAAGCATCAATTCTCCTTCTGTCCTCCTTGGTCACTGTCCAACTCTCTGATGCATAACAAGTGATTGCGAAGACCATGGCCTGTATCAAATGCACCTTAGTCTCCAGGGAGACACCATTGCTCTTCAGTACTCTGGAGAGGTCCCTAACAGCAGACTTTCCCATGGCAATGCACCTTTTAATTTCCTGGCTACTGGTGCCAAGAGTGTTATGTTGTTGTTGTTATGTATCGTTGAGTCGTTTGTGACTCATAGTGACCCTATGTACAACAGCCCTAAACTCTGCTCTGTCTTGTGCCAATCGCACTGTCTCTGACACACCCATCCCGATTACCCCAATCACTGACTCAATCCACCTCATAGGGGGCCTTCCCCTTCTGCGCTGCCCCTCCACCCTACCAAGCATGATGTCCCTCTCCAAGGACCTGTCCCTCCTTGCAACATGTCCAAAGTATGTTAAATGGAGCCTCAGAATCCTTGCCTCCAAGGAGCAGCCAGTTTGACCCTTTCCAGTATGAATCTCAGGCAAGATTCTGAAGCAGCTGCTAAGAGGTCCTGAAATGAACTTTCAGTCCGGCCAACTCACTGTTCTTTGCACTATTTATATTCCTAAAGCCATCAGTTATGTTGATATGCAATGTTGATATGACTGATTATGAGTTCCTTCTTAATGGACTACAGAATCCAGTGATACTGGCAGGCAGCAATAGCTTGTTTGGACCTCCGCCTGGCTTCTTCACCTGGTGGTGGAGGGGAGTTCCTAGAGGAGGACCAAAGTTAAGACAGATTCATCTAAGACAGATCCATCTCCCCACCCCTGCCTTGCCTCAACCTCGTCATGAAAGTGGCAACTTTCTTTTCACTCACCCTCTCACACTGATTACACCAAGCAAATTTTAATCTTATCTTTCTCCCACATGTCCCATGTCCGTCAGGGTATGAGTCAGTTTGACTACTCCCCTGTCTGACACTGGTCTTAAAATAAGGAGCATTTGCAAAAGACCAAAGAAACAAAGTAAGGGGGGAAGGTCACAAGACAAAAATAAAATCCCAACCTAAACATCAGTCTGCTGAACCCGATTCAGTCCCAGGATGAGGCCTTGGTTTCCTCTGCACACCTGGCTGTACCTTTCATTACTGTTATCCAGGAAAGAGGTTAATGTCCTTCCCCTGAAAACTAACAAGGCTCTGTGGGAACTTAAGACATTCAACGGGTTTAGATCTGTATTACATGTCAACAAACATCACAGACACATAATTTCTTTCCCCCCAACATGTGTCAAGATTTTAAAGCCAAATGTCATAACAATCCTGACTTCCTATTCCTAATCATCAGCAGCTTTCTCTGGTGTTGTCATCCATAGAGTTGTATTGTTAGCCCAAAGGCCACATTTCTGTAGCAGTTTGAATCTACCATCAAGAAAAGATGACAAAGACGAGCCGTTTCCATGTGTAGGACTTACAGCCCTAAAAATCCAATGGAGGGTCAGCTATGAGACAGTTCCGACTTAATGGCAAAGAGTCTGAGTTTCAATCCAGAATTCCACAGACGTAGCAAATTACATAATGCAGTGTTCCCAAACTCCGGCTCACAGTGGCATCACCTAGCTCCCAGAGACTTGAGAACCAACAGCTTTAAGGATCAGAATATAATCGATTCCTCTGGTGTGTCAGACTAGAATGTACAAAAGAAGAATGGGAAGTTAATGTATCTCAGTTTCAAGTCTTGGGCTATGACTTGGAACAGCAACATCTTTTACAAATTTCTGAAAACTTCAAAATAAGGTAATGACGGTCTAGTGAAAAGCAGAAAAAGGGGAGGAAGTTGGGGCATTTTTTTTTTAAAACCACACACATATATACAAAAGAAAAAGTAGAGGATGAGATCTTACTTAAGTACAGTTTGTAAGTAATGATGCCCTTGTCTTAGACATCAACCACATACTCTTATATTCTAATTTAACAGACTCCTTTTTATAGTTTCTATGTGAAGCAAACCTAACTTTATAAGTTTCTCATGGAAAAGACGGTAGAAGTAGATCAGAAAATCAAAACGAAAACGGCTGATAACTTCCTTAAGCAAAATCCTTCTCATTTCTCTAAAAGAACAGTCTACATCTTGGCTATACTGTATAACTACATACAAGCTTTAAAAATGCAGATGCCAAGGCCCCACACCCAGAAGTCCTGACATAATTGGTTTAGATGAAGGCCTACATGCTGGTGAGCATCTTTTGAAGTTCCCCTGATGACTGCACAAGAGATCTGGTGGTGTCAACCATTGCAACTTGTGCTTCTAATCCAGAGGCAGTGCTTCTCTGATGGTTCAAATCCACCAATGGGTCCATAGGTGAGAGATAAGCAATCTCCTCCCATGTGATTAACAGTGGCCTGAAAACTCACTGAAGGGTTAGAAATGAGTCTGTTCCCACTCAAGAGCAGTAAGGTTTTTCCTTTTGGTAACTGAAATATTAGGGTTGAAAAGCACTTATATAAGAGCATTCAGAGATAGAAAGGAGGAAAAAAGAGATAAAAGAGGTAAATAAACTCTCTCTAGATAATGCCTAATAGATATAGGTAGAAAGAGGAAAGAGAATTCTAGAACAACTGAGAGCAACATAAAAAAACCCCAAGGGTCTTAGATTCTGAAAGATTCAACCCAACGCTGGTTATCTCAGATTCAAAACAAGACACCCTCATTTGCCAAAGGCTTAACAGAAGCCCAGAGAACTTACGGGAAGCCCTTTTTCTTCTAGAAAGCTTAAAAACTAAGAAGTTGGGGATGAGTTTCAACTAATCATGTACAATCAACTAAAGAGTCAACTTAGAAGTCATGTGCCAGAAAACAGGAAGGTTTCTCTGTCAGAACTATTATTTTTTGGTGTTTTTTTTTTCTTTTCTTCAGCCCCCCCCCCCCTTAAAAGGGAGGCAAAGGGGAGAGATAGAGGACCTCTCAGGATGCCTGGTAAACTAATTTATCCTCTTAGTACTCACACTGACAAATAAGTTTTCAAAGTTGTAAAATCATGTGACGCAAATAATACTAATACATAATAATAATAAAGAAAACTAATTCCTTCCTTCTTGACTAGCATAGTTGCTGAAAGTAATAAGCAACTTAAATTTTTTTAAAGTATTATTAATCTGTTTAAGACAGAAAAATAAATAGAGAAGAAATCAGAAGAATGAGGTGTGGAGCAGGGACACTAAGGGAAAGTAACAAGTAACAAGGTGGAGATATCCCTATTTGCACAAACAAGGCTGACGGGGAGGCCAGGAATAAAACCAAAGATAAAAACCCAGATTAAAAAAAAAATACAGAATTTCTACTGCATTAAAACAGATTCATTGATTATTTAAATAAAAACAAACAAGTGGCTAAAATGACTTTTTAAATGTTGTTGCTGCATGCCATCAAGTCACCTGTGACTCAGCGACCCTACGTACACTAGCTCTGAAACCTGCCCTATCCTGAGCCAATCTCATTGTCTCCAACAGACCTAATGCCATTTCTCCAGTCACTGAGTCAATTCATCTTATCCAGGGTCTACACCATCCCTCCACCCTTCCAAACATGATGTCCTTCTCCAAGGACTGGTCCCTCCTACTCTCGTGCCCAAAGTATGTGAGACAGAGCCTCAACATCCTTGCCTCTAGGGAGCAGCCCGGTTTCACCCTCTCTGGGACAAACCTGTTTGTTCTCCTGGCAGTCTGGTTCAATACTCTTGAGATTACCAATTTCTTATAAAAACTTTCAAGTAACTTTTTGAAAGCCATATTCAAAGACTTAGCAATTTTCAATAGTACTATAGTCGGCATTCCTAATTTATATGGTACTCAATCAGTGCCAGTTGTCCATAAATTAACTTCAAGTATTTCCTGATTTTATGAGCCTATTATAATAAGACCCTGCCTTCACTCATAGAACACCTACTGTAGTAGTTTAGTGTACCATCGAGTCAGAACCAACTCATAGCTGATCCTCTAGTGGGTTTTCAGAGGCAATTAACTGCATGGAAATCGACTGCCCATCCTACTCCCGTGGTGGATTCAAAGTGCATGCCTTCAGGATTGCATAGAAGCTTCTTACCACTAGGCCAGTAGTTGTTGTTGTTGTTATGTGCCGTAGAGTCGTTTGCGACTCATAGCGACCCTATGTACAACAGCCCTAAACCGTGCTCTATCCTGTGCCAATCTCACTGCCTCCAACACACCCATCCCGAGTACCCCAGTCACTGAATCAATCCACCTCATAGAGGGTCTTCCCCTCCTGCGCTGTCCCTCTACTCTACCCAGCATGATGTCCCTCTCTAAAGACCTGTCTCTCCTTACAACATGTCCAAAGTATGTCAGACGAAGCCCCAGAATCCTTGCCTCCAAGGAGCAGCCTGGTTTAATCCTCTCTACGATGAATCTGTTTGTTTTCTTGGCAGTCCATGGTACATTCAATACTCTTCTCCAGCACCACTTCCCTAGTCATTGTCCAACTCTCTGATGCATAACAAGTGATTGCAAAAACCATGGCCTGTATCAGGCGGACCTTAGTCTCCAGAGAGACACTGTTGCTCTTGAGTATTTTGGAGAGGTCCCTAACCACAGACTTTCCCATCGCAATACATTTTTTTATTTCCTGGCTGCTGGTGCCAAGAGTGTTGACCGTGGAGCCGAGCAAACTGAAGCTGTGAACAATCTTAATCTCTTCGCCATCCATCCTGATGTAGAGCACCTTAGAATACCTACTAAATTAGGGAGCTCTGGTGGCCTAGTGGCAAGAAGCTGCACTGCAATCCCAGAGGTGTGTGGTTTGAATCCACCAGATGCTCTGCTGGAGAAGGAGGGGCAATGTACTCCTGTATCAGTCAGATCTGACTTGGCAGTGCACGCACAAAAATTAATAAAATAAAAAGAATTTAAAAAGAATACCTACTAAATGATATCTACAGTCAAGTGACAAAATCTTACCTTATCAGTACAGTAGACAAGAAGGCTGAACATGGTAAGACCTAAAATATGCCCCAAATTGCCTACCCTCTCAGTCTGAAATACAGATCTCTCTTGAAAAGGAACAACGTAGGACTGATTTAGATAATTCAGTTCAGCAGAGGACATGCATCCATTCAAACAGGAGATTGTAAGCTTATCTTTTTTTGGACAAGGTTGAAGATAGAAGGCCTGATCTAGGCCACTCATTTTAAGAAACAGTATACTAGCTCACCTAGGAAGTAAGTAGTATATCAGGAGCTTAAGAGCCTGTGTGTGCTAACGCAAACATACTCACACTAGTAACAGCTCCAAGATAACTTCAAATAATCAGGCCTGCAACATTTTCATAAATCCATCCCAGATTTCTGAGGGTTGCATAAAGGATGCACTGATCTAATGGATCATCACTCTTTGGAAGGCATCCAGAAAAATACTTGTGTTCAGTCTCAATTATTTCTTTTGCTTAAAACATTATTAATCTATGGGCCACAGTTTATTTGCATGATAGGTGAGCGGATGTTGTTAAAGGGACTGTACAGAAAAACAACTGGTGAATATGTCTCTTTTCATTCCACCAACTGATAGCTCTGTAAAAAAAAAGGATACCAAACACAGATCCAGAAGCAAATGTATTAAGTGTGACATTAACAAGTCCTTGACTTAGAAATGAATGCATGCTAGTATAAAGTGCCAAAACAGCTATTTGGAAAGTAAAAACTCTCAATGACCTATAGCAATACAGTTTCAATTTAAATTAGGTAGCTTGGTTTTTGTTTTGGTTGGGGGAAGGGAAAGTCTGTTGTTGTTTTAAAGATATGTACAGACATTAAAAGTTCTAATGGAGAGAGTTCAAGAAAGCATTCTACTTTCTAAAAACCATTACACTTATCAAAAGAAAAACTACATAGGCTTGTGGTTTGGTTTTTGTTTTTAATTAACTAAAGTAAAAACTAAAGAGAGAGAAAGGAGAGGATGTGAGCAGTGGATTTTAAATCTCACTCAGCCTAAGCTTAATATGAAATATGGAACCAGGGCAATTAGCCAAATAATTTATGACGAAACAACCATTTTTTAAAAAATCAATTGTTAAGACAATGCAGAGGGGGAAAGCAGTTTTGAGACTTTAATTATCTGAGTTAATGACTATTCACTTGATCTTTCTAATGCAGCACCAGCTTTCAAGGTGACATGTAACAAGCTCTACCGGATACTTCCTATCTTCCTTCAATTTCAGGTTAACACCCAGTTTGTACCTTCAGAAGTCAACCATGGCTGCTTTCTCCACCCTGTACCTTGGCTCCATCCAGTTATCAGACAAACCATCCTGCTTGTTCCACATTTATCACTGGGTTCCAGTCTATCCTCTGGACACTGTCCAGACACTACTTACCTATCTTTACTTTGGAACTGAGAGTTCTAACACATATTCCAACATACACAGAACCGTATAAAGTAATTGGACAAACATTCAGCTAGCCACATGTTATCTCAGGGCACATGCCTGTAGCCAATTTAAGTCTCCATTTTAGGGCCTGCTCATACATCATTTTACCTTGAAGAGAAAGCAGTAGACTCTTCCCTAGAAATAAACACTTAACCTGCCAACAACTTGTATTACGTAACATTTTCTGGTTTTCTCTTGGCAATCTGCCTTTTTTAGCCTTAAGTATATACATTTCAAAGAGGCAACCACCTCAAAAAAGATTTTAATACATTTAATTATAAGTTCTGATTTGGCAACAAATGTCTGCTAGAAATACTTATAAAATGCTGGGATACCCCCTATCCTGAAATGTACTTGCCCTCTTCCCCTCTCCCACTTGAAGCCTGTAGAAGCAGACATCTGGATCCCTTCAGGGAGAAACTTCAGAGAGAACACCCTAAACCAAGAGATTGCTACACACCTTGCTATCACTCTATTACTTCTCCCCAAACAGTACACTGTGTATCGAACTCACAGTACACTGTAGTCACATGAGGCAGTGGCCAAACAAAAAGGAGACTCCTCAAACCAACAGGTTTCTGAACAAAGTTTCAAGCCACTCTCTCTGCTTTCATACTAAAAGTCCAGACATAAGCTAGATCTTTACAAGTCACTAAACACAAACCCAAAACCATTGCTGTAAAGCAGATTTGGCTCACAAGGACCCTAGAGGACAGTGCAGGACTGCCCCATACAGTCTCAATCTTTCCTCAACAAAGCGTCTGGTGGGTTTACACCAATGAACTTTGATTAGTAGCAGAGCACCATATCTACTGCATAATCAACAGCCTCTTGAAACACGTACTAGAAACCCTGATGGTGTAATGAGTTATGTGTTGAACTGTTAACCCAAAGACTGTCAGTTCAAATCTATCCTTTCCCACTCCACTCAGAGAGAAAAATGGGCATTCTCCTATAAAGATTAACCGCCTCTGAAGTAGGGTGATGGGCTGACATGATTGGCTCAGTTGCAGTGGATTTACTTTAGCTTGTATTGTTGTTTAGTTCCCTGGAGTCTGAACTGCCCACAGTTGATCCTCCAGTGGGTTTTCAAAGGCTGTAAATTGCATAGGAGGAGATTGTCCATCCTTCTTTCGAAGCATAGCTGGTGGACTCGAACTGCATGCCTTTGGGATTGCAGCACCATTAGGCCACCAGAGCTCCCTCTGGCTTTGCTTAAAAACTAAGACAATACCTGGTGCTGTGGTTAAGAGGAACCACCATTCCAAGTTCTTTGGTTTATCAGGATCGCTGACACTGTGCTCTTAAAGGAGATGAGTCTGAAGGTTTGGTATGTGGGACCTTAAAAAATCTTGAATGGGAATAGGATGTGTCAGGGAGCTTCAGAGAAATCCTGGATTAGTCTACATACCACCACAGCTCTGGTGGCCAGTCTAGTGGTAAAAAACTGCCCTTCAACCTCAAAGGCACAAGGTTCAAATCTAACAGCAGCTCCACAGAAGGATAGGCAATCTCCTTCCATGCAATTAACTGTCTCTGAAAACCTGACAGAGGGTCGGCTATGGGTCAGTTCCAACTTGATGGTACACAACCACCACCACCATCAATGGTAATGAACCTTATGTCCTTCCATCTTCTCAAGAATTGTGGATCAGAGTTCTTTGTTTTCAATCAAATTCTTATTTTCAATATTGGAGAGAAAACAAAACACCGAAGAGCAGCTTAAAGACTTGTGCACTCCCTCTGCTGGCTCCGAATTTAAAGTAAATTCTTGATGGTTTTAGGAGCAAAGTTATTTTCCTGATACCTTAAACCCAAGAAGAAATATGATGTAAATTTTCCTTTAATAAGATTTTCAAAGAAATAAATTAAAAAATACATACTGAAAACTGCAAAAGGAATATCTGTTGGATTTATTATTTTTTTAAAAAAAAATCCATGTTCACCCTAGGAGAAAGCGAATGTGTATCATTTTTTTATTTGTTTGAGGGAAGGGGGTCACTTACTATCTCGGCCTTGTTCCCTATAAGTGTGCCCCACGTTTTCCCTCTGCCCAGGGTTTGCCTCCCTGTTATGGGGCTGAGGGAACTTCTAGGCACCAGGCACGGTGAGCATCCCAAAGATAAGCTGGCATCTTCACCATAAGCAATGACCTAGCAGTCCACAGAGGGAGCGCTAATGATACAGTGCTTAGAGCTCAAATGCTAACCAGAAAGTCAGCAGTCAACACACCATCAGCTCTCTGGAAACAGCTGTGGCCTCTACTTCTGCAAAGAGTCAGAGCCTTAGAAACTCGAGGAGGCTGTTCTACTCTGTCCTAGAGTCACTGAACTGGAATCAACTCACAGGAGTGGGTTGGGTTGGTTTGGTTTTTGCCCCAAAAGTGAATGGAATTACTAGAAGGACCACAAGCCCATCAGAGAAGTCAGATGGTTTCACTTTCTTAATGTTATCCTACAATAAGTAACCAATGCACTACAAAGAAAATGTCTAAAAATTAAAACCTAGCAAGAAAGTTTGGAGGTTTCTTCCCCCACTTGAAACTTACTCCACCTTATCTTACATTTGTGTTGTATTAGGAAGAAGTGTTGCATAACAACACCCTTTGGACACCAACTATTGTAGTTCTTTTTCCAACTAAGAAAACTGGGAAATGAAAGTTGTTTGACTAAGAAAAAAACTTATTAATATCCAACAATCTTCTTTGAAGAAATTGATGCTAATCTTCAAATTCATACAGCAAGGACCCAGAAATGACAAAACAATTGCACTGCCCCTGCAAACTCAATGTCATTTTCCCTTAAACAAACAAAAAAATTAAACCTGTCATCACAAATGCAAATCAAAACCACAATGAGTTAGCATTTTCTCTCCCTTAAATGTGACTGTTATTTGAAAAACCAAAAATAACAAGAGTGGCAAAGTTGTAGAGAAGTTGGAACCTCCATTCACTGGTAAGGCTGCAAAATGAAAGGTACAGCCACCTCTGAAAAAATGTGAAGGTTCCTCAAAAAGTTAAACATGGAATTATCATATTGTCACACAATTCCATTCCTACCATTTATAGCTAAAAGAACTGAAAGCAGACACTCAGATACTTGAACATCAAAGTCCTCTGGAGCATTAATCACAATATCCAAAGACAGAAATGACTTAAATGTCCCAAAATAAATTTATAAACAAAATATAGTAGTATGTAGTCACATAATGGCTTAGTCATATGTAAAGAGAAATAACATTCGGAAGATACATTCTACGGCACGGGTGGACCTTGAAAACCTTATGCTAAGTGAAGTAAGTCAGACAATGAAGTACAAATATGTATGACTCGTGTATGAAATGTCTAAAATATGGAAGTGCATGGACACCGAAGTTTCTTCATGGGTTCCAGTGGCTAAGAGAAGAGTGAAATGGATAGATATCACTTAAGAAGAACTAATTTTCTGTTAAGGGAGATGAAATATATTTGGAAATGAAAAATGTTGATGTGGCACTTCATGAAGTTAATTAATGCCACTGAAAGGAATCCGCACACAAAAAAAGTTAACAAGGGCAAATGTTCCACTGAGTAAAAAACATATTTCACTAACAGGAAATAATTAAATGGTTAGATAGTGT
This sequence comes from Elephantulus edwardii, assembly GCF_000299155.1. NCBI lineage: Eukaryota > Metazoa > Chordata > Mammalia > Macroscelidea > Macroscelididae > Elephantulus > Elephantulus edwardii. The sequence continues at coordinate 2,387,427 of NW_006399763.1, forward strand.
GTCTGGGAAATAATATAATCGCAAATGGGGGCTCTTGTCATAATTACTAGCTTAGGCACTTACTTAGAAAATTGTAACTCACAAAAGCTATGGACTAGCCCTGAAATGGTTAATTTCAAAAGACTGCTTATTATCATCTCTTTTATATGTAACTTCTACTTCCCAATACAAAGGACTTAAAAAATGCCTGGGGTTTGTGTCTCCAAATTAGAACATCACAGAAAATACAACAGTATAATGCCTATAAAAAGTGAGTAAGATAAGTTTAAGCTGAAGGAATGCATCTTTTTACCCACTGATGTCAAGTCAATTCTGACTCAGAGTGACACTTCATAAGTTTCTGAGGCTGTAAATCTTTACGGGAGTAAACAATCCATCTTTCTATACAGTAGCTTGTGGATTTGAACTACCAATCTGTTGGTTAACAGGTGCACGAATTATGCGGCCAGAATCTTTCTGGATGATTAATAATGTATGCATTAGGGCTACATAGTGTACACTTGACTTCACCTTCCTTTTAATGAAGGCCATTCTCAAGGTCAGGTTTCTCCGCTTACCAAGTTTTTCCTGACTTTCACAGTAGGAAGCATGACGCTTTGCAGGAAATCCCATATAGATCAGAGAACATTTCACACTTACATCAAAATAAATAAGGCTTAGACCACCACCATCAAATTATAGCTTCATGTATCTAAAAGACGCCATATATGACATCACCACAATCTTCAGTCATAACACTCCCTTTTAGTGCCAAGAGTCCCAAAATAAGGCCTTCTTCCTACAGTGAGAACATAGGATCCAAAAAATGGCTCCAAACATCAGGTACACTTCTCTGGTAGACAGAGTCCCTGCGTTTAAGGCTCCTAGACTGTACTTATCAATATGTTACAATTTACAGAAAAATGACAAAAGAAAAAGGCAGAAGTCACAGGGTGGGTAGTGCAGAATGAGGGTAAGAGAGAAACAGCTGCTTCAGCAAGGTGTGCTGGGAGTGCTGAAGGCTAGTGCAAAAGGAGAAACACAGCTCTTAAGTGTGAGCCAACCCGGGGGAGTAGAGTAGTGCAGAAGAGGGCAGATGAAGAGCTTGTAGCAATTGAGGCCAACAGAGCTGACTCGAACAGCTGTGAAACCACAATGGTTAGCAGTAGACACTCCAGAACAGAGGCAGCCTTGGCTTCTGCAGACACACTTTTAACTCCACCTCCGCTAGCCGTGTGATTCTAAGCCTGGTCTGTGTCCTCACCTGTGAAATGAGGTAGTTGCATTATCTTTTGGTCCTGAATTTTATGCAAGAAGCAATGCAGATGAGTCAGCATTATCAGGGCTCCACACCCACCCCACAAGGAACTCAGTCGAGCACCAGGCCCCAGAAGGCAGTCTTGGGTTTCAACATCAGTTCAGAGCAACAGGTGTGCTAGCGCTCAAGCCCAAGTCAGCCAGACTTTAAAAAGCCTAGCCTTCCTAAACAGACCCAAAGGACAGGACCAGGTTGGGGTGACCCTGCAGGTCCAAAAGAGCTGCTCAATGTAATCTGAAAATGGCTGTATTTGCTGCAAAACCATCTCCAAGTCAGAGTTCAACAGCAACCTTGCCACTTGCCAGTCACTTCTCTGCAGAGAGCTGGAGTATTGAGGAGAAAAGAATCACAAAGTAAAAAGGGCAAAGAGAATGGACAACAATTACAGGTTCTCAAAGCACAGATACACACATTTATTTTCTGTCTTAATTATAATGTGAACTCCTGTGAACTGGAATCTTATTTGCCTTTTGGCTACAATTACACATCTGAGGCCCAGCCAAACGCCCTGCACACAGTGTGCCTTCCTAAGTTATCTGCTGACTGAAATTGTACATGATGCAAATGGGTGAGGCAAGTTTTTTCTTTTCAATCTTTTACTTACTATATACCAGCTGTAACACTCACTGATGCTAACCACCTGTATATCCATAAGGAAAGCTCTGGTAGCTTAGTGGAAAGAAGTCACATTACCAACCGAAAGGCAAGCAATTTGAGTCAACCAGCTGCTCTGAAAGAAAAAGATGGACAGTCAATCTCCTGTGGGATTTTAGCTTCTGAAAGAAAACCTGCTGGAAGATCAGCTATACGTTGTTTCTGGCTTGATGGCAATGAACAACCACCACTCCATATATCCATGACCTCCAACTTCTACAGCAGCAAGAAGACAAAGTCGGTCTCTGAGTCCCCTCAATTAATGATGCAAGAAAAGGTGAGGCAGGAAAGAAGTGAAGAATTGGATCAAGGCTATTCCTCCCAGGCAAGATGAGCAGGTATGAAAATAAAATAAATCTTCAATCCTCTGGAGCTGTTGGAATCTAAGTCTGAAGAAGCTTTAGTGTGTGAGGAACCAACCAGACTGCACAGGCCCAAACAGTCTTATCTTTGCATTTTTACCTAGAACTCTTGATTATTAATCTCTGCTAAACTTTTTCCAGACCAGGTCTATGCCTTTGTAGAGGACAATGCCTCTTCCTTAATTTAAAAACAAAACAAAGCAAAAACTCTTGGAGGCTTTAAAGAAAGAATCACAAGTAAAGTTTCACTACAAGATGTTCTTCTATGGTGTCATCTTTCTTAAAATAGAATCCTCCTAAAATCTCCTAAAAATAAGTCTGCTGTAGTTTCATTTCATTTTCTATGAAGGAGATAAACATATCAAAACAAACACTTAGCTTCATTTTTTAAAAGTCTCTATGCTACATGGGGTTCACAGATCAAAGTCTAAAAAGGACCAATTTCTTCATTTCATAGGTCAATGACACAGCTTTGAAAAAGAGGAAAAACAGTCCCTCTAGTGCACTGCTGCTGTAGGAAGAGGAAGTAGATTAGCTGAGAATCACTGACGAAGACAGGACTGCCAAAGGAAATTACAAAACAGCCTTCTGGCAACATGGACCAAGCAGAAGAGATTCTTCAGAACAGACCATAACTGGCCATTTAATGAGTTACACTAAGACATGACCGAGGTCATTCACAAGGCACCATGCAACTATTATAACTGTAATTTTTGAAAGTTTAAAAGACTGTAGTAAAAATTTGCACAGTCCAGTATTTTGAAAAGAACTAGATGCATTGATCTAAAGAACTGAAACTATGAGGACATATATAACATTACGTAACAGCTTAGCTCTCGTCTCTTTCTGCTTTCAGAAGAAACCATAAGGGCAGACATTTAAAGCAAGACTGTCTCTTAAACGTATTATGTTTGGCTGTAGGAGCATCTTGTACCTGTAAAACTGGAGAGTCACTACATAAGTCTATAGTTGTCTAATGTGATAGTGTCTTGACCCATGGAAAATGCTAGTGTGGGCAGCAGGGGTAAGTGATAACCGGGAAGCATCCAAGAAAACTCTGGTAGAAAGTACAAGGTAGAAGGAATGAGTTCAATTATAAATTCAGTGCGAGTGAGCTTAATCTGAAAGAAAGGAAATGTAACCTTTTCCCTTCTTAACCGCATCTGATTATTCAATTCTACTTTAATACCTGAGGTAAGGGAACCTGTGAGATAGCTATCACCTTTCTCCATGGCATAATACATAGCTGATCTGATCAACCAAAAAAACCCATGGGCGTGGAGTGCTTTCAGCTCACAGCAACAGAGCACACCTGCCCCACAGAAGTACCTCGGCTTATTATGGACAGGTCCTGCCATAGCTTTCTCCCTTGGAGGGCTAGTACAACCAAAGCCTCACTTTTAGTTAACAACTGAGGGCTTTAACCACTGTTCCAGCCCCTCAACCTCCCTACACATCTGATACATCTCTAAGTTTACTAAATCTTCCATCTATTAAAATGCTACACTTCTCAGGAGCTTTGGTGGCCTAGCAGCAAGAAGCTGCACTGCAATCCCAGAGGCATGCAGTTCGAGGCACAGGCTGCTCCACATAAGAAAGAGAGGCAATCTCCTCCCATGTGATTAACTCCCTTTGAAAACCCACCAGAAGGTCAACTACGGGTTGGTTCCAACTCGATGGTACACAACACAATACTAGCTTTACTCTCAATAATCAATAGGAGGAAATAACTCAGCTGTCTATCAGTGTATAAAATGCTTTATTTCTTGATGCAGCTCCTGAGCACCTAGACTGGCATGCACTGGACAGTTTTACAAACACAATATATTTGGCCTCTATTTATATATTTTTAGATTGAGAAGAAAGAAACTTTTCCGGGAAGCAAACTCTACTCATGTAAGGTAACTCATTTTTTAGTTAAAGATCTTTCAAAAGTCTCAATTGAAAGTGAGAAAATAATGTAATAATGGGTAATGCCCTCTAGAATGTGAGACTCTAATTCCCTCTGTACCAGCTAGTTGTATAATCTTAAATCACTAATCTGTAGGAATTAAGTTCTTTACCTATGAAGTAAGGAGGTGGTTAGATCAGCAACCCTCATCTTTACTGTGTAGTGGAATGATCTGAAACTTAAAAACAAAAACAATGCTATGTCTGTAGCCTAATCTAATCTGATTTTCTGGATACTGAACTCCCTCCCTTTATTATGAAAACTCCCTGGGTGATTCTAATGTAAGACCAGACCTGAGAACCACTGTTCTGGGTTCTGATCTCCAAGCCCGCTTCCCTAGTTCTTTCATTCTATGATCCTGGGGTGATAATTCTGCTTACAGAAGGATCTTACAACGCATTGGTGAACAGCTGCAAAAGAAGTAATGCCTACACCTGTGTATTGTGTCCTGTACGCACACATGACTTAAGTTTACCTGGAATCTAGACTGTTTCAGAAATTAAAGCCTTAATGCAACCTCAGAATGAAAGGAGCATGACTTAAATGCACATGCATTGTTTCCAAAATGACTAATCACTTGGACGCATGGAAATGGGTCACAATTAGCTCTTGACCTCTCCCTTTCCCTCTTCTTACACCCCCACTAAACCAAAGCAAAAAAAAAAGTCTTGCTATTAGTCATAATCAGAATATGAAACCAGTGCCAGTTTCAAAGGCTCTTTTCCACCATCAAAGATTTGGAAGTTCCTGCATGGCTGCATCTTTTGAGGAAGGTCATCTTACAAAAACTCTTGAACCAAATTACATCGCTACAGTCTTCAAGGATTAGTTGTCATACGATATTGAGAAAAGGAAATAGGGTAAAATTCTAACCCTTTCAAGATCAAGTTATTCTCTCCTTTGAATATTATTTTGGTTGAAAGAGTGTAAGGAATTCTGAACAGCAGGGATAAGATTTATTTTATATATATTTGATATAATTTATCAAAATTGTAGTGGGGTTAGTGGCATGAGGATTCCCCACTCTCCATTTCACAGAGGTATGCAGACCAGAAACACCAGAAGTCAGAAAGCAGCCTCCCACTAGATTCCAGAAACAGTTAAAGTGAAAACAAAAATAATCAAATGGGTGGCCTATATTAAACATATATTTCAATTTATAGTATTTCAAAAAGGTTTTTAAGAAAGAGGAGAGTACATGCAAGGAATAATGAAACAACATATAATCACAGTTATGATTAGTCCCAAATCTCTTATAAATCCTACAAGCTATCTGACAATAAATCTTAACTAAAGAAAGAAAGTCTCAACTAAAGACCACTTTTCAAGAAGCCTCAGTGGAATAGTACATTAAGTGTTAGGCTGCTAAGGTCTGTGGTTCAAATCCATCAGACGCCCCAAGAGGAGATAGAGTATTTTCCTGTATAGACCTGCAGCCTCAAAAACCCTAACAGAGAATCTCCATGAATAAGAATCAGCGTGATGGCAGTGGGTCTGGCTGAGTTTAGAGATGCCAGTTTCTAATGAAAAAAGTCTAAATATGCAAATGCTATTAAAGTTATCTTAAACACAACAGAATAAAATGTTATTCTTATAATCTTAAAAATTATATAAAAGTGACAATTATCAGTATGCTAACTTTATGGAAAGTTAGCTAAACTTTTAGCAGATTCTCTGGACATGCAGGACTAAATTTGAAAGGGGGGATTTCAAAAATATTCCAGACTTACAAATTCATCTTAAATGATATATACACACCCTCTCTTGACACTGTATATTGAAATTAACCCCTGCCAAAGAGTTGGGAAAACAACTTTTAAAAGGTATCATGTTAGCTCTACTTTGATAGGAGCTAATTTGCATTCTTTCTGTAAAGTAAAAAACTTAAATCAAATATGAGATTTATAATGTATTAGGTATAAAAAGAAATTATTCTAATTTGTGGAAAAATACAGAAACACATATGTACTTTTTAAGGTATCCAAACATGGTCTTTGCAGGAGCAACAAGCAAAGAAAGTAGATACTTTGTATCTAAGGTTTGTTCCCTTGAAGATAAAATGTTCAGTGCACTGAATTCTTTAGTCTTCTTTAAGACATTTCAATCTATTTCCCCACCAAGTTAAATCTATTCTTGTTCTAGACACTGCACTGCAGTCCCAAAATTGTATGGTTCAAATCCACCACCTGCTCCACAAAAGAAGGATGGGTAATCTCCTACCATATAATTAACTGCCACTGCAAACCTGCTGGAGGTCAACCAAGAGTCAGTTCCTACAGCACAGATCAACAATAGAACCCATTAGGGGAGCTCTCATAACCATATGTGTAAGAAACTGCACTGCCAATACACAAGGCATGGTTTCAATTCATCAGCTGCTCTTCAAGAAAGGTGGACAACATCTCTTCCCCTCCCCCTTGATTTTACTGCCAGTGAAAAGCTGAAAAGCTGTCAGAGGGTTCTACTTGACAGCAATAAGCTGGTTTTTGGTTGCTGAATGGAACCAGGAATGCACAGAGCTCCTCTAACATAATGAAGGGCCAGAAGGAGGAAACAACTGCCCCTTTAAAAAAAAAAAAAGAAATGCATCACATATAGTAAAATGCTGATAAGTGATGTCTATCAAGAATGATGAAGAGCTGTCTTCTACCCGGTAGTGAATGACACACTCCTATCTTGGAAGAAGGAGCCAGGAAGGGTGGGGTGCTCAGAAAGAGCAAAAAGCTGGGTATCAGCAGCCCCGCAGGGGCAGAAGAGTTAATCTCTTAGGATGCCCAACTGCAGGAAGTCATTACATCATAGGTCTTTCCACACCTCTCTCCCTACCACGTGTCTGGTGCCCCAAGAGGCTGAAAAGGAACAGCAGAGTCTTTCTTAGGGTTCACTTACAGGTAGAAGCCAAGCCCTGACACCAACCTCCCTCCGTCTGATCTAGGTAAAGCAGAGGCCCTCAGGCATCCACACCTGGACACAGGCACACAGCGCCAGCATCAGGCCTCTGCAGGATCAGCAGGTGCGCCACTCTGCGCAGAAGTGGCTGGGCTGGCTCTTTCCAGGACCCATAACGCTTGGGGAGACTTCCTGCAAGCTTCCTACGCTGTCATCCCTGAGGAGCGACGGTGTTCACACAAACTAAGACAGGGTGCTTGGTCAGAGAAAGGTTTGCAACCGCTGTTGTTCCTAATGGGATCTATGTGCCTGGTGAAGTTCACACACAAACTTGGTCCCAAAGGTTCTCAAGTAGTCATTTGAGTCCACGCAGCATGCTTTTAAGAGCCACTGGAAATCATACATCCCACTGCAACTCCGCAGAGGTAGCCTCCAACTCTGCTCCTTAGCTCTACACCCCATTCACAGCATCGGAGCAGCCCCCACTACCTATCTCCACCGGACCTACCTCCTCTGCGCTGCCCTGGAGTACAGGAGATGCACTCTTATCTGTTTGTCCTTCTCACCTGGCTATCCCCAACGCTTTCCCAAGAGCCTCCTTCCCTCCCTCCACTGCCGTCCCCATGTAACCGTCTTTCAGGAGTCACAAAGAGAACCTCAAAGCCTCTTAGCAGAAGCTCCCACTGCCAGCCCCTCTCCCCAGCGCCCGGAGGCGCGCTCGGAAGAACCCGAGGCTCGTCTCGCGCTGCGCACGCAGAAGGCCCTGCGAGTTCCGCCCGGGGTGGGTACGCACCTTCCAGCCCGCAGAGCTGTTGCTGTCGCCCTTATCCTTGAAGTAGGGCACACAGCGCACCATCCACTCATAGATCTGGGATAGGGTGAGGCGTTTGTCAGGAGAGCTCTCGATGGCGCGGGTGATCAGGTCAGCGTAAGACAGGTTTCCCCAAGCGTTCCGGCGCGACGGACATTTCCTCGGTTGCCCAGAGCCCCCAGCCGCCCCCGGCTGCGGCGGTGGCAACGGCTGCTGAGCCTGCAGCGGTGTCTGCGTTCCTCCGCTCAGCGCACCCGCCAAGGGGGCTTGCCCGGATCCGGGGTCCTGCGCTCCCGGAGCCAGAAGCCTGGCTGAGTCTTCAAGGAGCAGCCCCGAGCCCAACGTGCAGCTCCCACCGCCGCCGATCGCCATGGCTGAGCCTGCCCCACCGGCGCCGCTGTCCTCGTCGTCTTCATCGTCCTCCTCCTCGGGGATCATGGAGTCAGCGGCCACCTCCCCCGAGGGCTTGGCTGGGCTTGCTTGGAGCTCCGGCCTCTGCAGGGGCCATGTACAGGAGCGCGGCCGGCTCTGAGGCTCGAACTCAGGGTCCAGCTCTACTTCCAGCGGCGAGAGCGGGGTCGGAGAGACGGGGGTCTCTGCCATCTTCGCCGCCCGCCCGCCCGCGGCTCGGGCTCTCTCGATCTCCCCTTCTCTCCCGGGCAGGGTGCGGCGGGGGAGGGAATGCGGGCGCCGCGAAGGCTCGGGCTCCCAAGCAGCGCTGCCGCCGCCGCTGCCGCCTGGGGAAGCACGAGAGAAGAATTGGTTATCCCGGGCTGGAGCTCAGTCCTTGCCCGTCGCCGCCGCCTCTGGCACCGCACCGCGCCCGCCCAGCAGGAGCAGGCGAACCTGGAGACGTGCGTCCCGCGAACCTGGCGCAGCAGACACCGCCCCCTGGCCAGGCCACGGAAGAGGCGAGAGCGAATCGACGGGCTGGCACGGGGCAGCCCCCTCCCCCCGCCGCCGCCGCCGCCAGATCTGCAGGTCTCTCGCGGGCTAGGTGGTGGGGCGGGGAGGAGGGGGCGGGCGCGGGGGAGGGGCGCGCGCCGCGCCTTTAAAGTGGGCAGCGGTCGTCGCTGGCGCAGCCCGTCGCGGTCGCAGCCCTGGCCCGGGCGAGCGTGCGTTTGTTTATGTTTCGCTCGGCCCCGTTCAAGTGCCTCCCCGCGGTAGCGCCGCCAAAGTCTGTGGTGTCTCGGGCTCTACTCCCCTTCCCCAGTCTGGCCACCCCGCCGCCCCCCTGTTGTACCCCGCCTGGTGGAGGGGCCTAAACATAGAATCGGCGCGACTGGCTCCTTTCTGCCCCTTAAGAGTCGGAGCTCCACGGGCCCTTGTCATTTGGGGGGAGGGAAGGAGAAAGAGGACAAGAAGCACAGCGAGTGTTTGCAATGGGTCGAACCGGGCAGGGACCACCGCTCTGAGGTTTGTGCGGTTTAATTTCCCCGTGGACGTCGTGCTCCCCGCCCCTCTCCACCCCCCCACCCCCCAGGAAAGAAAAGGGAGGGGGCAAATCGGTGCATAAATCTTCCAACAGGTCGGGAAGCGCCAAGTCTACTGGGCTTCAAGAAAACCCGGACCAGCCCGTTCATCACCTCCTTGCTCCCGCTGCTGCCATCTTGACAGTTTTTCTCCCTTCACTCAAGTCTTAAAAACACTAGCGGGAGAGCAGGGGGCCCGCACACACTGAGTCACAGAGAGGGAAAAGGGAAGCGCCTGGCCCAGCTCGGAAGCAGATCCGGAGTCACCGGGAAGGTGGTGGCCGCCCCGCTGCACAGCTCCGGCGCCTACCTCGGTTCCTTCCCTTCAGGGATGAGGCAGGAGGACGCACAATCCCGCGCGGGCCTGGGGCACGGCGAGGAGGGGGCGCGCAGCCTCGGCAAAAGGGAAACGCTCTGGCCGCTGGCGCCGCAGCCCGCCCGAGGAGCCGCCTGTCAGCCTGCGCGCCGCCGCCTTCCACATTCCTCCTCCTCCTTTCACCAAGCAGGGCGGCCGCGGCAGCAGCACAAAGTTATAGACACACGCAGGGAGCCTCAACCTAAGCTGACGGCGGGCGGGCGGATCCCCGCCCAGGGGGAGGGCTGGGGCGACGGGCCGGGGTGT
>NW_006399763.1:2397584-2421855 GCF_000299155.1 Elephantulus edwardii
CCGGGCGCGCGCCGCGGGCCGGGGCACCGCAGGCTCCCTCTGGTGTCCCCTCGCTGGCGTCCCTCCTGGACCCTCGCTCCCTCTCCAAGAGCAGAACCCCAAACGTCCAGGGACCGCAGTTGAGAGATCTCAGCTCGGAGCAGGGCACCACGGGCTCTGGGCCCATCCTGGTGTCTGGTTCCCTATTAGAACCGGACACCAAGTAACATGCGAGATAAGATGTTGACCGCAGATGCAAGGCTACTTCGGCGTGGAAATACTGGCAAGCGATGATGTTGGTGCCTACTACACTTTGATAAACTTGATGCCCTCAGATTGGATCAGGAACCAATAGGTTTTCACTAAGCCTTACCTTGGGCACTTTACTACAATCATTTCACTTTTACTGAATTTCCTAACAAACGAAGAACTAGAATTGACTCAGATGAAAAATGCAATTCTACTGCACTTCTGAGCGCAACAGTAGATTCTGAATAGTGTATGTGAAATGTCTTGGTTTTAATAACGTAAAAATAGCTACTCTTTTAAATGTTCTGGGTGAGGTGGGTTATTTTTACTTTAAAAAGATAGTCATTTAGGTTTATAAAAACATCTCCACAAGACCCTAATACCTTATGAATGCGCTACAGGAAACAGGCATAAAAAAGGTCTATCTGCATCGGTTCATAAATACCTTTTTTGTTCTTATATAAAATCCTCCTAAATCACTGGAGATTATTTTAAAGACTAGATTGGAGCTCCACAACAACCCAATACATAAAAAGGGCCAATCCAGTGTACGCCAGAGTCCGCCCATTGGGGTAACTCCTGGCTCCAGGCTTTGCGCAGGGCCCGTCACTCAAGTGACGCGCGGCCCCGCCCCTGTACCAAGCTAGTTCGACGCGTACAAACAGATGATGTCATTGTATCCCCACGCGCGTGACCCAAGAGCTCTGCGCTGCGCCGCCATTCGCTGCGCCGCTTACCCGTCAAGCCACGTAGCGCGCTGACTGGCCACGGCCAGCAATCTCCAGGCCCCAGACGCCCCTCTCCGCCCCCCGCCCCCGCCCCCCTAGCAAATAATAAACAATCGAGTAAAATTTTAAGGCTGGCAGCAGGGGTAGGAGAAGAGGAGAAAGAAAGAGCCTGAAGCCAAGTCTTCGAGTGCAGTTGGAGGAAGAGTTAAGAGGGGGTGGGTGTGCGTGGTCGTGGGAGCAGAGTTGGGAGGAGAGGAGGGAGCCGATCTGGGGCGACGGGTCCCACTGCGGTGTGGAGTCACTGGGGGTGGAAAGTTGGAGCGCATTGGATGTGTGCGTCTGTAAGTACAGGGGGCGCTAGGGCCCTGGAGCTCCTGGGCGATGGGCTGCCCGCGGCCTACGGAGGGGGAGGAGACCGAGCGCTACAGGGGCGGCGCGGGCGGAGTCGGCCGACACGTGCGGGAGGGCGGCGGGCGCGCGCCTCACTGGCTTAGCCTTGGGCGCGCGGCCTCGTCAGGCGCGCGCGCTTGTTTACCAGCGCACGTGGGTGTTATTTTTAAATGGAATGTTGTGTTGGCTGCGCGGCGGAGTGGCGGGCGCGTGGGGCTGTCTGTGCCGAATAGGGGACTCGGCGGGGCCAGCTCTCCAGGCCGCGAAGCTGTTGCCCGTTTTGCATTTCCAGCGAAGCTAGAGGCCTGCGTTGGAGAGCCTGGCACTGAGTTCCGCGTGCTGCCCAGGCAGCCGCGGAGACGACGTGCTCACGCCGCGGCACATGCATTTGGGGTGACTGAGCTGCCGCATTCACATTTTGGAAACAAAGCCCACTCCTTTAAAGGCTTTGTGCTTGAGGCCGCACCAAACACGGTACTGAGCGGTTAATGGTTCCTGGGAGCAGATCTTGCTTGCACAATTACTGCCTAGTGCATACACTCGTGTGTCCTGGGGAACCCTGAACCCTACGTGGCCTGTACCCTCACTTCCTTGTTCCTACTATTCCCAGTGCACATGTGCTCATACCGTGGACATATGACTGCGTACTTTCTAATGTGCACCTGGATACTTCCCAGGAATAAGGCTCAGAGGTAGCAACTGTGAGGCTCAGCTCTCCTTGTGGGATGCATCCAAAGGCATGATCTGCATTTGGTTTATGGCCTATTAGTGTGAACTGTGATATGCAACCCTACATGAGGTGATCTTCAGTTCAGAACATATTACCTAGTGTCTCGATTTTGCTTTGCAGAAAGAATCAGGAGGTTAGACTATCCACGATTTTGCACCAGTGATACAGCATAAAATCCAAGTTATGTTCAGATGCTTGTTTAAAATTGTTAATGCACTAAAAGAAACCCACACTTTATCGTCTTCAAATCAGAGCAATCCTTTGCCAGCAGAATACAAGTCTGCAAAAGAATGTGTTTACACTGGCCAGGCTTTCGGCATTCGACTTTCACTGTAAACATGTTGAGTGCCCATTTATAGAATGCATATCCCAAGGATGTTTTTTAAATGAAAGATTCCATAGATAGAACATGTTTATGTATTGAGTGTGTTATAACCCCATAGTGGTGGGTGGGAGCCAGAACATGACAGTCAGCCATTTCCCTCAAAGAGCTTACAGTCTTGGTTGGAAGGATAAACATTTTCTAAGTTAAATATTTCACAGGTGTTAAAGCAGTATAAGGCAGCGCAAGAGATCATATGTTGGGTAAGTTGTGAATGAGAATCAAAACTTCAAACAATGACTAATAAACACTGAGCTTTATTAAATATTACTGTTTTGTTGTGATTTTAATGCAAGTTTATATAAAAATTGGATTTCCATTCATTCATTGTTGCATTTTACTCCCTGCCCACCCTCACCCCTAGTCCACTTTTCTCTTTGCAAAAAATTCTTTCATTGTTGTACAGTTCCCCCACATCAGTCCACTTAACTATGCAGCTCTTATTCTAGACTGTTGGCATGCAAATAATCCCTAATAATATATTCCTTTTAAGCAGTTCTTTCCCTCATCTGTTTCAATGCCGTGTACATTATTTATCCCTTCTTTTCTTAGTCTCCCCAACCCCAATTTCAGTCCTGTTTTATAACAATGGCATTATGCACTGTTTGTCTTTTTGTGACTGAGATATTTCACTCAGCATAATGTCCTCCAGGGTCACCCATATTTTATAATATTTCCTTAGTTCCTTGTTTTTCAATGCTGCATAGTATTCCATTGTATGAATATACCACAGCTTCTCTATTCATTCGTTGATGAGCTCTTAGGTTGTTTCCATCTCTTTGCTATTGTAAACAATGCAATGATGAACTTGGGTGTGCATGTATCTGCTTGGGTAGCAGTTCTGGTTTCTTTAGAGTATATTCCCAGTAGTAGAGTTGCTGGATCAAATGGTATTTCTATTTCCAACTTTCTGAGAAAGGGCCATACTGCCTTCCAGAGTGGTTGCACCATTTTACACTCCCACCAACAGTGAATAAAGGTTTTGCTGCTCTGTTGAATTTTGCTATTGTTACTAGGGTAAGATGATATCTCATAGTTGTTTTAATTTGCATCTCTCTTCGACCTAGGAATTTTAAACATTTCTTCATGTGTTTGTTCGCTATCTGAATGTCTTCTTTGGTGAAGTGCACTGAGCTTTTTAAAAAAATTTTTTTAAATTTTTATTAAATTTTATTAATCTTAATGAACATGGACAGAGATTTTGGTGCCTCACCTAAAGATTTTGCACTTGTGCTTTTTTCCCAGTGAGCAAAACTTTTAGGATGTTTATATCTTTTCTAAAAGGATTGTTTCTTGGCCTGAAATCACCTTCATTTTGCTTTTCAGTTGTAGGTCTCCTTAGTTCTTTTTCTTCCTTTTTCTTTAAGCTAAATTTTCACTTTGGGAATGCTCAGTAAGTTAGGGTTGTTGTTTGAAGAAGAAATAAAGGTGAATACCAGCATTACCTTTGAGGTAAAATTTCTGGTGGAAACCTTCCTCACTTTTTATTGATTAAATATCTCTCTACAGTTTGAGGTGATCAGTGGGGAAACAACAGTTTAACCTATTTTGCCAGAATAAGCTGAGTAAGTTCGCCATCACAGACACCTAGCTGTGAAGGTTGGTGGCAGATGCCAGGACCTCCCTCAGAGAACATTGCCAACACATCACAGCTCTTGCTCCACTCATGTTCTTCTTAGACTTAGGTCAGTTAGATCTTGCCTCTGACTCCAGAGCCCAGAGTGTCGGCCTAAACATAGTTCCTCTGGAGAAGTGCTCTTTTTCCTGTTGGATCAGCACCTTTGTTCATCTTAAAAACAAATGGAAGAAACACAAATATAATACAAGCGTTTTAACAAGCGTATGATTCAACAGAAAGATTCAACTCCAACACTCAGGTCTGAGCACACTCCCCATCCTTTTCCTGATGTCCTCATTAGTCCCTTCAGCTGCCATATGGAACGCTTACTGTATTTACTGAACACTTAATACCAAAGTTGACATCTACCACCAGCTCTGAGGAAGAAAAATGGGCAATTTCTCCTTCATAACTTTGGAAACCCAATGGAGGGTCAGCTTTGAGTCAGTTAAAATTCTATAGGAATCAGGGGACTTTTAGTAGGATTGAGTTAAATGAGATTATGAACCAAACATATTTAAGATTAGAATATCCTGGGTAAGGGATGCTTTTAAAAATAGTGATGCCCAGGCTCCGTCTAGGATTGAATAAATTAGGATCTCTGGGGGTGGGGCCAGGAAAATTAATGCAGTGAGGTTGTAACATTGAGTTCCTGAGCTGCCTTCTGCACTGCAGTGTTTGTCTTCAGCTATGAATTGACTAGAGTGTTGTGCCGCTAACTAAAAATTGGTCCCTGTGGTTCCTTCTGCACAGAAAGATGAACTATCTCCTCTATTAAAATTTGTGTTATGTACTACTGAGCTGGAACCAATTCATAGATGACCTTCCGGCAGGTTTTAAGAGGCACAGGAGGAGATTGCCCATTTTACTCCCGTGGAGCAGCTGGTAGAGTTAAACCAAGTGCCTTTGGGTTGGCAGTGCAGCCCGTTACTGCTGTGCCACCAAAGCAGCCTCAGAAACCTGACATTTGATCGCTGTTGAGTCCGAGTCTGCTTGCGTGTAGTGGGTTTGAGTGTTTTAGTCAGAATGATGACAAAGCCATTAACTGACTACAACACACTCTGTTGTATAGAACAATCTATTCGTCTTCATTTATGGGGATTTGTTCCCACCCGGGGAGCCCTGGCTGCTCAGTCACAGTGAGAAGATTGCCCCTCTGCCTCCTGCAGAACCACTGATAGATGCCTACTGCCTCTCAGCCTGTGAGTTACCAGCACAGCTCATTATGGATTGTGCCACGGAGCTCCCCTAACTGTTGTTTGTTGTTGTTATGTGCCATCGAGTCGCTTGCGACTAATAGTGACCCTATGTACAATAGCCCTAAACTCTGCTCTGTCCTGTGCCATCCGCACTGTCTCTGACACTCCCATCCCAATTATCCCAGTCACTGAATCAATCCACCTCATAGAGGGCCTTCCCCTCCTGCGCTGTCCCTCCACCCTCCCAAGCATGATGTCCCTCTCTAAGGACCAGTCTCTCCTCACAACATGTCCAAAGTAAGTTAGACGGAGCCTCACAATCCTTGCCTCCAAGGAGCCACCTAGTTTAACCCTTTCCAGGACAAATCTGTTTGTTTTCCTAGCAGTCCATGGTATTCTCAATACTCTTCTCCAGCACCACAGCTCAAAGGCATCAATTCTCCTTCTATCCTCCTTGGTCATTGTCCAACTCTCTGATGCATAACTACAGCCAAGAAAACCTTATGGAGCCTTTCTGCTCTGTGCCAGAATTGACTCAGCAGCACCAGGTAGGAAGTCACACTGTGAGTAGCTGGCCTCAATTTTTAATTGCAGTGCCTCACTTTATGGTGCATACTCCTTTAGTTCCCAGCTTCCTAAAGTGGCCATTTGGTGGAAAGAAATTGGTATGGAACCAGACAAGCAAACATAACCTCACGTGTTTTACCAACTTGTCCAAAACTGGCCATTGTCTAGTCAGGTCTGCCTCCACAGAACTGGGGTTTTGATGCTTCTTAGTGTTTTTGAATGCATAAGGTTAGAATCCACCACTACTCCATGGGAGAAAGGTGGACCATATTCTGTGAAGTCTATAGTCTTGGATTTCTCATTGGATGGAGGGTCAGCTATGAGTTGGTTCCAGCTCTATAGCACATAACAAGAAGAACAGTGCTTTTAAAGTTTTAAAATCTTCTTTCAACATTTCACCTAAGAGCTAGCTCCTTAAATCTGCTTGAAAATTATAGTTGATAAGACTGGCACCATTCTTACATGGCAGCAATTAACTGGCATGCTTTCTCCAGTTCATCTTTTCATCCCCAAGCCCTCTTCCCTCATTATGCCCCTGGCAGATCTGGGCATTTGACTTAAGCCATTTCACTTGTTCTCTAGAGTGGCAAGTTAAAGCAGGCACATTCCAGGTCATGGGCAAATGTGCACACTGCACTGTCTCTTCTCAAGTCTTTGTTCAGTGAACTAAATTGGTAACCTAAAAGGGGTCACTGGAAGAGTGTTTACACAGAATTCTGCAAAGTCTTAATAACAGGTCTCCTCATTTCCACACTTTGTCTGCACTTCACGGCTCCTAGTCTACTCCACTACTGTCTCACATGTTCTGAGGAGGAATATTTGTTTTGAATAGAAAGTGAAAAGATTGAAAACATTTGAGACATTCTTCCTGAACTCTTCTCACCAATTAATTATGCATTATATAATCTTGTCTCCTCAATTTGACCTGTGGAGTAGACACCTAGAACAAGGCTTTATTATTATTATTAATGAATTGTAGAGCTGGCAATAAATTAAGGAACCACAAAGGCCAAAGTCAGAGTTAAGGTGGGGCCCTGGAAAGTGAGCAAGCTCCTAGAAAATCTGCCAAATAATAATGTCCTGGGGTTTCTGTTTTGATGGGTGTTTGGAGTTAATTTGACAGAAAATAAAGCCCCGGACTATCCAAAATGAATAATGATAATTTTCTGCGTAAAACTGGAACTCCAAAGGACTAAAGGATGAATGTGAAGTTGACCTACTATGCAGATGAGGACTCCAAGGGGGGAAAATTGCCTGTCTTGTTCCTGGGATTAATTGGAGGATTGAAGACAGATCTGTAAGTCTTCCTGGAAAACTCATAACCACAGTATGGTCTGCATGTACAGTTAAGAACCAAATTAATGACACTGTGTAATTCAAAAGAACATCATGAGGAGAAGTCGGTGTAGTCCTTGATTTGTGGTGCTTTGAAGAACTGACAGCAAACACAATTCCTCTCCATAGGAAGATCTCAAACCTAGGCTCCAAAGAATTCCCATAAATAAGGTCTCACAATATGAAAGCACAGAAGAAAGAAAAAGGACACAAAAGTCAGACATGCAAAAGCTTAGAAGAATCAGACTCAGACTAAAAAATAAGTATGTTCAACATATTTCAGGAATTAAAGAAGCATTTCTTCTTTCTATTTATTTATTGATTGATTGTTGTTATTCTTTACCTGACTAGATTTTAGGTCCTCGGAGACAGAAAGTAGGCCAAATACCTTGTAGATTGATGATTCTTTGACAAATGAAGGAAATACTCCTAAATTGAAAGCTAGCAGTCAAAGTAAGTTTTCATTTCAAAAATCCTGTTGTAAGTTCCAGCAGATCACTTGTAAGGTCAAGGAAGACATGAAGAAAGAATTAGTAACAGATGCATTGGCTTTTTAAAAATGATCCATCTACCCTCTTTCTCATCTTTGGAAAACTTGTGAAGTGAGCTTTTATAAGTCTGTGGCTTCTTGTTAGAAAAGCTATTTAAAATTTCTTGTAGTTAAAATCTTCAAAACCAAATTGCTTTAAAATATTGATGTGGTACATGAAGAAATCAAGGCCTGATGGATGGAATCATTCACTTCTTTTCAGGATGAATTGTGTCTCCCTGATAAAATTTGGCATGTCCACTAACAAGTTTTCTCAATTAATTCAGAACTTAACCCCACAGGGTATAATTTGAGGCTGCAGGAATATAAATCTGACCATTCATTGGCTCTCCTACCTCTACTGCCTAAAATGGGATAAATCTATGAAACAGCAAAACTACAAAGGAAAGATTGAAGATGAAGTAATTGAAAATACTGTGGGTTTCAGAACTAAAGTATGCCTAAGCCAAGCCATGGTATTTTCAGTCACTTCATATATGTGTGAAAGCTGGACAATGAATAAGGAAAGAATAAGAAAAATTGATGCCTTTGAATTATGCACTTGGTAAAGAATATTGAATATATAATGAACTGACAAAATAACAAGTCTTATCATGGAAAAAGTACAACCAGAGTGTTCCTTACAAGTCTCATAGATTTTGGGTATATTATCAGGAGAGGTTAGTCCCTGAAGAAGGACATCTTGCTTGGTAAAATCGAGGGTCAGCAACATGGTTGGGCATGAACATGCAAGTAAGATGTGTTAGTCAGTCTACACAGGGATTAGGTAGTATCACCATCCCATCAAGTTTAAATTGAACGGGTTCAAGAGCAGAATTTGGGAATCTTACTACCAACCATAAAGAAGAAACAGAAAATGCAGTGTGAGTTCTTTAGTGCCTGAAATCTTGCACCAGTGGGACCTACAGGAGAGCAATCTATGGAGAGAGAGCCAAGGGCCTTTGCCTAAGCTTGCTGGAAGGTTGGGGAGAGGAAGGAGGAGATGCCCTCGTGGGCAGAACCAAGGCAGCTTTGTAACATTGGCCGAGAGCCACAAGGTGGAGGCTTGCGGGACTCTGAGCACACTTAAGAGGCTGTCCTGACTGAGAAATTGTATCCTATTGTTAACATGAGTTGTAACCTGTTAACTTTCCTAATAAGCCCTATAATCATGAGTATGGTTCTATGAGGTCTGAGTAGCTGCTGCCATGGATTTTGGATCTAGCAGAACAGTAGCACTGATACTGAAATTAGAAGTAGGTATGAGCGTGTGAGGGACATGTCTGACCTCATGAGAATTGGTGTTGTGTTATGGATGTTGTTAATAAGGACAGTTCTCTCGTGGAGTTAGTAGAAGTTAGATATGGTTGTCCTTATGCTGTCCCCAATCTTTTCACAAAATCCAAATGAGAGTTCTACTCCACCCCATAGTCAATATGAATTAGGATTGATGGCAACAAGCTTTGGAATATAATCTTAGAAGCCCTGGTGGCTTAGAGGTTAAGTATTTACCTGCTAACTGAAAGGTCAGCAATTCAAACCCATTGGCTACTCTGTGGGAGAAAAGACCTGGCTGGCCAAGTCAATAAAGGTAACAGTTTTGGGACTCCAATGAGAGTTCTGCTCCACCTTGTAACAACGGTCCCTATGAATCAGAATTGACTCAACATCTATGGGTTGGATTCGGTTTCTTTAATGTAATCTTGGTCCTAATAAACAATACCGGAGAATCCTGAGTGAAAATATGGAAAAGAACATATTATAGTAGCATTACCAAATTAATTCTGTTTCTAACCAGAAAAACCCTTCTTTTCTGAAAGATGCTTGTTTCTGCTGCATTAGCATTGTTGCAGGGCAAGTACTCTTCTCTAAGAGCTTGCTTGTAGCTTGTAGAGGGAGCAGAGGGGTGAGGATAGATAGGGGCAAAACCACAGGGTTGCACAGTTTGTTGGGTGGAGGGAGAGGGTGAAGGAAATGGGAAGGATCTTGCAGAGACCCGAAAAGATTGAGTAATGATAAGCAGGGCCAGTAGTGATTGATTTTATAAAACATAATGCATCGGAATGATCGTATGAAACACAATATGAAAGAAGACTGTGAAACACAATGTGTATGAACTGTGTGAGGAAGTAAATATAAAATAATAAAAAGAAGATATCTTTTTTTTTACCTGAAACTAGGTGTGGGCTCTTTTATACTTTCTTGTGACTTATGATTTAGTATGTTGTTGCTGTTGTTAGGTGTCACTGAGTAAAATACAATGACCCTGTGAACAACCAACCTGAACTCTGTCCTATCCTGTGCCATCCTCCTCATCTCTGACACACTAGAGCCTGTTGCTGAAGTCAACATGTCAGTCCATCTCATTGGGGGTCTTCCTCTCCTTCTCTGACCCTGCATCTTTCCAAGGAATAGACTCACCTAGATCCATGTCCATAAGTATGAAAAATGAGGCTTCACAATCTTTGTTTCCAAGGAGCACTCTGCACTTTTCCCAAGACATATCTATTTGTTCTTTTGGCAGTTGATGGGATATCCGGCACTCTTCTCCAGCCCCCCCAACTCTAAGACATACATTCTTTTTCTATGATCCTTATTCGTTATCCAGCTCTCTGATGCACTGTAGGTGACTGAGAAGATCATGGCCTGAATCATGTACACCTTAGTCTTCAAAGAGACATCATTGTTCCTCAGAATTCTGGAGAGGTCCCTGACAGCTAACTTGCTCAATGCAGTATATCTCCTGATTTCCTGACTTCTGGTACCAAGGGTATTGATTATTGATTCAAGCAAAATGAAATCATTGACACGTCAGCCCTTTCTCCATCTATCATAATGCTGACTGTTGGTCCTGTAGTGAAGACCTTTGTTTTCTTGATGTTAAGATGTAATCTGTAACAAAGGCTATAGTATTTGATCTTCCGCAGCAAACATTTCACATCCTCTTCACTTTCAGCAAAGTTGTGTTATCTGCATAACTCAGGTAGTTGTTGAGTCTTCCTCCAGTTCTGATGTCACAATCTTCATAGAGCCCAGCTTCATTAATTACTGATTTAGCATACAGATTGAATAGGTGTGGAGAAAGGATACAACCCTAATGAATACCATTCCTGATTTTAAGCCATGCAGTGTTTCCTTACTCTATTTGGACAACAGCTTCTTGGTCTAGGTGTAGATTTTGCATGAGCACAATTAAATGTTCTGAGATTCCCATTCTTCTCAAGGTTAGCCATTATTTATTACGATCCACCCAGTCAAATGCCTTTGCATTGTCAATAAAGCACAAATAGACATTCTTCTGGTATTCTCTGCTTTCAACCAATATCCATCTGACTTGTTGTTGTTGTTGTTATGTGCCGTCGAGTCGCCTGTGACTCATAGCAACCCTATGTACAACAGCCCTAAACTCCGCTCTGTCCTGTGCCAATCGCACTGTCTCTGACACTCCCATCCCAATTATCCCAGTCACTGAATCAATCCACCTCATAGAGGGCCTTCCTCTCCTGCGCCGTCCCTCCACCCTCCCAAGCATGATGTCCCTCTCTAAGGACCGGTCTCTCCTCACAACATGTCCAAAGTAAGTTAGACAGAGCCTCAGAATCCTTGCCTCCAAGGAGCCACCCGTTTTAACCCTCTCCAGGACAAATCTGTTTGTTTTCCTAGCAGTCCATGGTATTCTCAATACTCTTCTCCATCTGACTTAAGTAATGATATTTTTAGTTCCATGGCTTCCTCCAAAACCAGCTTTCACTTCTGATAGTTCCCTGTCAATGTACTGTTTTAGCCATTTTTAAATTATCTTCAATAATATTTTGCTTATATGAAATATTAATGTTATTGTTTGATAATTACCACATTCTGTTAGATCACCTTTCTTGGGAATGGGAAAAATATTTATTTCTTCCAGTCAGTTAGCCAGATAGCTACCCTCCAAATTTGTTGGCATAAACTGGTGACCACATCTAGGGTGGCATCACCATTCTACCACCAGGGCATCAGCTGTGGCCTGAAAAGTGTATCTTGTGCCTTATTTGTATGTCTAGTTGTTTTTATGATTTGCAATACATATCTGTCGGTTCGGTTATTAAGGAATAATTTGCATATTGGCAATTACTTAATATCTTAAATGTGTCCAGGCTTGGATATAATTGCTGATGTCAAATGGATCCTAGCTGAAAGTAAGGAATACCAGAAGAATGTCTGTTTGTGCTTTATTGACTATGGAAAAGCATTTCACGGTGTGGATAATGACAAGTTGTGTTGACATTGAAAAGAATGAGAATCTCAGAGCACTTGATTATGCTCATGCAAAAGCTCTACCTGGATCAGAAGGCTGTTTTGTGAACAGAGTAGCGGTGCACTGCATGGTTTGAAATTGAGAAGGGAGTACATGAGGGTTGCATTCTCTCTCCACACCTGTTGAGTCTATATGCTGAGCAAATTACCCGAGAAGCTGGACTCTGTGAAGAGGAGCGTGACATCAGGATTTGAGGGATACTTATCAATGACCTGTGTTATGCAGATGACACAACTTTACTTGCTGAAAGTGAGGAGGACTTGAAGCATTTGTTGCAGAAGATCAAAGAATGTAGCCTTCAGTATGTATTGTGTCTCAATATCAAGAAAGCAAAGATTCTTGCCACTGGACCAATAGGCAGTGTCATGATGGGTGGAGAGAAGATTGAAACTGTCATCAGCTGCATCTTGCGTAGCATCACAGTTAACACCCTTGGTACAAGCAGTCAGGAAATAAGGAGACACATTACACTGGGAAAATCTGCACTTAGGGACCTTTCTAAATTATTGAGGAGCAGTGATGTCAGTTTGAGGACTAAGGTACAGCTGATTCAGGCCATTGTCTTTCCAATTACTAACTATGCATCCAAAATCTGGACAGTGTATAAGGGTGATAGAAAAAGAAGTGATGCCTATGAGCTGTGGTATTGGAGAAGAGCATTGAACATCCCATGGATGGCCAAGAGAACAGATATGTCTTGGAGATGGTGCAGCTGGAGTGCTCTTTGGAGGCAAGAATGATGAGGCTTCACCTCATATATGTTGGACATGTTGCCAGAAGGTACTGGTCCTTGGAGAGGGACATGATGTTGGGAAGGGTGGAAGGTCAAGAAAGGAGAGGAAGACGCTCAACCACAGTGACTGCTGTAGTGGACTCTTGTGTGTCAGGAAGTGTGAGGCTGGCGCAGGACAGAACAGAGTTCAGTTCTTTTGTTCATAAGGTCTCTATATGAGTTGTGTTCACCTGACAGCACCTAACAAAAACCATCAGGACAGCACTTATCTATCAGTCTGCTGCACTGCTGTCACTTACGGGGTGCTCTAATGCTGGACTTTGCTCTCTGAAACAGAGGAGGACCTGAAGTGCTTGCTGCAGAAGCCCAAGGACTGTAGTCTTCAATATGGATTGAAGCTCAGCATCAAGAAGACACCATTATAGATGGAAAAGAGATTGAGGTTGTTAACAATTGCACCTTTTTTGGCTCCACAATCAACTCTTGGCAGCAGCAGTCAGGAAATTAAAAGACAATTTGCACTGGGAAAATCTGCAGGTCAGGGACCTCTCCAGAGTACTGAAAAGCAATGATGTCAGTCTAGAGACTAAGGTGCACCTGAGCCAGTCCATGGTCTTTGCAATTACTTACTGTGCATCAGAGAGCTAGACAATGACTAAGGATGACAGAAGACATTGAGTTGTGGTGCTGGAAAAGAGTCCTGAACATACCATGGACTGCCAAGAAAACAAATAGGTCTGTCTTGGAGAGGATGAATCCAAGTTTTTCCTTGGAGGCTAGGCTTTTGAAGCTCCATCTCACATATTTTGGGCATGTGGCCAGGAGGGATTGATCCTTAGAGAAGGACATCATGCTCAGAAGGGTGGAGGGACAATCCAGGAGAGGAAGACCTCAGATGAGATGGATTGTTAAGAATAACTGGGGTAATGGAGATAGATGTATTGGAGTCAGTGAGACTGGCTCAGGACAGGACAGACTTCAGAACAGTTGTACATAGCATCACTGTGAATCATAAGCAGCTCAACAGCACAAGACAACAACAACAATGCTAGAATCTGTAACACCAATTTTTCAGGTATCGGAAAGGTCATCCCTTGTCAAGTGGTTGCAACAGAGCTCCTAGATTAAGACAGTCTAGAAAGAAGGATTGGCCATCCATTTCCAAAACAACAGGCCATTAAAAACTCTATGAACAAAGGACTATGGGCTGTTATAGTATTAGACATAGAGCCCAGATAGGAAATAACTAAAAAATTAATAGAAACAGCTGCAGAATATACAAAGTTTGAGTATAGGAAAAATGGAAGTTTTTAAAACCTAAATGGAACGCATGAAGATTGACATTCTAGGTATCAGTCAACTGAGATGGACAAGCATGGGCCACTTTGAATCAGATAATCATGTGATCTACTATGCTGGGAATGAAAAACACGGGAAAGGATGTTGCTCTCATAGTTAAAAAGACAATTTCAAAATCCATCCTGAAGTACAGTGCTATGAGTGATAGGATACTAGCCATGCACATATTAGAAAGACCTATTAATATGATTATTATTCAAATATATGCAGCAACAACTAAAGTGAAAGAGAAGGAGATTGAGAGTTTCTACCAACTTTTGTAGCCTGAAATGGATCAAACATCCAATTAATAGATGCATTAGTAATTATTGGAAGTTGGAAACAATGAGAAAGGAATAGCAGTAGGAAAGTATGGACTTGACAGAAATGAGGTCAGATATTGAGTGGTCTAATTTTGTGCTCTCAATGATTTATTAACTGCAGATACCATTTTTTAAAAACACAAATGATGGCTTTACACATGGACCTCACCTGATGGATTGCATGGTGATCAGATTGACTATATTTGTGGAAAGAATTGTTGGAGTAGTACAGTATCTGTTGTCAAAACCAGACCAGGTGCTGATTGTCAAAAAAAGACCATCAATTACTCATGTGCAAGCTCAAATTTAAGCTGAAGAAAATGAAAACTAGTCCACAGGAACCAAAATATGACTTTGAGTCTATCTTAGTTGAAGCTAAAAATAATCTCAAGAATAGGTTTGGTGCATTAAACACCTGTGGTTGAAGACGAGAGGAATTGAGGGAGAATAACAAAGATATCATCCATGAAGAGAGCAAAAGGTCACTACAAAGAAAGGAGAGGAAAAATAAAAATTGATCTCAGAAGAGACTATGAAAATTACTTTAGAACATCAAGAAACCAAAACAAAAAGAAGAGATGCATTGGTGGGGAAGTTGAACAGATTTCAAAGGGCAGCTCAAGAAGTTAAAGCAAAGTATTATAATGGAGTGTGCAAAGACCTAGAATTGGAGAATAAAAAGGGAAGAACTCACTTAGCATTTCTGAAGCTAAAATAATTGAAAAATAAATTCAATCCTCGAGTTGCAATACTGAAAGCTGCTGTGTGCACAATTTTGAATGATCTAGGAAGCATCAAAAGAAGATGGAATGAATACTCAGAATCACTGTCCCAAAAAGAATTAGTTGACACTGAAAAATTCCAGGAAGTTACATATTGACAAAAGCCAACAGTAATGAAAGATGTCTTTCAGTCTGCACTGAAGGCATTGGAAAAAATAAGGCCCTGGGAGTTGCTGATTTAGTATGAATATACTCTGTTACGTTTCCTGATCATAGTTGTCATGTCTGTAGCTCACTCAGATGTAAAATATAGTTTGTTTGTTTGTTTACTCAAGAGTGTTCTGTGCTTAACATCTTGCACCCATCTAGTAATCCTTTGCCCAATGGAAACCTCGTGAACCTCTTCCTGAATGAGGTTAGGAAATGAAAAGAGACTGTTTTCTTTCCTTCTCCCTCCCCCAACTAAGCAAAGTCCAACTCTGAGTTTTCCCAGATAGTGCGCAGTCCTGCACTGGTCCCAGTGATTGATTGGTTGTGGATTGAACACTTAGGATCCAGAGGGTTTTCATTGGCTGATTTTCAGCAATATATCACCAGGCTTTTCTTCCTAATTCTTCGTCTAGAACTGAATTGAATGAAACCTCTTCAGCATCATTGCAACTTGATAGATGATAGATAGATAGATAGATAGATAGATAGATAGATAGATAGATAGATAGATAGATAGATAGATAATCTCCACTGATAGATAGCTGGTGACTTGTGTATAAAGTGCATTGGCTGGGAATCAAATCTCTTGGTGGTTGTTAGGTGCCATAGAGTTTAGTGCCTTTACGAAGAGCTGATCTGAACCCTGCTCTATCCTGTGCTGTCCTTATCATCTCTGACACAGTAGATCCCATTGCTGAAGACACCAGATTAGTCCATCTTATTGGGGGTCTTCCTCTTCTTCACTGATCCTCCATCTTTTAAAGCATGATGTCCCTTTCCAAGCCTTGCCAGCTAGCTATATGTACAGTCTCAGATCCTGTCTTGTGCAAATCTGATTAAGAAGATTAGAGGGCGGTCTGAGATTCTGTCTTATATACCTCTATGGGGTCCTGAATGCTGAGTTAGGTGAGGCAAAGGTGAAAACCCAGACCGCAGCTGTGAGAGACGAAGCTGTGTCATCCTTGCCACCAAAGAGCACTCTGGCTGCACCTTTTTCCAACACACAACTGTTTGTTCTTTTGGCAGTCCATGTGTTATTCAGTACTCCTCTTCAGCACCACAGCTCAAAGACAGCAATTCTTCTTTGGTCATCTTTTTTCATTGTCAAGTTCTCTGATGTGTTGCAGGAGATTGAAAAGACCTTGGTCAGAATCAGGCACACCTTAGTCTTCAAGCTGTCACTATTGCTCTTCAGCATTTTGGAGAGGTCCTGACAGCAGACTTGCCCAATACTATAAGTTTCCTGATTTCTGGTATCATCTCCTGACTGCTGATAACAAGGGTATAGAGAGGTGAAATATCTTCCAAAGTTCTAGAATTACTCTGACTCCTTTAGGCTGAGTTTTGTTTTTGTTCCTTTTTTTCTTACAAGGGCTGCATTTCTTGAGCCAGCAAGGCCTTAGATCACTTCTGGGGGAAAAAGGCCCAGGTGCTGAACTACTCAACAGCCACCGGCTCTGCTCTTATGCAAGGTCTCTTCATAGGCCAACTTTTAAAAACTAGATTTCAGATCTCTTCAGGAGAGGGACATGTCTTAGCTTTGCCCTCTGCTGGGTTTACTGGAACTGTTTCAAAGGCTGTGCCAATGTCTTCCAACCATTGCTTGCAAATGAAAACAGTATCTCACACATCCAAGTATTAACAATTTTGTAAAGATAGCACTGTTGTGATGAACCACCTTTTATGAAGGACAAAAACTTCTAATGCTGATGACTTATTCAGTAGTTAATAAGGTAGAATTATCATCATGTGAGGAGCTTTGCACGTTGACACTAAAAAAAGGGTCCTCTTATGCATAAACATAGAGGAAAAAATATTATTGAATTTTTAACATTTTTTTGGTTATCAGCCTGATGCTCATTTGGCACTGTTCTTGACTCCCTGCTTCCTTCTCTTTGGAGATGAGGCTGAGGAAAGATGCCTCTACTGTCTCCTCAGCAGGGAATTGGGCCTTGTGAGGAGCAGGCTGGCAGCCTTTGTACTTCTGCTGTAGTTGACCTGTAACCGCTCTAACAGAAAAGATTTTGCTTTGGGGGGGGGGATCCTTTTTTTCCCCTAAAAAAAGAGATGAGCTATATAATAAAACTCTTACATGTATTCTGAGTTTTATAACCACCATCGTCATTCTATTCTTACATAACTCTTAAAAATGGAATACTTTCTAAAAAGTGAATCACTTTAGAGATGAGACCAAAGGTTAGAGCATTTTTCTTCTAAAAGGATAATTTTCAGAACAATCTGGGGAGGTAAGGTTGGGGCTTGTCATGGAAGCTGGTTAGTACTGGGGCCATTATTTTGCCTGCATGAAGCCTTCAATTAGCAAGGGTGGATCAGTTTCCTTTGCATACTGAGTCAAATGATTTCCTAATATTCCTAATACTCCTTGCCACTCTCATGCTTGCTGGAAGCCTCGTGTGATGCTGTTTGACATCAGTCTCTCTGCAGGGGTCTCTGTGGATCATCATTAACCCTCTTGCTGTGGGCTCCCCACTCTTGCTGCTGCCAGCTGCCATTGTCCCCTGGATCCATGCAGAATGGTCAACGTCAGGGCGCCCCAGTGTGCATTCAGCTGCAAGCCAGCAGCTGGGCCAGGCCTTTGATTGCAGCTTTCTTTATGCTTCCAGAGCTGCCTCCATCTCTACCAATGCCCCTCCCCCTTATTCCAAAGTTGTTCTGTAACAATATGTCTTCATCTTAGTTCTTTTTCTTAAGTTCTTCTCATCTGAGTATGGAGACATTCTCTTGGTGCCTATTCTAGAAAGCATTCTCCCTGAAGAAGGTTGGTTTTCAGGCCAGTTTGCAGGCAAGCAAGGCTGAGGCTTCTCCATGACTGCATCTGGAGAGAGCCATGCCCCTTGGGAGATTTTCTCCCCAAGGCCTGGGCATCCTGCCGCCTTCTCTACTGTGTTCATCCTAGTAACGCGATCCTTCTAGAGTTCATTTTCATATTCACCTCCCAGCCCCCTTTTAGGGAACTCTGGTGGCCCAGTGTTAAGAAGCTGTGCTGCAATCTCAAAGGCACATGGTTCAAATCGATGAGCTGCTCTGCAGGGGGAGGGTGGACAGTCTCCTTCCACGTGATTTATTGCTTCTGAAAACCCATTGGAGGGTCAGCTATGGGGTGGTTCCAACACAATGGCACACAACAACAAAGCCACCTTTTGCATAACCAGCAAAGGATCTGGATGTGGGCAAAGAGACCTTTGGTGAAGTCTCAAGAAGAATTTTCTGATTAAAATGAAAACATTACCCTCAGTTGTGTTATTTATCTCATTGCCTTTGGATGTCAGGGCTGCCACAGCAAAACTCCACAAGTGGCTCCTTTAAAGAATGGGAATTTATTATTTCACAGCTTTAAAGGCCTAGAGTTCAAATTCAGATCATTGACAGGACTGCATTTTTTTCATTCTAGAGTAAACTCATTCCTATCTCTTTGTGACAGCTGTGAATATTTGTTGACCTTACTTGGCTTGTGGAGAGTTCCTCACCCAGTGTCAGTGGGTCTATAGCCCTGTGTCTGTTTAACTCTTTTTATAAGATACCACTTAGAAAGGATCCTGTTTAGAGCCCACTCTACTCTGGTATGTCTTATTAATAAAGAAACACCAATTTCCAGTCACATTCACAGGCACAGAAGTTAGGACTTCAACATATCTTTTTGAAGGAAACAGTTAATCCATAACAGACTTCAAGAAATCATACTTATGAAATAGGATGAAGGTACTCACAAGGAAATGAAGACGGAACTGAATGACATGGTTTGAATTTTGTTCCCAAAAATACATGTCAGCTTAGCTTGGCTATAATTCTTGGTGATTTGGCAGTTATGTAATGATAAAATGTGATATTTATTTAATGATGTAATCTCTCATGATATGATAAGCCTTGATCTGATGTAAGGGGAGTAGGGTGGGATACAGACCAGGGGAGTTACCCTGGGGTGTGGCCTGCATCATTATCTTACAAGAGAAGAAGGGAGGGAGAGGCAAGCATGGAAGGGGAACTCAGTACCACCAAAAACAAAGAGCCTGGCGTGGAGGGCAACTTTTGGATCCAGGGTTCTGGTGCTGTGAACCTCTTAGACCCAGGCAAAGATTGTTGTCAAGACATCTCTAAGGAATGCTTGGCACACAGATATGGAAAGAAAACAAGGACTTCTGTCTGGTCAGTGCCACTAGAGAGAGAAAAAGCCTTTTTCTAGAACCAGCTCTCTCATTTTGAACTTCTGTTTTCTTAACTCTGAAAAAGAAATTTCTCTTAGTTAAAGCCTAGTGGTAAGAAGCTGCACTGCAATGAAAACACACAGTTTGAATCCACCAGCTGCTTCATGAAATGAGGAAGGGCAGTCACTTCCTGTATGATTTGGGAGCTGTAGGTATTCCCACTTGATGGATGGTATTCAACTACAACAACAAAAACAACAACAACATTTCTGTTAAAGTAGCACTGTATAACTACTATGCCTTCCTACTATACTTCCAATGCAGTGAACTAGCTAAAAATACAATAACTTGATAGTCAGGACAATCAGACACCCACAGGAGGACAACATTTCACACAAAGGACCAGCGTGAGATTGGTGCTCACATGATCAGTAAAAACTGTTCCAATTAGAATTTGGGTTTCCTCTACCATCTTCATGAGACTGTGAGGCTGTGACAGTCAGGCATTGTCCTCATTTCTCAAGCGACAGTGTGAACCTGAGGTGGTCTGCCTTGGTCATGAGCAAGGCTGAGAACCTCAACTCACAGCACCTGACTCCACATCTGCTTCCTGGTGTCCCCCTTTACAAAGAGCATGCCATCCATCACCTCAGCCACCTACCATGGGCAAACTTCCTGCTGAGTTTTTGTAACTCAGTTCATGGCACGGTCTCATTTGAGACAGCTTTAACTGGAAAAAACATCAATATTGGAAGTTCTCATAAAGATTGCTCCAAGTCCCACAGCGATCAGAACACTAGGGTGATCTATATCACAAGACTCCTAAGTTCCACAATGGGGCACTGACTTAAAATTCCCGGAAAAGGTATTTCCTCTGAAGCATCTCAGGGCCCTTAATTATACTTGTATTTTACTGTCCTATCACAATGAAGTAGGACACACCAGAACCTTTCATGTGCAGATGGAGAAAGAAGAGGTTGAGTGAGAAAGGAAGAATCTGAAATGTACTATCTCTCCTCATTGGTAGCCTTCACTACTCACCAGTGTTACAACATTTAGTGCTTTTGTCACCACTCTGTATTCTTTTGGGAGGGAGGGGAAAGGAGGTGGAAAAGAAAATAATTTTCTGTATACAGTTGCTAAGAAGGATAAATTGACCCAAGAATTTTCAGATTTCTTTTAGTTGGAATTAAGTGTTCTTATCCTATAGTCCAGAAGAGGTCTTCAGTGTTCATTCATATCTTTCTGCCATCTAGTGGCCACGATATAGGCCTACATGCAAATTCCAATCTCCAATTTCCATATCCTAAGATTTCTTCCTTGGGCAATCAGAGTCTCTGAAATCCTGCCAGATGGTCATTTATGGGTTGGTCCCAACTCTAGTATGCAACAACTACATCAAAGTTCTGTAGGAAAAAAGAAAATAAGTAAATGTTTAAATAAAGGTGCCTGCACCTTTCATGGTTCTTTTTTAGGACTTCTTATCTTCATTTAAACTTAATGTGCAGCAGATACAGTCACTCACTTCTACCATTTTGTGAAACAGCTACTGGGTTTTGGATATTCAGCTAAGTTTTGGCTTGAAAAAAGAATGCTCCAAAAGATTGACTGCCCACTGCTCTAAAGAAAGCTGAAGACATTTACTTAAGAATTTATTCTAGAACTGCCAGGTTTGCAAATACACTCACATGTCCCTCCTGAAAACACAGTGCTGTTTCCAAGCTCCAATCTCCTCTCCTTTGTTATGGGATGACCCAAATGACTTGTTCACCCAGTAACATAAATTGTTATTTATGTACATGATGAAATGGAGATGTCCAAGAATGACAACTTCCTTGGCTCAAATGTCAAATACTACTGTTTAAAATGAAACACTTGGTTTTGAAACTCACTTTACATTTACATGCACAGTCATATTAATTGCAGTATTATTCACAATAGCAAAGTTAATGGAAACAATCTGAATACCCACTAATAGAGGAACAAATAAACTATGGTAGTGGTGGTGGTGGTTACATGCCATTGAGCAGCCTGCAACTCATAGTACCTTATGTATAACAGCTCTGAAACCAGTCCTTTCCTAACCCAGTCTCACTGACTCAGACACACCTACTGTTATCGCTCCAGTTACTATATCAGTCCATCTCATCTGGGGTCTTCCTTATCTGTGCTGTTTCTCCACCCTTTTGAGTATCATGTCCTTTTCCAAGGACTGGTCCTTCCTGGCCATCTGCCTAAAGTATGTGAAATAGAACTTCAAAATTCTTGCCTCAAAGGAGAAATTTGGTTTTACCTTCTCTAAGACAGACCTCTTTGGTTTTTTGCTATGTTCAATAGTCTTTTCAAAGACATCTTCTTCTGTCATCCTTAGTTGTTGTCCAGCTCTCTGATACATAACAAGTAATTGTGAAGACCATGACCTAGATAAGGTGCACCTTAGTCTCTAGACTGACATCATTGCTCCTCAGTACTCTATAGAGGTTCCTGACAGCAGATTTTCCCAGTGCAATTAATCTTTTTATTTCCTGACTGCTGTTGTCAAGAGTGTTGATTGTGGAGCCGAGCAAGCTGTAATTGTTAACAACCTCAATTTCTTCTCCATCTATCATGGTGCTACTAATTGACCCAGTGGGGAGAATCTTTGTCTTCTTAATGCTTAGCTCTAATTCATATTGAAGACTACACAGTCCTTGACTTTCTACAGCAAGCACTTCAGGTCCTCCTCAGTTTTAGCAAGCAAAGTAGTGTCATCTGCGTAATGTAAGTTGTGGATGAGTCTTCCTCCAATCCTGATGCTGCGTTCCTCCTCATTACAGCCCAGTCTCCCAAATGGTCTGCATATATATATTGAAAAGGTATGGAGACAGAACACATCTCTGACGCACTCCTTTCCTGATTTTGAACCATGCACTGTTTCTTTGCGCTGTTCTGAGGACTGCTTCCTGGTCCAAGTATAGCTTTTGCATGAGCACAATCAAGTGCTCATTCAAGATTCCTGTTTTCTAGGTCAGCCACAATTTGTTGTGATCCACACAGTCAAGTGGTACATGCTGCAGAAGGTCAAGGACTGAACTCTTTAATATGGATTGAAGCTTAACATCAATGAAACAAAGATTCTCATCTCTCAGCCACTTGGCAGCGCCATGTTAGATAGAGAAGAGATTGAGGTTGTTAGCAATTACATCATGGTTGGCTCACAATCAACACTCTTAACACCAGCAGTTAGGATATAAAAAAATTGCATTGAGAAAAATCTGCTGTCAAGGACCTCTGCAGAGTACTCAAAAGCAAAGATGTCAGTCTAGAGACCATGGTATGCCTAACCCAGGCCATGGTCTTTATAATTAGTTGCTATGCATCAGAGAGCTGGAAAATGAATAAAGATGACAGAAGAAGAATCAATACCTTTGAATTGTGGTACTGGAGAAGAGTCTTGAACATACCATGGACTGCCAAGAAAAAAAAAATAGGTCTGTCTTGGAGAAGGTGACACCATTTCTCTTCTTGGGGGCTAGGATTTTGAAGCTCTGCCTCACCAGGAGAGACTGGTCCTTGGAGAGGGACATCATGCTTGGAAGGGTGGAGGAGAGCACAGGAGAGGAAGACCCTGAATGAGAGGGATTTATACAGTGACTGAGGCCTTGTGGGTTGGTGTGTTGGAATTAGTGAGACTGGCTCAGGACAGGGCAGGGTTCAGAGCTGCTGTACATAGGGTCACTATGGGCCACAGGTGACTCGATGGCATATAAAAACAACAACAACAACACTAAAGAACAATGAAGAATTTGGAAAATTCTTTATAAAGTGGATGGACTCTGAGGAAATCATGTGTGAAATGAATCAAACACAAAAGTATAGTTAATAAAGGAATTCACAATTCTAAAAAGTCAAGGAATGGGTTGGTTCCACACAGAAAGGAACTTTTTGATGGCTACCAGGAATGGGAGAAGTGAATAGTGGTGAAAATTACAAGCTAGATAATTGTTATTATGTGCTGTTGGTTTGGAGCTGACCCATAGCTGACCATCCGGTGAGTTTTCAGAGGCAATAAATCACATTGGAAGAGATTGTCCATCCTTCTGTAGAGCAGCTGGTGGATTTGAACCATGTGCTTTTGAGATTGCAGTGCAGCTTCTTCACACTATGCCAGCAGAGGTCTATAATAAGATAATAGTCACATACTAAGTTGATGACAATTATATTTTTAAAATATAATCAGAAATATCAAGAGACTATAGATCTCTGATGCAAGGACTTAACGTGAATGTATCAAAATATTTAGTTTTTATTTTTTTAAATTTTTCTAATATATCAAAAAGCCAAGTATAGGCTTCGCATTAGCATAATTAAATGTTCTGGGATTTCCATTCTTCTCAGAGTCAGCCACAGTTTGTTATGATCCACAAAGTCAAATGCCTTTGCATAATCAATGAAACACAGATAGACATTCTTCTGGTATTCCTTGCTTTCAGCCAAGATCCATCTAACATCACCAACAATATCCCTAGTACCACGATCCCTTCTAAACTCAGCCTGAACTTCCGGCAATTCTCTGCTATACTTGGACCAAGAGGCAGTAGTCAGAAAAGAGCAGGGTAACACTGCATGGTTCAAAATTGGGAAGGGTGTACCCCAGGGATGCATCCTGTCTCCATACCTTTTCAACGTGTATGCAGAGCAGATGATCCAGGAGGCTGGGCTTAATGAGGAGAATTGTGGCATCAGGATTGGTGGAAGATCTATTAACAATCTGTGTTATGCAGATGACACAACCCTGCT
>NW_006399763.1:2422747-2424733 GCF_000299155.1 Elephantulus edwardii
TGACCAGCCAACTCCTATTTCTAAACTCCTGTGTGTGTATGTTAAAGTACATGTATCTTATCAACTTGATAAACCAAAGACTCAGGGCTCATAACCTGCTTCCACACAGTAACTGACCAATATCCACTCCCTTCAGAACAAAATATTTAGTTTTATAGATAAAACATACATTCCCCCCCCCAATGAACTTTAGTTTACATGAGGAAAGGGCTTGAATGGGAAAGTGTTCGCTATTGCTTTGGCTAACTAAATAGTATGAATTTAAAGGTAACGAACTGCAGCATGAATAAGCATCCAATTTCATAAAATTTTAACAGTACTAAATTATCAAAAGAATAAACAAATATGTCTTGAAGAAAGTGCAACCAGGATGCTCCTTGGCAGCAGGGGTCGTGAGACTTCAGCTCACATTCTTTGGGCATGTTGTTAGGAGGGGCCAGGCCTTGGAAAAAGACTTCAGGCTTGGAAAGATCAGAGAAAGAAAAGAAGACCCTCAATGAGATGGAATGGCATGGTGATTGCAACAGTGGGCTCAGGTATGATGGAGATGGCACAGGCTAAGGCAGAATTTGTTGTTTATAGGGTTGCTATGAGCCACAGTCAATTCAATGGCACATAACAATAACAACAACAAATGATGGTATTTGACTATCACATGATTTGAATTCACTTTGATACCCTAGGAGGGGACCACTATAAGTAGACTATTTTTACTTAAATTACTTAAATTCACAGTGAGTATGATACAACAGGATACTAATTCTAAAATAGAAATAGAATGGCTTAAAGTTCAATATTTTTCCCTAGCATTTTAAAAATTGACCTTTAGATCATACAAGCAAAAGTAAACAAAAATCTAGATTCATTCATATTTTAGGGTAGTTGTTTAAAATAGTACTCTTAAAAATATTTTAAGCACTTTAAGTTAGGTTTTTGGGATCTTTAATATATTTTAAAGATGTATAAAAATCAAGTTCAAGGGAGCTCTGGTGGGCTAGTGGCAAGAAGCAGCACTGCAATCCCATAGGCAAGTGGTTCAAATCCACCAGATGCTCTGCTGGAGAAGGAGGGGCAATGTCCTCCTGTACCAGTCAGATCCAATTTGACGGTACACACAAACAAAAATAATAAAATAAATTAACAAATCAAGTTCAGTAATGTTTTTAGTGAATATTTCAATGTCTATTTCTTTTATAGTATTACTATGGATGATAATAGATTGTATTAAATGTTGACATTGCATGTTGTTGTTGTTAAGTGCCATTGACTCATAGATGATTGCTATCTACCCTATGAACGAAAGATCTGAACACCTGTATGACTTTCATCATTTCTCCAAGTTCATAGAGTTTCTGGAGGCAAGCTATTTCGGAAGTGGATGCCACTCCTACTTCCAAGCTTGTTTTAAACGGGGAGATCCACCAAACGTTGTCCATCATGGGTAGCCAATATTGTATTTGACACATTAGTGTCAAGTGTTTAGCATGACAGCAACCAAGAGTTACCTCTGTACAGCAAAGGGACAGACCAGTCCTATACCACTTAGAAGAATATTTGACATTGCATAGCCTAAAAAATTGTAGCAGGAGCTAATTTGAGTTGTTTTAAGCTTATTGGTATATGTTAATTTAAGCAATTTAATAACTTACAAGCGAAAGATAATGATTTTCCTTTTCTTTTTAAAATAAGTATGCTAATCAGAAAAACCAGCGGGAGAACATGCTCCTGGGCGGAAGGGAAGCCGGGAAGCTGCGCACCGGGGAAGGTCACCTTGGATAATAGCGAAGAGGCATCTTTCAGGTACACAGAAAAACCGGCGGGAGAACGTGCTCCTGGGCGGAAGGGAAGCTGTGCACCGGGGGAAGTCACCTCAGGTAATAGTGAAGAAAGGAAAACATGATCTACACAGGAGTTCTACAGGACACGTCACCTTCCCTTGGAGACAGTACAACTAAACTTAAGAGACACTGGTCAAAAGAAAAAAAA